>NC_037529.1:29586607-29630742 GCF_001531365.2 Cynara cardunculus var. scolymus
GGGGAGAATGTTGGGTTCAAGATTAGAGCTAAAGTGTTGTATTCAAGTTTCTCCATTTACTTAGCTTTATTGTAATTAGTTTAGTTTTATTTCCTTAGTATAAATAGTCTTTTCTTTGTTGTAATTACACAATTGATTACGTCATTAATCAGAAAAGGTGATTTGGCAGCAAAGTAATTCTCTCTCCACAATCTATCTTACATTCATCTTTGTTCTTGAGATTTGATGAAGATTACTTCAAGATTCGTATGAAATCTGGACTTTTCAGAGACTCTACCTGCCATACCTCGCGTTTCCGCTTTAGCGGGGTGTGACAGACACTATTCCACATATCTAGCTATGTCTCTCTTTAATCCTGGCCACCACTAAAAAGGTTTCAAATCTTTATACATCTTATTGATACCTGGATGGATAGAGTATCGGGACTTGTGACTTTCATTTAATATAATGTTTCGGATATTTCCAAAACATGGTATCCAAATTCGCCCTTGAAAGCACTTCATTATTTTTTTCCAAGGTTGAAATCATCTTACCCAACCTTTCTGTCTTAATAAAATTTTCTTTTTTATAGCTTCTTGTTGACATTTTTGAATTACTTTACGAATATCAGGGATCAAATTCATTCTCATTGCCACAGCTTTAATGGTTCCACTCTTTTCTTTCCTGCTCAAAGCGTCAGCTACCACGTTAGCTTTTCCTGGGTGGTAAATGATTTCGCAATCATAGTCATTAACCAATTCAATCCACCGATGCTGTCGCATATTTAATTCCTTCTGGCTGAACAAATGTTGTAAACTTTTATGGTCAGTATAAATCTGACATTTTGTTCCCAGAAGATAGTGTCTCCAAATTTTCAGAGCAAATACTACTGCAGCTAATTCCATGTCATGGGTTGGATACTACTTCTTATGATCTTTCAATTGCCTTGATGCATAAGAAATCACTTTTCCTCTCTACATCAAAATACATCCTAACCCTAACTTTGAAGCATCGCTGTAAACCACAAAGTCTTCATATCCATATGGTAGAGTCAATACCGGTGCGCTACAAAGATAATCTTTTAATAATTGAAAGGCTTCTTGCTATTCTCCTTCCCACTGGAATTTAACGTTCTTCTGAGTCAATTTAGTCAATGGAACGGCTATCTTAGAAAAGTTCTGAATGAACTTACGGTAATAACCAGCCAATCCCAAAAAGCTTCGGACTTTAGAAGGATTTTTCGGAGCTTCCTATCTTGCAACTGCCTCTATTTTCACTGGATCCATTTTTACCCCTATTTCTAAAATGACATGACCCAGGAATTGAACTTCTCTTAACCAGAATTCACATTTAGACAACTTTGCATACAACTTTTCTTTTCTCAACAATTCCAATATCAAACGAAGATGTTCCGCGTGTTGTTCTTTGGTCTTAGAGTATATAAGAATATCATCGATAAATACAATAACAAATTTATCAAGATATTCCTTACATACTCTATTAATTAAATCCATAAAGACTGCGGGGGCATTAGTTAAGCCAAACGACATAACTAAGAATTCATAATGCCCATATCTAGTTCTGAATGTTGTTATGGCAACATCTTCTTCTCTGACTTTGAGTTGATGATATCCTGACCTTAAATCAATCTTGGATAAGTAACTTGCTCCTACCAATTGGTCGAACAAGTCATCAATTCTTGGTAATGGATATTTGTTCTTAATTGTCAACTTATTCAGTTCACGATCGTCTATACACATTCGCATAGACCCATCTTTCTTTTTGACAAATAAGACCGGAGCACCCCAAGGTGAAGTGCTGGGTCTAATAAATCCCTTCTTAGTTAAATCTTTCAACTGTACAACCAATTCCTTCAATTCATATGGAGCTAACTGGTATGGTGCCTTCGCTACTGGTGCAGCCCCTGGTACTAAATCAATTCGAAATTCAATAACTCTATCTGGTGGTAATCCAGATAAGTCTTCTGGAAAGACTTCTATTCACTAACAATCAAAATCGATTCTTCTTTTCTCGTCTCTTTCTTTATATCAATTACGTATGCCAAACATCCCTTGCACTTCTTCCGAATGCTTTTCTGAGCTTTCATTACTGTTAAAATATTGATATGGTGATTCTAACAATCACCATAAATAACAATTGTTCCTTGGTCTAGCAGAGTGATTCTGATCATATTCTGATTACAAACAATACTGGCCTGATACTTTGCCAACCAGTCTGTACCCACTACTACATCAAATTCCTTCATTGGCATAGGGAATAACAGAATTGGGAGTTCACAGCCCTCAATCATAATATTACAATTATTAAACACACTTGTAACAGTTTCCTGACTATTAGTAGTATCAACTACTAATTCATCATTAAGTATCATTGAATTTAGACATGCAGTTTGAGCAAACAATGGTGATACAAATGAAAAGTTTGCACCTGAGTCAAATAACACCTTAGCACGTATTGAATTCAGGAGAAAAGTACCTATTACTACATCTGGTGATGCTTCTGCCTCGTTCTTAGTCATCTGGAAGGACCATCCCCGCGTCCCTCCTCGCCCTCCTCTGTTCACTGTAGGTCTTCCCCGAGTGCCCGATGCATTACTCCCTGTTGGTCACGGTTCCAGCATCTTCCTAAATCAAAACGTGGCACTGCCTGCTACGCTATAAGGGAAATAAGGTTGCACCTTCACCAAGGCAATTGCTTTTGGTGTAGTGGGTAAGCGCTTGATCCTAACAATTGATATCAGAGCAGGTCACGAGTTCGAATCCCATGGTGTGCATAATATGCAAGGAGTGCATAATTATGAGAAAGGCATGTTGCACGACCATTGACTTCTAACGAAGCTCTTATTAGTACCGGCAGATGCTGGGGGGGATTGTTGGTCACGGTTCCAACATCTTCCTAAATTGAAACGTGGAGCTGCCTGCTACGCTATAAGGGAAATAAGGTTGCGCCTTCACCAAGGCAATTGCTTTTGGTGTAGTGGGTAAGCGCTTGATCCTAACACTCCCCATTGTTAATTGTGGAGTTCTTAACAATGGACAATTTGGTCGAATGTGATCCGAAGAATTACAGTTAAAACACCTTCTATTAGTCGGGCAACTTCTGGATAGATGGCCTACTTCACCGCACTTATAACACTTTCTTGGATCTGTCTTACACTCACCCTGATGTATCTGTCGGCATTACGTATAAACTTTCACACCGACCTTCTGCTCGGGCTTATTATCATATCTTATCATTTTCGGTCCTCGGAAAGATGAAGACCCTTCCCACCTTCTCTTTTCTACAACTTTTCCTTCTGGCTGTGAGTTCTTATTTTGTTCGGTCACTTCGGCCGCATCTACCGTTAATGAAAAAGTATTGGGGTTCATGGCAATTACAAATTCTCTGATTGAGGGTTTCAAACCCCTAATATATCTTTCTATCTTTATGGATTTTGTTGACACATAATGTTCAGCAAAGCGAGAGTATTCAATGAATCTTTCGGTATACTCCCGAACTGTTCCATTTCCCTGTTCCACCTTCAGAAAATCTTCTTCCTTTTGTCTAACTATTGTCTTAGGACAAAACTGGTTCTTGAATTGTTCCACAAATTCTGCCCAAAATAATGATTGTAAATGTTGATCCCAGATCTCTCAATAACACTAATAATCGAGTTAAGAATAACCAAATTATAATTATTTAATGAACAAAGTGATAAACACTCAAGAATAAATTATGAACATTAAAGAACAATCTTGAGTGTCAAAGGTTTCACTTTATTAATAAGAAAAATGTAAAAGCGACATTTAATACCATAGGCCTGATCACCTATTTATGCTAGCAAGCTAATTAGAAGATAACTATCTAGTGAGACTATTTAGCTAATCTTCAATTAACAGATAAAGTTTATCTAAACTATGGATAAGCTATAATTTTAAGATAAACTTGAAATCTAGCTGTTGACTTGTCATCTCTAGCTGTCTTTCATGGGATGATGTATCAACCTTATCTTCATATCTTCATCGTATGCCTCTGGTTGTATTGCTGAAGAAAACTCTAAGTGTTGTTGACCAGAGGGGTGATGAAGATGCTCTTTCCATCGTATCTATGGTTGTTCATCGACCCTCTGATTTTTCTTCAGACTTGGTCAATTCTGCCTTGATATCTTCATCGGTCTTCTGGTACTTCATCACTTATTGTTTTTCATTACTTTTACACTTTATGGATTATGGGGTCTAACAATCTCCCCCTAAGTAATGAAAGAACATAAACTAATCTATGAACAGAGTCGAAGAACAAAGACTAATCTAAAGAAAAACATCAAATTCCAAATTTCCATTGGATGATGAATTCTTTCAGTACTGGAAGCAAAAGACATCATATTAAGATAAAAATTTACAACTCATGATGATCTACCTTGAGATATATTCCAGAAGCGCAGAAGCAGTCTTCGATAGCCGATGACTGTTGATATCTCGTGAATGAGTTGATTCCCACCTTCTCTTGGCACGTGATTTCTACCAAGTCTTTCTCTAATGACTTTCTAAAACCATTCAAGTGTATCTGTTGAATACTTGAATGCCTCAGTTAGTCTGAAGAATTTCTTTACCCTGAACTTATTCTTGTAGACAAGTCCGAGCTTGGGTTGTGTTAAGACTGAGGCAGATCTCTTCTCCTGCAGGCCATGGAAGTCTTCATTTGGTGGAGCGCAGGAGAGTCTTTTGATGCCTAAGTGAAGAGCAATTTGAAAATCACTCTTGGCTCGATGCTTCACCAGGGTCTCCATTGTCTTTACAACCACTCTGTTTGCCACCCCAAATCTAATTCCTTGATCCTGTCGCTGAGTTGTGAACACGTAAAGTTCGATCAAGTCGTAGGGGTTGAGATTGATCAAGTCATTGTCGTTGAAGATGCTGACCTGACCGTGAGTTCTTTCCAACGTGTACTCGATGTATCTTATTGCTCTATTGGCAAAGGTCCTCATTTTTAAATCCTTTACCCTCCTTATCCCATCATTTGAGAAGATAGCTTGTGATGGTTGGGTAGTCTGTCTAACAAATCGATGATGTAGGAGGTCCATGGATTCTGGTGAAAGAACTGGAGGATTGAGGGACAAGCTTTCATCGCGGTTGTGATATAAGTATTGATGGATATTTTCCATCATTATGGGTTTCCTAGGTGGCAGCTCTGGACGTCTCCTCAGCGACTCCTTGTTCTGAATTATTTCATCGACTAGGCTCTATGGAGGTTTCCTTGACGAAGAAGGAATGTCCACTTGCATCGTGGTTGGTTAGATTGGGGATTGAGTTTGGGTTATAGGTTATGTTTGGTTGGTGGTTTGTGTATTGGTTGGGGGTGTGTATGGGTAGTGGGTTGTGTATTGGTTGGGGGATGTGTATCGGTTGGCAAGAGGATGGTTTCTTGGGTTGGCTTAGGTTCATCGGGTTGGGTGATGAAAGGTTGTGTATCGCGAGGGGTTGGTGATGGGGTTAATGGTAGGTTTGGTGTGGGTGATGGAGTAAAAAGGTGGGTTGGTTTCTGTTGGTGGGGTGGTTGGATTTTCATCGGTTGAGGAACTCAACACGATGGGTTCAGGGGTAGTGATGAGGGGAACATGTACATTTTGTACATCTTCAGAGGACTGATCCTCTGGTTCCCTCGCTTCGGTTCATTCGGTTGTGGGTGGTGGTTGTTCTTGTGTTTCGGGTGGTGGTGATGGTGCAGCAGATTCCATGTGTTGAGCAGCCGCGACCTGGTTCTCCCCCTCATGAGGTCCAAGACCTTGATCATCGGGGTCTGGGTCCTCATGGCGTGGCCTCTTTTGTGGGCGGCTACTTGAGCATGAAGCTCTGCTCCTCTTCTTCTTTTTCTCCTTCCTGAAGGATAAAAGATACGCCTTCAGGGCTTGTTGTCTTTGGCTCTCCTCCATCGTGTGAAGGGGAGAGGTGGTGCGTCTTTGTTGGTCAGCAAGGCTCTGGGTGAGAGCCTTGGTCGGTTGAGCTTCTCGATGAATGGACTTGGCACTTATCTCATTGAAAGAGGATATAAGTGCCTTGGATAGAGCCCTGATATCGGCTCTTGTGGCATGCTTTGTGCCTGATGGTGATGCTTGTGGTGTCACGGAGGTGGTTGTAGATGTGGATGGAGGAATAGGTAGGTTGGCAATGAGATTCCTCACCTCTGCAGTGAAGGAGGAGAAGGCTGCATCAAAGGATGGGCCTACAGAGGGAGGTGGGGTGGAGTAGGCTGGGGGATGTTGGCTAGTATTGTGGCGGGGAGTTGGGTTAGGGTGGTTTGTATGGTGGCCATTTGGTAGGTGAGGGAGGCTAGGGTTTCATCATTTGATGAAGTGGTTTGAGGTGGGGCTTGTTGAGGAATTTGGGAGATGATGGTGGTTGGTAGGGTGTTAAGGTTCTGGAGGATGGTGTTTAGCTGGGTGGTTATGTAGGTAAGGTTCTCATCGGCCTCAATTGCCTGGGCCGTGAGGGTGGCGATGGAGTGAATGAGGATTTGGTTTCTTTGGGTGGCAAGGGAGGAGGCGGCGTTGTGGTGTTAGGTGATGGTTTACAGGAGCATTTGGAGACGTGTTGTATTGTCTCGGGTTTGGGTTTCAAGATGAGGGAGGTGTCATTGAAGGATGACAAGGGATTGTTGAAGGGTGGTGTTATCGATTGATGGTGGGTTGTCAACAATCCCTTGGATGATGAGTTTAAGGTCTTCCAAGGACCGCTGAACTGAGTCAACAAAGGCTTGGAACTCAGCCTTTCTGACCAGGTCAGCTATTGGGGTAACCCCTGCAGCAACGGATGCTGCAGGTTGAGCCTCTGCTCCTGATGCACCTTCATTGCCTTATGAAAATGTAGGCCGTGAAGGACTTCCATCATGTCCTTGATAGCCCTCAAGTGAGGAGCTATCTCGTGATGTTGCTGCATCAGCTTCCTCTTCCTCGGCTTCAGAGACTGAGTCAGTGAAGCAAATGTGTGTCCTCCTCGGTAGATCAAATATCGAAAGATGGTGTGCAGGAAAGGGAGATCGCTCTGAATTATCTTGGGGTGTATCAATGTCAGAAGCAACACATGCTTATGTGTGTGTGATAGGTTATGTCGAGCCTTGAGGCGAAGGGGCACTTATATTTCTGCATCACCTCTCTATTGGGAAAGGGGTGATGGAATGTGGGGCTCCTCAGCTGATTCATCTCTCCAGAGGCCCGAAGAATGGTCTCTGGATGGCTGTCTTGGGTAGGGTGTGGACTGGGTCATCCTTGTTCAATACTCCTTTGGCTTTGATCGCCAGGGGTAGATGTGGTGGTTTCCCTTTGGGAAGTGGGTGGGGGAATTGTTTGAGTAGGGCCGGGGGAGGCACGATGAGTGTTATCATCATCATCATCTTCATCATCCGGCAAAGATGCCTCTTGTGCTCCCTCGCTTGGTTCTAGGGATGGCTCTATTCGCTCTGTGGTAGCTGCCCTTGGTTCCTGGGACAACATAGAGCGTTCATAGGTGCGGCGGATCTCAGATGTGTCTGGAATGACACTGAGCATGGCCCTTGAGAGTGACCAGTTGATGGTGTAACCCTCCTTCGATAGGGTGGGTCGATGGCCTTGCATCTTGAAGACAGGAGTGAATGGTTCTTCAACCGGTAGACCATGTTTCCTCATTGCATCCCCTATGAAGAGGGCTAGGAAACGAGGAAATAGAACAGCAGATAAGGGCTTGCCGGTGGCCTGGAGCTTGCATTTCTTGACTACCGTTGAGTGGATCTCATTGTATATGAGAAAGGCGTAGTCAAGGTTGATGTTGAAGAATAGCCCATACATGATCGTCATTATATTGATCTTTCCTTGGTCCAATGACCCTAGCTTGCATGTGAGGGCTCTGTTCAATATTGAGAAGAACATGTTCCATATTGGCGGTAAGAATTGTTGTTTGAAGTCGGAGGCATTGCGTAGGTCACGATTGTAACCTAGCATCTTAATGAAGCGTAGTATGTCGGAGGGGTGGGTGGTTCGTCATATTCGTCAATGCCAAGCTCCCGACGAGTGGGAATGCACAAAACTCGAGATACTTTAGCCTGCAAAATTTTAAGCAAACAGATGATGTCGTTTGGGGCATCCATGTCCCCCATTATTCCATGGCTGTCGGGGTGGAATTCACAGGTCTGCCAGTACTGTTGGATGTATTTTAGTGGTACGCCGGTGTCAGCGATGGTCAGTGCTGGTAAAAGAATGTAGTTCTTGAAGAATTCGATCATGACGGAAAACCTATCATCGAACAGGGTGTTTCTTAGTTCAATGGCGTGGTTGTTGGGCTTCATTGGAAGGAAAACGATTTCACGGCTATCAGCACTGGTGGATTGAACGCGACTGTCGTTGTTGTTTGACTCGTGGGAGGCGGAGGAGGCCATTGCTTAGGAAGTTGCAGGTAGAATCGTTTATCAAATGCTATTTGCAGGTTTAAGGAAGCGTAAAGAGAAAATGGAGGAAGAAGAAAGGTATTTATAGGTGGGGAGGAGGTAGGGGGTGGGGAATAGGAAACAGTTTTCTTGATTATTTTATTTAAATAATCATGAAATGGGAAGGCTTTGGTAAAAGGTGATTTGAGTTGGGGATCGTGGGCCGTCTTGATTGTACGTGCCATGAATGTTGGAGGACACGTGTCAAGGCGGGGTTAGGGAAGGGTAATTTGAAACGGTTCATGGGAAACAGGTTGTATATGGTGTCAGGCGCGTGTGAGGATGACGTATGGATTATTTGAAATAAGAAATTATTCCAAAGAATACCTCGTTAAATATTAATCCAAAAACAATTTAAATTTAAAATTCCATCTAATTGTAAGATTAATACTAATTACGAAGTTTTGGTCTTCTAAANAGGGGGTGGGGTGGGGGGAATTGGAAACGGTTTCTTGATTATTATATTAAAATAATCATGAAAAAGTAGAGGTGGTTGGGTAATAGACGATTTGATTTGGAGATCGTGAGCCGTTTTGATTGTACGTGCCATTGATGTTGGAGGACACGTGTCAAGGCGGGGTTAGGGAAGGGAAATTTGAAAGGGTTTATGGGGAACATGCTGTATATGGTGTCAGGCGCGTGTGAGGATGACGTATGGATTATTTGAAATAAGAAGTTATTCCAAATAATATCTCGTGAAATATTAATCCAAAAACAATTCAAATTTAAAATCCCATCTAATTGTAAGATTAATACGATTTACGAAGTTTTGGTATTCTAAAAACCCATGTTGTATAGTTTTTAGTCACAAAAGCTGCAATGTTGTATAATCTTTAGAAAGTTTTTCAATTTTGATGGGTTTATGGATGAAAGARTTTTTGTCATGGAACCAGAGGAGTTCTGGTTTCACATAACCCTTTTGATGGGGAACCAGAGGTGGTCTGGTTGTATATCGATGAAGGAATTCATCGAAGAAATGTTGGATTGCATAATTAAGAAGCCTTGGATGACAAATCATAGGCTCTGTTTAAGTATGGGCAATCCATTATGTAGTACCAAAGGGGCTCTGGTTTGATACTTGGTTTATTATGTAGCATTTAGATGTCCAGAGGCTCTGGATAGTGGAACCAGAGGCTCTGATATGAAAAATGCATATGTATGCAATGGATATTCATGATGAATGAATAGCTCCCCCTCAAATGATGCATGTATATTGGTTGAGTTTTAAAAACTCCCCCTAGAACCAATAATAAGGATGATTGAGGTGACCAGAGGCGCTGGTCTATACAACCAGAGGCTCTGGTTGTGAAGGATGATGAAAGAAAGGTATAAAATATGACTAAGTGTGCAAAAGGATATGCATAAGAATGGGTCTTTGAGACCAGATGATGAGTCCAGATTTCATACAAACATGATATGATCTTCATAGATTGTGATGAACATCGAGGTAGAAAGAAGATATTCAAGAAGATGATTAGATTGAGAGGAGAGAGAATATTACATCAACAAATCTTGATTTTCAGATTAATGACAATTGCTTAATTACAATTACAAGGTAAATCCTATTTATACTAGGAAATGTAAAGGCTAAGCTATTACAAGGAAACTATACTAAGGAGAAACTTGAATACAACATTAAGCACTAACTTGAACCCAATAGAGGATGAAGATGATAACTCAAGGTAACTCTTGAGTTTTTATGAAGAGAAAGGAGAGGAGGTTTTGAAATTTGAAAGGAGAGTTATGAGAATTAAAGAAGAATGATGCTATTTATATGTGGTCTAAGGAGGGAAAAGAGAGGGGAAGAGGCCGGCCATAAGGCCCAAGCCCACCCTCACACATATTTTTTTTTTTAAAAAAGCCCAAAATGCACAAAAGGCCATTTTCTTAGTTTTTGACATTTTTCTTCAAATTAAAAGCCCATGATGACTAAATTTATTTAAATAGAAAGGTTTTATATTTAAAACACTAAAACTTAGTGTTTTATATATATCGGGTATAAATTAGAGCATTTGGTACTGTATAGGACGTTTCAGATAATTTCGRGTCGGAACCRGAMTTTCTAAGCAACTGCCGGAATCTCTTAAAAATTTTCAACCAAACTAACCTAAATAACTCCTAATCTTATAAAATACCTTCAATAACAGTAATATAATCTTAATAAGAGCTAACCTGGGAGTTCGAATTTGACGGCTGTCACAGTGTCTGACATGTTTACAGGTTAAGATTGAACATCAGAAGCCGTATGGAAGCCTTCAATCTTTAGAGATACCTGTATGGAAATGGGATCACATTACTATGGATTTTGTCATGAAATTGCCTCGAACTCCAAAGGGATATGACGCGATTTGGGTAATTGTTGATCGTCTGTCCAAATCTGCGTATTTTCTGCCAATAAAAGAGAAGTACTCTTTAGAAAAGCTGGCTCATATTTATATTAAAGAAATTGTAACCAGACACGGTGTTCCATTGTCTATTGTCTCTAATAGAGATAGTGGGTTTACTTCAAAGTTCTGGGAAGGGTTACAAAGAGATTTGAGATCTGAAATTCGTCTAAGTACAGCATATCATCCGCAGACTGATGGGCAGAGTGAAAGAACTATCCAGACTCTCAAAGATATGATAAGAAGTTGTGTTGACTTCGGGGGATCGTGGGTAGATCATTTGCCATTGATAGACTTTGCATACAACAATAGCTACCATTCCAGCATAAAAGTGGCACCGTATGAAGTGTTATATGGACGCAAATGCCAAACGCCGTTGTGTTGAAATGAAGTGGGTGAAAGGCAGCTGACAGGTCCTGAAATTGTCTAAGAAACTTCTAAGAAAATTGAACAGATCCGCGAAAGAATTAAAACAGCACAAGATCGCCAAAAAAGTTATGCAGATAATCGTCGAAAGCCAATCGAATTTTGTGTAGGTGATTGTGATGCTGAAAATTTCGCCGTGGAAGGGTATCGTTAGATTTGGAAAGAAAGGTAAACTCAGTCCAAGGTATGTGGGACCATTCAGAATAACTAAGTGAATTGGGCCAATAGTATATCAGTTAGAACTTCCAGAAAAACTGAGTTTGATTCACAATACTTTCCATGTGTCGAATCTGTGGAAATATTTGGCGGATCCAACTTTAGTTGTGCCGTTGCTAGAGGTTAAATTAGACAGTAAGCTGAACTTTGTGGAAACACCGGAAGTTGTTGTCGACCGAAAGATCAGGGTGTTGAGAAACAAAGAAATAGGTCTGGTAAAGGTTTAGTGGAAGTTTCACAAAGGACCGGAAGCAACATGGGAGTTAGAGTCAAAGATGAGATCAAAATACCCTTGGCTTTTTTATTAAAGGAATTCTAGGACGGAATTCTTTTGAAGGGTGGATAATGTGATAACTGGATCTTGGTTATTACTCGAGGTAATAAATACGTGATTATTTGTTACAAAATGTTTATGTGACAGCATGATAAATTGTTACATTTGATCATGCTAGTATGTGAAATTATATGCATAAATGAGTATGCATTAAATATGTGGGCATAATTATATACATAATGAAGTAGATGCATAGGTGTATATGTATGTGTGATTATGTACGTGTGATTATACATGTGTGTGTGTGTACTAGAGTCTCATGTAAGCATGGTGTATGTATGCATGCATGTGAGGGGGGAGGCTTTAGTAGCCGACTTTCCTGAAAAGGAAAGTATAAAAAGAGGAGTTAAGCCTCCTTTACATTTTTCTGTCCATTTTTTAATAAATTAAGAGTAAGTGTGTGATTTAGAAGAAGAAGAGGTGACCGGATTTGATTCTCAATAGCATTTCAAGAAAGTTTTCAAAAAGGTGAGTGATTTTTAAATACATAACTTCTCTTTGGAATGCAAAATTTGTTGAATAAAATCTTTTCGTACAATTGGAAGTGTAAATTGTAAGAGTGTTGTCTGGATTAGACCTAAACCGGTCAAGATGTAATCGATTTAAGTCTTAAACCAGACAAGGGTTGGGCGATTAAGCCCTAAACCGGTCAAGCGTTAAGCGGTTTAGTTTTAAACCGGCTAAGCATTGAGTGATTTATGAATATTGAGTATGTTAAACATTTTGAACGAAGAAGTATGAATATGACCATGTGGTGACCGGATTATTTTAAATCAGTCAAGCTTTGACGGTATGTTGTCCGGACTTGATATCCGGATAAAAGGTGTTGAAATTATTCTAAGTGTTTAATCGGACAAGCCTTAGGGCGATGTGTTATCCGGATTTGGTAAACCGACCAAGACTTAACCGGAGATGAAGTCTGGCCAAGCCTATGTTGACCGGATTTGTATTATACCTTGTACTTGATTGATAAAAATTATTATTTTATTATAAAATGGGAATTTTGATACAAATGATTTTGGAATGATAATAATTCCATTGACTGCGGTCTATTTGGAATTATTTTCATAAAATGTTTCGATGTGGAAATAAGGGTGACATATCAAGGAGAGGTGTACCATGGGATAAGGGTGGCATATCAAGGAGAGGTGTNNNATGGGATAAGGGTGGCATATCAAGGAGAGGTGTACCATGGGATAAGGGTGACCTATCAAGGAGAGGTGTACATTTGATATAAGGGTAGCATTTGTATGTGTGTGATATGGTATAACTCTTTCTATTATATCCCTTAAGACTACCGTGATATGGAATCTTTATTTCTTTGTGATTTAAAGATTTAGGATCAAGATTCTTATTGGAAATCATACTCAGGACGTTATGGAGGAGAAAATAAAAGGTTTGGCCTGGTTTAAAAAATGGCATTATATTGAACCTGGTTTGTTTAAAGGTATGTTATTTGAATAGCTAAATTCTTCGTTTGACAGATGGAAAGGTATTGATACTATGTTCCTACTTGTTCATACGTTTGTTATATATATGAAAAAGTTATTCTTATACAAAGTTTTGGTGATTTCACCCTGCAATAACATAAATAGGGCAACTCAATAGACCTTTCGGTCTAACCCTCGTTTTGTGATTTTAAATATATATTGCAGGAGGTACAGATGGTAAGGGAAAGGGGAAAATGTAATATTTTCCTATATGCATTTCTACATGAAGAATTATCTTTGATGTATAGTTTTGATTGATGAACGTTGATTAGTACAAGAAATGTATTTTGAATTTTTGAGGCATGTATTCTGTATAGTAATTTCTTGTATTAAGGGACCTGAATGGTGTATAAACATGTATTTCTTCTGTATGAAATATGTGTTACATGCAGTGTGTGGTATGTGCTGTTACATATATCACCCATCTCTAACTACTTCTATATCTCGAGCAACTCAGAAACTTGATTTAAGCAAAATTGTTCTACCATAATTTGAGTATGAGGTTATCAATGAAGCAACAGTGCTCTAAACCTCAAGTTTGAGAAATTCAAGCCTGACCATCAGATTGTGATTGAAATGCTGAAAGGACATCGACTCAAAAGGATTTTCACTAAGAGGTATGAAGTCCCACTACAATACCTTCAACAGTGGTGGAAGAACATGACATTTAATGAAGAAGAAAAAGAACTAGTCTCCATGGTAGGAGGGTACTCTTTCTCTTATCTCTAGACCTTATGAAAAAAAATGCTCTCCCTACCAAACAAGAATGAAGTCTTGGGGAAATCAGACTTTGATTCCCTACCCACTCAAGAACAAATGATCAAGGATTTCATATTCTTGGGATACAAGGATCCCCTGCCCCTGTTGAGCAGCTTCAGGAGGAAGGCTTTACCACCTATTTGGTACTGTCTCTTCTCTTGCATCAACAGGTGCTTATCTGCCAAAAGTTCATGTCTGGACCAAGATTCTAGGACAACTCTAAAGATCTTCCTGGCATAGCCTTCAATGTGCATTATGACTATGCTTATCTATTCATGGAAGAGATCAAAGAATATATTGCAAATCCCCCTAGCTACATTCCATTTCAGAGATTTCTCCAGCTCTGTGTCAAGGGAGCAATGCATGTGGAGTCCAAAATTCCACCCAGAGAAGATGAGGAGACGACCCCATAATTCTACATGGATTCACTAAGGTTATCTACTTCTCTCTCTAATTTCAGAAATCATATGCCCCTCCCCTATGAGCTAAGGGCATATATTATGTTTGACAATGAGGTACTTAGATAATATTGTGCTTTTATGGGACTGCCAAAATCGGCAGACCCTACTCATGAAGCAAACCCCCCTAGGATGAGAGGTGATGGGTCTAAAGAATAGAGGGTTGGGAAGGAGACCCAAAGGGATGAGTCTCCTTAGAGTGATGAGAGGGAAAATGGAAATGAGAACTTGGGTAGCAGAGATAAAAAAAACAAGGAGAGGCTTCTGTGAGATTAGGGTCAAAAGAAAAAGAGGACCCTACCTTGTTGGTCCCAGATGGATCTACAAGAGTTTGGAGGTAACAGTTTGTAGAAACGGGGAATGAATACAAACATATCAGTTTTCACTTTTTAAAATACTTTATTGTTAAAGAAGATCAATACATAATTTATAGACTGTTTGTGGAATAATATAAGATACATAACTTACCTAAAACCATGTAGGGAACACACAAGATACATAAAGCAAGAAAGAAAAGACTTGCTAAAAAAAGAAACAATAACTTCGCTAAAGGAACAGCTTAGTTGGTGTTCTTCTCTTAAAGTAAAGATAACTTTGAAAGATTAAGAAGTTTGTACTTGTGACGAAGTCCTTTCTTGGGTAGAAGTTTGATCTTCAAGATATATGTTTCTTGGCTTCTTGGTGGTGACAAGGATGAGCTTCTCAAATATTTGCACCTATTGCATTAATTGCAAGTCAAACAGTACAAGGCACGTGATAGCTTCTAGAGGTGAGCTTGTCCTTTGTTTTCAGATGTACAGGCTTTTGCCTTATATGAACAGTAATCTTTCACTGTAGGTAAGCACGTTTGGAGACAATAGAGTGACTTCGTACAAGTACTTTACTTTGAGAGGTATGGGTTTGTTCTTTTTGTGTAGGAGGATAAGATAAAAACTAATCTTGATCAACAAGATTCATTTGATCGTTGACACTGGAATAACACTAGGGTTTCTTCAGTATATATTGAATCTTGAGTAGATTTCACACATTTTTAGATAGGCTTGTTATCACTAAAACCACATCAGATCATGAACTGCTTGTCTCTATCTTCAGCTTTATCTTCTATATCACTAAAGGTTCTTGTGGTGTGCGTTTTGTCTTCTTGAATAATGCTTGTCTCTTGAGACATACAATACTTGTTCAAAGATCACTTTACAGACTCAGTGATGATTGGTGAAGCTGAATAAAAACAAGGTACTTTTCGTAAGATAAAAAGGATCATCATAAAATCACTTAGAGAGAGTATCAACGTGCCCTATCCACAAAAAGTCAGGCACCCACATATATTATCTCTCTATACTCTTTGGTGGAAGGTATTGAAAAGGGCAGTGAGCCATGCCAACTCTTGCATCAACCCCACCAAGCAACTCATCTCCTTAAAAGGGTGATATTTCAATAACACCTCTTGGGAAAGCAGCACATATATCATTTGTTCCTCATTCAAGGAAGTCAATGTTGAATTAGAGGAACATATGTCTCCTTTTCATGCACATTGAGTCTAGGAGTCCATCCTACTCTGAGCCAAATGCAGAACATCAAACTACAATTCCTTCTATCATTCGCACGAGTCTTTGTGACTTACCTTCACAGGTTGTTTATCAACCTGCCACAACACCCATGGGCATTCCTTCTAGGGATGCTCAAGGATTGGGTGGAAGTTCTGGTGGGATGAAAATAAATCAAATCCCACTCCCAAGTACATTTTTTGTACATGTTGTGTTTGTCACAGCATCAGGCCAACCCCTGTTCTGGGATTGCAAACAGGATCATTTATTTATCCTCATTTTCTATCCATAATAGTCATAAACACTAAGTTTAACAACTTTAATGACTATTGCAAAGGGGAATTTGCAAATATTCATTCTCAAATAAATGAATTGATGATTGCCCAACCTTTAAGGAGATTGGAGGAAAGGGTGGACTTGGTGGAGGAAAACATAGGGGAGAAAATTTCTGGTCTTGAAGCTTAGTTCTCCTAACAGAAAATCAACTGGAGGTTGTCAGAAAGATAGAGGATACCAACCATATCACCCTGAACAACTTGGCATCCAACTTTGTGTCCACACAAGAGTTCCAAGTGTTCCAAAGTTGTATTCTCAAGAACTTTGAGATTTTGTCAGAAAAGATGATTCAATTGCAAGCTCAAACACAAGACACTATATTAAGCCATCTATCTACCCTCACGCAATCTCAAATAGATCAACCCATATACAAACCCAAACACATAAACCAAGCCAATCCCCAAGTGATCCATCTACTTCTCAACAAATCCCATCACAGTCATTCCCAAAGCCTACATGCCTAACACTGAAGATTTTTCCACTTCTGCCCAACTAAATGAAGTTAAAGCAAACATGGTGTAACATCTCGCTTGAGCAAACCCCAAATTACCAATTTTATAAAATCTCCAATAAAATATAACTTATTAATTATTAGGACCAAAATTGATCCTAAATTATTCTAAAAGTTTTGTCAAAGCAATCGGGGCCAAGAATGGAAAATCTGATAATGCTGCTGAAACAACTAAGTCTGGAGGAAGACCAGAGGCAATGAATTGGTCCAGAGGCAGGCGATGGACCAGAGGCTGCTGAAATGACTAAGTCTGGAAGAAGACCAGAGGCCATGAAGGACCAGAGGCGAGGCTATGAAGGACCATATGCCATGAAGGACCAGAGGCCATGAAGGACCAGAGGCCATGAAGGACCAGAGGCTATGAAGGACCAATCCTTTGAGACACACAGGTCTGGCATAACATTAATTAACCTCAAAATATGGGAATTTAGAGTTAAAATGTGATAGCCAGGTCTTGGTTATCACCTGAGGTAATTATTATGTAATTATTTGATGTATGATTACGTGAATATGTGATTAATTATTATAATTAATCATCTCGATACATGCTTACATGAGATTAATATATGAGTATGTGTATATTTTTCATGCATTGAAATATATGCATGTTTTAGGTGTATGCATATKTTGTGTGTGTACATTGATTTGTTACATAAAATATGTGTATGCATAAAGGTTTATGCATGTGGTTATATGCCTGTAAACCATCTTTCCATTTGTGAAAAGGTATAAATAGAGGAGTATAAGAAGAAAGGAAAATTTTCTTGCCTTTCTTAAAAAGAACCGAGAGGGAAAGAGTGTCAATGGGTTTTCATTGCTAAGCTTGGAATTAAGATTGAGATTAACTTGGTAGTTGTTTTCGTATTTGCTATTTCATCTTCAACTTTGAATTTGCATAAGGTGAGTGTTTATCAAAACATCCTTTGCATATGATTTGATTACTGGTTTATATTTTTTAAGTTGATGATGTATTGAAAAAGGCTGTAACTGTACTTGTTCATCTTCATTGACCGGATTTGAATTGTCCGAACACTATGTTATACGAATTAGTATAGTATGCCTAAGCTAATGAAATTTGTGTCCGGACATAGTATTGTCTGATGAGGGCATGTCCAGTCACTATGTTGACTGATGAGAATTGTATGTCCAGGTATTGTTGTCCGATAAAAGTATATTTGGATGAGTGTTTCCCGGATTAAGGATCTTGTGTTTGACCGATTTTCTTGTGTCTGGACACTATGATTTCTAGAGAGGGTGTGCATTCGGTTATGAGATTATTATTTAATTAGTTAAGGACTGTTGGGAGAGACTTGTCCGAACAAATCTTGTCTGGATGAGAATTGACATAATGAAGTTATTGATGAACTTGAGTTTTTGATATAGACATTCTTCACAATTAATATTTATTTGGTTTTAAAACTGTTATATTGTGAAAAGGGGTATTTTATATCTTTTAAACTGGAAAAGATATTAAATGTTTCTTCCAGACGTGGTGACATAATATGTTCTGGTTTGAAACTATACTTTGGGAAATGTTTCATCTAGACGTGGTAACATAAGTTTGTTCTGGTTAGAAATTCTATTTTGAAATGTTTCTTCAAGACGTGGTGACGTAAGTCTGTTCTGGAATGAAACTTTGTTTTAAGAGGTAGTTCCCCCAGACGTAGTGACATTTGTCTGTTCTGGCTTGGAACTGGGTATTGGGTACTTCCAAACGTGGTCATGTAAGTCTGTTCTAATAAGGGATCCTGTTTTAAAGAAGAAATAAGGATGACGTATCATGGAGAGGTGTACCTATGGATAAAAGGGCGGCAATTGCAGATGTGTGGGTATTATTATAACTCTTGTTATTATCACTATCAGATACAATAATTCTAAATCAACATTTCTTTGTGACTTGATGATTTAAGGTATTGTTCTCTTTAGAAATAATAACTTTGATGTTATTGAGAAGGGGAAATGATTTATCACCAAAGGCTTTAATTGCTTAAGTTTTCTATCAAGTTTAAAACATATGTGAGAATGATATAGAGGGGATCTGGTAGGTCTTTTAGCAGGACCAGAGAACCTCTGATCATGTGAAAAGACATTAAAATATTTTGGGAATTTTTCTAAACTAGAAGCTCTACAGTTATTTCTTATTATCTGAAGCTCTGTACCCGAGCTCTGTGTCTGAGCTTTGTATCAGAGTTCTGTCTTTTAAAATTAAATCTTTTCTTCAATTTTTTTTAAAACAATAAACCAAAGGAGCTCTGATTCTACCCTATTTTATCTTTTTAAAATGAAGGTAGGTTCTTTCTGAACCAGAGACTTTGTTTGGTCAAGAGAGTCTTTGCTTGGGTATTGTTTCGTTTGAATGTAGAGGCTCTGGTTATTAATGGAAAAGGAACTCTGGTCCGTTGTGCCAGAGAAGCTTTGGCCTATTGAGCCAGATGAGTTCTATGATAATTCTATATTGAATTCTGGGTTTCAAGGGAATACATTTGTGCTATGTGTTGTAGCAATCTATTGTCTTTATATTTTCATTAACAAACAGATTGCATATTTTGCTGAAATGCAATTACTTCTGCATAAAAGATGTTTTATTAGGTTTTGGTGATCTTCACCCTACATTTGCGAAGAAGGGATTTACTCACTAGACCTTCCGGTCTAGCCCTCTTTTTGTGTTTCAAAAATGTGCATTGCAGGAACTTCGGGGTCTCGGAATAATAAGGGGAAGTGTTAGATCACAACTTGTAAAAGTGTAAGTAAGAAGCCTCTTACTCTAGTCGTTAGGACTTGGTCTTTTGAAGTTGTCTGGACCAAGAGCTCTTAAGCAGAAGATATCAAGAGATAGAGATCTCACTCAAAGAGCTAAGTGCCTCATGTACAGAGCCCGTGCTCTATCCAGGGGAAGATCAAGACTTAAGCATAAAAAAGGTTAAGTACTTGATACAGAGCAACACTCAATACACAGAGCCTCTACATAGTACATGCAGAGCCTTTGAGTCTGGTTTTCGCACTTGGTTAAGACTTATCTGCAAGACTCCTACCAGAATCTAGAACGTTTGACTTAGTCTGCTCCACTTTCCAAGGAACATGAATGCTAAGAACGCAGAACAAGAAATCAGAGTTCGAAGCCAAGATTCTAGGAGATTCTGTTTAGCTTAGTCATATAAAAGGAGGCATCCTCCTTAGGTTATAGAAAAACCTGAAAATGCCAAATTAGACTACGCCCCAGAATAGAGAGTTCTTGTGAGAATACTATTAGATTGAGAGTTCCTGTTTTATACTCGAAAATCTAATAAAGCTTCCGACTTATTCAAATTTATTTTTCATTCCCATTATCATCTTGAAAATTTTATTAAAACATTTTTAGTTGCACATACATGTTTTCATTTATACTCTGATTTTACTATGCATCGTGTTACTTAAGAGGAATCTAGGTTCCCACATGAAGGGGAAAATATAATTTTTTTATATGTTATCTGCTTTATGAAGATCAGCTTAATGCGTGGATATTTTGAATATACATGTTGTTATACATGTAATAGTGCAGGAATATTCTTTTGGAATTTTTCAAGGAGAGGTGTACTTTGGAATAAGGGTAGCATATCAAGGAGAGGTGTACCTTTGGATATAAGGGTGGCAATTGTGTGTATGTTATTTAATATAACTCTTATTATTAAATCCTTTAAGATTACGATGACTCTGAATCCTTATTTCTTTGTGATTTAAAGATTCAGGATCATGGTTCTTATTGGAAATGGTAGTAAGGATGTTATTGAGGATAAGATAATTGGCTTTTGGCCAAAAGGTTTAAAAAACCACGTTTCTGATGAAAAGGTTTAAGAGATGAGTTATGTGGAACCTGAAAGGTTCTAGCCTATTTTTCTTGATATGTTATTTATAAAGTCATAAATTGGCTTGGAAATCAGTGAGGCACTGGTAAATGTGGATTATATGATTTTGTATTTGTTTACATGAAAAGTTGATTTTAAATAAAGTTTTGGTGATCTTCACCCTGCAATTACATGGAAAAAGGGATCTCACTAGACCTTCTAGTCTAACCCTCATTTTGTGTTTATTGTAGGAACATGTGATATTTTTATATATGCATATCTGTGTGAAGATCAGTTCATATTGATTCTAGTTTTGTAGATAAATGTTGATCAGTACAAGAATTTGTATTTTGAAATTTTTGGACCATGTATTTTGGTATGATAATTTCTTGTACTTTGGGACCTAAGTGGTGTAAATCATATATTTCTCTTCAATGAAGTATGTGTTACATGCAATGTATGATGTGGGGTGTTACACGAAGCTTTTCGATTACTAAGATATGTTTTAATTGTAATTCATCGAATCATCTTCGACCCAACTTCCCACAATTAAAGATTCCGCAATTGACTATGGGAAGTAATGCCTCAAGTGCCTACGGAAGGCCGAATATAACAAGAGTAAGGAAAAAAGGGGCGTGGGGTCGATCATTTCATATGACGAAGAACGAGGCCGAGATGACACCTAATATAGTAACAGGTACATTTCTCATCAATTCCATATATGCAAAGGTGTTGTTTGATTCGGGTGAAAACTTTTTGTTCGTATCACCTTCATTTGCTAAATTTGCATGCATGACTTCTGTGTCACTTGACAATATATCATTAGTTAACACTGCTAATAGTCAAGAATATGTTGCTTATGTGTTCAATAATTGTACCATTATTATTGAGGGATGTTAGATACCGATCCAACTGTTTCCAATGCCAATGAATGAATTCGATGTAGTAGTGGGAATGGATAGGTTAGGAGAAAATCAGGCAACTATTTTGTGTATTAGAAAGATAATCAGAATTACCTTACCAGGCAGAAGGCCAGTCGTTATTTATGGTGATCGTCAGAATCATCATACCAGTCTTCTGTTTGTTTTGAAAATCCGAAACTGTATACAAAAGAAGTGTCAGGGGTATTTAGCCTTTGTAATTGATGCAAAGAAAGGAAGAGGGGAGCCAGAGCTGATTCCAATTGCTAGTGAATATCCAGAAATCTTTCCAGAAGACTTATCTGGTCTACCACCAGACAGAACTATTGAATTCAAGATTGATCTTGTACCCGGGGCAGCGCCACTGGCTAGAGCGCAATATCAGTTAACTCCATTAGAACTAAAAGAATTGGTTACTCAGCTAAAAGATCTTCTTGATAAAGGATTTATTAGACTTAGCACTTCACATGGGGTGCTCTAGTCCTTTCTGTTAAAAAGAAAGATGGGTCTATGCGAATGTGCGTAGATTACCGAGAGTTGAACAAATTGACGATCAAAAATAAATATCATTTACCATAAATGGATGACTTGTTTGATCAACTGGTGGGAACTAGTTACTTTTCAAAGATTGATTTACAGTCAGGATATCATGAGTTAAAAGTCAAAAATGAAGACATACCCAAGACTGCTTTCAGAACCAGATATGGACATCATGAATTTCTGGTTATGCCATTCGGTTTAACCAATGCTCCTGCAGCCTTTATGGATTTGATGAATCGAGTGTGTAGTGAATATCTCGATAAATTCGTTATTGTATATATTGATGATATTCTTATATACTTAAAATCAGAAACAAAGCATGCAGAGCATCTTCGTCTGATTCTTGATCTTTTGAAGAAAGAGAAGTTATATGCCAAATTGTCTAAATGTGAATTCTGGTTAAGAGAAGTTAAATTTCTAGGTCATCTTATATCAGATATTGGAGTGAAAGTAGATCCAGCTAAGATTGAGGCAGTTGAGAAATGGAATGCACCAAGAACTCCTTCTGAAGTTCGAAGGTTTCTGGGATTAGTAGGCTACTACCACAAATTTATTCAAGATTTTTCCAAAATAGTTGTGCCATTGACCAAACTGACTCGAAAGAATATCAAGTTTAAGTGGGAAGAAGAATAGCAAAAATCCTTCCAACTATTGAAAGATCGCCTTTGCAGCGCCCTAGTATTATCTCTACCAGATGGGTCAGAAGATTTTGTGGTTTACAGTGCTACTTCGAAACTGGCTTTGGGTTGTGTTTTGATGCAGAGAGGGAAAGTAATTGTATATGCATCTAGACAGCTGAAGGATCATGAGAAACAATATCCAACCCATGACATGAAATTGCCAGTAATGGTATTTGCATTACAAATATGGAGGCATTATGTGTTGTGAACAAAGTGCTAGATTTACACTGATCATAAGAGCCTTCAACATTTGTTCAACCAGAAAAAGTTAAACATGCGACAGCGTCGATGGATTGAATTAGTTAATGACTACAACTACAAAATCCTTTATCATCCTAGAAAAGCCAACGTGGTAGCCGACGCTCTGAGCAGAAAGAAGAGGAGTGGAACAATTAAAAGAGTGGCAATGAGAATGAACTTAACCCCTGATTTTCATAAAAAAATTCTGAAATGTCAAATGGAAGATGTTAAAGAAGATTATATGAAGCCAAATATATTAGGTTAAATGATTTCTACCCAGGAATTAAATGATGACGAAATCTTGTGCTTTCAAGGACGAATTTGGGTACCATGATATGGAGATATTCGGGAAACTATTTTGAATGAAATTCATAAGTCCCGATATTATATTCATCCACGTACCAATAAGATGTATAAATATTAAAGAAAGACATAGCAAGGTATGTGGAACAATGCATAACATGTCTACAAGTCAAGATCGAACACCAGAGACCCTGTGTAAATCTTCAATCTTTGGAGATTCCTGTATGGAAATAGGATCATATCATGATGGACTTTATCATAAAATTACCCCGAACTCCAAAAGGATATGATGCCATCTTGGTAATTGTGGATCGTTTATTTAAATATGCGCATTTTATACCAATAAGAG
The DNA here is from genome assembly GCF_001531365.2 of Cynara cardunculus var. scolymus. Lineage (NCBI taxonomy): Eukaryota > Viridiplantae > Streptophyta > Magnoliopsida > Asterales > Asteraceae > Cynara > Cynara cardunculus. The sequence goes on from NC_037529.1 coordinate 29,610,349, forward strand.
AAAGTTACTCACTATAAAGGTTGGATAAGATTTATATCAAGGAGGTTGTAACCACTAACGGTGTTCCACTATCCATCATCTCTGACAGAGATAGTCGGTTTACTTCAAAATTCTGAGAAAGTTTTCAGAAGGATCTGGGGCCTCAAATTCGGTTAATTACAACATATCATCCCAAAATAGACGGGCAAAGTGAGAGAACAATCCAGACTCTCGAAGATATGTTAAGAGCCTATGTTATTGACTTTGGGGGATCATGGGAGGATCATTTGCCATTAATAGAGTTTGCATATAATAATAGTTATCACTCCAGCATTCAAGCAGCACCATTTGAGGTTTTGTGTGGTCGTAAATTCCGAACACCGTTATGTTAGAATGAAGTGGGCGAGAGACAATTGATAGGTCTCAAAATTGTTCAAATAACTTCTAAAAAGATTGAACAAATCCGTGAAAGAATCAAAACAGCTCAGTACTGCCAGAAAAGTTATGCCGATAAAATGCCGAAAGCCAATTGAATTCTATGTGGATGATTTTTTGATGCTAAACGTTTCTCCGTGGAAAGGTGTTATTAGATTTGGAAAGAAAGGTAAGCTCAGTACGAGATATATTGGGACATTCCGAATTTGCAAACGAGTTGGGCCAGCGGCTTATTAGTTAGAACTATCAGAGGAGCTTAGTTTGATTCACAACACCTTTCATGTGTCAAATTTGTGGAAATGTCTAGCTGATCCAAGTCTAGCAATACCACTTCCAGAAGTTAAAATAGACAGCAAATTGAAGTTCGTGGAAACACCAGAAGCTGTAACTGGCCGAAAAATCAGAGTGTTGTGGAACAAAGAAATCAATTTGATAAAAGTACAGTGACGTTTCCATAATTGTTCAGAAGCAACATGAGAATTAGAGTCTGAAATGAGAGTCAGATACCTATGGTTGTTTGATTAAACGAATTTCGAGACAAAATTCTTTGGAGGGTGAATAATGTGATGACCGGGTTTTATGGTAACAACACTCAAGGTAAATCTTATATGATTATGTGAAAATATGTTTATGTGAATGTATGAGGTATTCATAAATGTCGTATATATGCATAATTGGTATACATGATTTGTGGCATTAGAGGTATGTGCATAAATTTAAGTTTATGCAAATATTATTATTATAAGGTGTGTGCATATTCTTAAGAGAGGTTTAATATATTTATTCCTCCACCGCCTTTGAGGGATTTATATTATAAAACCTTTTGCACCGCCTTGGTTTATATAAAATATACATGGGGATAAGATTAATTTTATCTCACTTATCTTCTTGAAAAAGAAAAGAGTGTGGCGGTGAAAGTGAGTTCTTGAGAGAAAAACCTGCATAAAAGTGATTTGAAGAATCTGTGTGTTGGGTTTAAGTTTTTGAGCTTAAATGTTGTATTCAATCTTGTATTTTCTTCTTTATAATTTTGTATTGTTTAGTCCTATAAATAGGATTAGTCTTAGTTAATTTTAGTAAGGATGCTTAATTTTCATAATTCAAATTTGAGAGAGTTTGTAAGTGTGCATTGAAGAATATAATCAAGATTTGACTTATTGACTTTTTCTCTCACTTTTCATCTATTTTCTACAATTCTTGAATTGCCGTTTTTGTGTTCTTGATGAAGATGAAGATTGATTAAACATCTGGGATACACATTTGGTATCATGCAGGAAATGCAAAAATTTTGGTTAAGAAGTTGCCTAAAAATTCTGAAGTTTTGAAAATTTTCAGGTTTATCTTCAAGTGTTCTTCATGTGTTCTTGAGAGTTCTTGAATGTTCTTGATGATTTTCCTCTAAATTTTTCAATTTTTTGGTGTTTGATTTGTTAAGATTGTAATCATTTGATGCGTTTTGTTGTATTGAATCATTGTTGTTCAAACAATTTCTGCATTTGATCAATTTTTTGGAAGATTTGAAGGTTTTTTTGAGATTTTTGAAAAGTTCTTGTTCATCCTTGATATTCATAAAGTTTGTGTTTTTGATCCGTTTTTGGGTGAACTTTTAATGATTTTTTTGTTTTTCTTCATCTTAAATTCAGAATCTGGACAGTGGTAGAAGATTATGCATGTGGATATTTTTTTACATGGATGAAGTCTGTGAATGATAATCATGCCCGATCACCTTTTTAACCGTATTCAATCAAATCCGATCATCCATATGATCATATTGCATATCAAATCACTTTTGATTGGAGTTATCCATATTTGACCATAATAGTTGACCGTTTGCATGCATTGAAAGACCATTAAATAATTTTATCCGGTCGTGTCTTTGTCTGGATTGCATATCCGGATAGCTACAGATTTGAATATCAATCACATTTGTTTGGGATCCTTATCCGTATTGAATATTAATCATATTTGATTGGAGATGTATAATGTTTACCACATTTGACCATTAAGTTATTAAATCCGGTTTGTTTGTATGCTTATCATTAAGTAATTGAATCCGGATTGTCAATCTGGACAATCACTTCAAATTTGTTTAGATATTGTTTTGAATCCGGTCATTGATAAGCTTTGGTCAGCGAGTTGTTGCAAGACTTTTGAAGGCTTCCACATTTGATTAATATTTTAATCAAATTTGTATGTTGCAAAGTTTCCATCCGGATTGACAATCCGGTCACTACTTCATATCATTTGGAATTTTATATTCAATTATGATTTTTTTTTTATATTAAAAATTGAATCCGTGTGAATTTTTTTTATATTGAAAAAATTGAATCCGGTCATCATATAATGGTTTAAGTATTTGTTCGGATTCTATCTCCGGACAATAGTTGGGATCCACATTGGATCCATTTTCACTTGAATGTTTGATATTATATTTTAATTGTTCATTGTTGATCATTTTGGTGGCGGCTGTTGTTGATTTTGGTGGCGGTTGTTGATATCAAACTTGATTGCTATTGTTGTTATTCTTTGTTGATCGAATCTGGTCTCATACCTGTTTGTCCGGATTACTAATCTGGATGTATTGAAAGAGATTGCTTCTTCATTTGTTTTCATTTTGTAGCTGTTCAAAGTTGATCATATTTTTGTATGTTCATATTGTGAATCCGGTCATAATTGTTTGAATTGATTTGATGTCCGGAAACCATATCCAATAATTCCTTCAGTGATTTTACCAGGTGACTTTCTTATTTGGATAAATAGTTTGAGATTTATCTGATTTTCATTTGTTTGAGAATTTTTGTGAGTGTTTGTTAATCAAAGTTTTGAACTGCAAAGATCATCGTTGTTTAGTCAATTGTTTGTTTTTCAAACGACATTATTTTTTGAGAAAGAAAATAAGGTTTTGAAAGAGAATTTCTGAGTTGGAGAAAAGTCTGAAAGAGCAAAAAGAAAAATACGTAAAGGTGTTTTATGAGTGTCAAGCAAATTTAGATTGGACTAAAGTATATCAAAAGACTATGAGATGGTTGTTGAAGAGAAGAAGCTCTTAAGAGAAGAAATAGATTAATTTATTCATAAAATATTTTCTTCTGATATGCAGAAAAGGAATGTAAAGCAAATTCAAAAGAATGAGGAGCTGACATAGAAATTTCATAAAGCTAAGAATGAATTGCTTGCCGAAAAGAAATTACTAGAAAAAGAGAAGGATAAATTAATAGAGGCTGAGAAAAAGTTTGACGCTGAAATAAAATCATTTTAAAGCAAAATAAAAGCTTTAGAGTTGAATGCCACAAAGCTTTCAAAGCAAATCTCAGATTTTGAAAAGATTATCATCTTGGAAAGAGCCAAGTTTGATATTGAGAAGAAAGAGTATGTGGAAGAATATAAAAAGAAACATTTGGAAATGTTTGATAGCATTGCTGAAAAGCAGAAAAGTTTAAATGAAAAACAAAAGTTTTTGCTTTAGAGAAGAAGAATATTGTGAAAAGAAATGCAGCATTTGCGAAAGAGCTAACAGAAAAAAAATGGCTTGACATTGCTTCAGATAATGATAAAAAAAAGTTTTGAAGAAGATAGAAAAGAGTTTGAGAAAGAAAGGAAAATTTTTGAGAAGTTAAGAAAAGAGTTGGAAGGTAGGTTTACTAAAACTTCAATGAAATTGTCTGATTTACAGACAGAACTTTTAGCTAATATGAATATGAGAACTGAAGTTAAAAATAATTATGATTTAGTTGCTGAAGAGAGAGACCAGTTACTTAAGAAAATAAAAGAGTTTTCTAAATCAAGTGCTGAAAGTTCAACTGGATCTCAATCTAAGTGTAAAACCTGCTTTTATGACTGTTCCAGTGTCAAATCCAACAGTTATTCAAGTAGTCCTAAATCAACTATTTCTAAGAACAAGTCTCGTATTTCAAATCAGTTTTACAAAGGGTATGTCATTGAAACAAACAATAATTTTTCAAAAGTTAAGCAAGTTTGGGTGAATAAAGTTGATTATGTTGTTTCTCATAAATTTGTTGAAAATAAGAAATCATTTGTGATTAATACTATTCTTCCTTGCACTGTGAAGTTTACTAATCATTTGATCAGTCTTAGAAAGAGAAGAATTCAGTGCTCAACTTGCGGAACAAATGATTTCATCAACAAGAAAAAAATTAACATATGGTATGGGAACAACTGGTATAAGAACAGTTGGAATGGATATAACAGGTATGAAAATGACTGGTATGGTTCTTATTGCATATCTGATTTACTTGTTAAAAGAGATAAAAATAATTTATCTGATAGGAACAGATGGTATGGCAATTATAACCTCCTTCAAGCCAGTACTAACAAAGTAGGACCCGTGTTTGTCTGGGTACCAAAATCTACTTAATCTATTTTGTAGGTGTTTCATATGTTGTGCTGATGAGGAACATCTTTTATATGATGCACTGGTGTAGGGGGAATGTACAATTTTCCTGATTATAGCTTCTGAACAACCAGTTCAAGACATGTTATACAATTTTGAGCTGAAATGTTTCCATACTCTGAGTACAGGAGAATAAGTTTTTATTTGTTTGGATTTTGAGTTGATAAAGAAAATAATGGAATATATTTTCTAGGGGGAGTACTGAAAGAGTTATTGAAAATGTTTTTGGATTTTGAGATGTTTTAAAACGAGTATCATTTATGATCTGGTATTTCTTTGAGATTTTATTTGTGTAATTTCTTTTCATACATAATTCGAATACCTGTTTCAGCTATTCTTCAAATTGTTATTATCACGTCTCTTAAATGAAGACCATTTTCGGTGATAATACACTCGTTTGTATTCAAAGTTGTTTTCTGAGCTTATCTGAAACATATTTCTTTGATTGATTGATAATTCTTTATTCTTTGTTTGTGTGAATTTGTAAACTTGTTCTTCTTTCATTTCTCTCAACTATTTTGAATAATTTGTTTTTGTACGTCACTCCTAATTAATTGTTCTTGTACTTAATTGCTACATTTTTTCTTGATCAATTTTCATCTGATCATTTGTGCTTAATTGTAAAAATATTTTGATCAATCTTTTTGTAACCAAATGAGCTTACATTGTTATTTTTAGGAGGGACTGAGAGCTTCACTAAAATATCTTTATGGACTGTCAGAACCGACAGCCCTACCCAAGAGCACATCCATATCTGAATGAGCTTAAATGTAAAATGGGTTTGTGTCTAGAGTTTAAAATGAAAATGAGAGGGGTAGTTGTTGTGAGCTAAGAGAATTGATGAGAGTTGTCTCAGGATTAAAAGATTAAAAAGAATCCGGTTCTATCTACTAAAATCCGGGCAAACCACAAAATCTATTAGTTCTCAATTCTTTGGAGACTAATATTGAAAAAGGCAAAGCCCAGGCCAACTCTTGTCACAACCCCACTAGCTACTCATTTATCTCTTAAATGATAAGTGTTTCAATAACACTTGGGACACGTAGCCCATAATCTATCAGTTTCTCATTTGGAGAAAATTGATATTGAAAAAGAATGATATATGTCCCCTTTCAAGTATTTTTGATCACAAATTGAGTCTGATAAATTTGTGTAGTCCACACTGTTTATCTTTTTGATCCTCATTTGAAGCATTAGTTGCTTTATTTTTTTTCTCATTACACAAATTTACAAAATATTTGTTATTTTGTTTTAACATTCATAGATATTTTTTTTTCAAAACTATCAATGATTGAATGGAAGTCCTAGTGAGATGAACTTTAAAAAGTCTCATATATGAAGTACATTTGTTGTACTGAATATATCTGTTATATTATGTTGATCCCATATCTCTCAATAACACTAATAATTAAGTTCAGAATAACCTAATTATATCGTGTGGATGAATAAAATGACGAACACTCGAGAAAAATTAAGAATATTCAGGAATATACTTGAGTGCTGGAAGATTCACTTTATTCCAAATGATTATCTGAAAGTTTAACCGATTACAAGAGACCTAACGTATATTTATACTAGAAAGCTAAATATGGAGATTGCTATCTAGGGAGAATATCTAGCAAAGCTTTTAGGGAAAGGAAAGCTTATCTAGACATGGAAAGTAAATAAAGCAAAGTAAATATTTGTAGAATCCAGCTGTCGATTTGTCATCTCCAGTTGTCTTCTATGGGGCGTTGTTCAACCATATATTGATATCTTCTTCATCGGGTGCCTCTGGTTGAACTGCTGTGGAAGACCAAGTGTCGGTAACCAGAGGAATTATGAAAATGCGCAGTTCATCGCATCTCTGGTCGTTTCATCGGCCTTCTGGTTGTATTGGACACTTAGCGCTTTTTCCTGAAAGTCTTCTATCGTCCTTCTGGTCCTTCAAACTTGTTGTTTTTCATTACTTTTACAAATATGAGTTATGGGGTCTAACATATTCACAGGCCAATCTTTCTATAAAATTGTTAACAAGTTCATAAGTTGAATTTGGTTATTTCCCTCATCTTCCTAATCCGAAAAGATTATATAAGCGAATTTGAAAAGATTTGCTTACCATTTTATGAGTTGACGGCATACTTTCAAAGTTCATTCATTCTGGTGTATGATGTAAATGCTCCTCATTTCATCATAAGGGGGAGTATTCTTGTATAATGAATGAAAATTTATGCATCATTTCTGAAGATTGGGAATTTGTCAAAGTTTCAAGGAGTGAATGTGATGATTGCTGATAATTGTTGAAGATTGTTGTGATGCAATGTTCAGGGGGGGGGTGAATGTGAAGATCATATCTTAAAAGAGTTTACTGGTTCTTAAAGGAAGAGATTTTCAAGTGATAAATCATTATCTATTTAAGAGGGAGAATATTTCATTTTATAGGGAAGAATGTTTCATTTTATATTTCATTTTAAAAGGGAGAATGTTTAGGAGGAGTTAAACATTTTTGAAGCTGACCAAAGTGAAAGTTTTGAAGAAGTTCGTTAAAGATCATATCTTGAAGATCAAATTTGAAGTCTGTTGTTGTTGTTTCAAAATCATTTCTAAAGAGAAGAATGTTTGAAGAATGTTTTGAAGGTTTAAAGTTGTTTAAAGCTTCAGTGTGACAAAAGAGATAAAAATGTACAATTCTTTCAAGCTTGAATCCAAAGGGGGAGAATGTTGGGTTTGAGTTTTTGAGCTTAAGTGTTGTATTCAATCTTGTATTTTCTCCTTTATAATTTTGTATTATTTAGTCCTATAAATAGGATTAGTCTTAGTTGATTTTAGTAAGGATGCTTAATTTTCATAATTGAGATTAGAGAGAGTTTATAAGTATGCTTTGAAGAATATAATCAAGATTTGATTTGTTGACTTTTTCTCTCATTTTCATCTATTTTCTAAAATTCTTGAATTGCCATTTTTGTGTTCTTGATGAAGATGAAGATTGATTAAACATCTAGGATATACACTTTGGTTATTGGAAAAAATTGTTATTTGATTTATCTGCAAATCTATGCATATAAGGTGAGTTTTATTATTTAAATTCTTATATGTTCATATTTGAAATATATGGATTTCGGTATATGATTTTGCTGAAGATAGGAAACTGTTTTAATAGTTGATTTAAGCTGTATGAATCTGGCTTTGAAACTGTTTTTGTAATATAAAGAAGTAGTTGCTTCCATCAAGACCGTTGAGATGATATTCTCTTTTAAGGAATAAAGGGTTTTGAATTCAGGAAGTGGATTAAAGAACTGTTGGTTCTTGAGATTCAAAGTTTTGATAGAAAACTATTTTGAAATTGTTATTGCCTAAAACTATGGATGATGTTCCTTCAGGACAATTGTGACTTCGGTTTGTTCTTATTGGAAATAATCTGTAGATTTTGATGAGGAAATAAGGGTGGCATATCAAGGAGAGGTGTACCATGGGACAAGGATGACATATCAAGGAGAGGTGTACCTTCGGATATAAGGGTGACATATCAAGGAGAGATGTACCTTTAGATATAAGGGTGGCATTTTTGTGTGTGATTATTATTATAGCTCTTACTGTTATATCCCTTAAGATTGCAATGGTTCTGAGTCCTTATTTCTTTGTGATTTGAAGATTCAGGAATATTGCTCTTATTGGAAATGATAGTAATGATGTTATTGAGAAGGGAAAATTGGCTTATGGCCAGATGTTTTGGATAACTGTGTTTTTGATTAAAAGTGTTTGTAAAAGAGTTATGTGGAACTAGAGAGGCTCTAGTTGTTCCTTGAATGGAACAAGAGGGGCTCTGGTTGTACTGTAATCTAAACTAGAGAAATTTTTGGGTTGGTTTTTGGGGACAATCAAAAGATCTCTGACTATGATAAAAGTCTTTATTTTCAAACCTTTATCTAGACCCAGAGGCCCTGTGTCATAAAAATTGTATTTTAAATTGTTTATAAACTTCTTTCTCTTATTCAAACTTAGAAACTTTAACATGAAAATCCTTTGGTAATGTAAGATATAAGAGCTCTGGATAACACTTATGTTTAACGAGAGGACCTCTGGTTGTATGAGAAAATTTGAAAATGATTTAAGTTGCTTGATAATTCTTCATCTCTGGAGAGAAGAACCAGAAGGGCTCTGGTTGGTAAAACCAGAAGCTATAGTCATTGGACGACAGGGGCTCTGGCCCTTGTGTTAATAAAAAGTTGTCTTTAGGCAGTTCTAGTCTTTGAAACTAGAAGGGCGATGGTAGTTTCATCAAATTAAATCAGAGGAGTTTACACTACATTTTATACACAATATAAATTTCTAAGATCATGTTTCTGTTCATATGAGAAGTTGATTTTAAATAACGTTTTGGTGATCTTCACCCTGCAATTACTAGGAAAAAGGTATCTCACTAGACCTTCAGGTCTAACCCTCATTTTGCCTTTGAAATATGTATTGCAGGAACAGTTGGGTCACTTGATAGTAAGGGGAAGGGGAAAATGTAATTATTTTCCTATGTACATAATTATATGAAGATCAACTTATGGATTAATATAGTTTTGAAGATATATGTTATATAGTACGAGAACTTGTATTCTGAAATTTTTGGATTATATAATTTGTACATTAATTTCTTGTACTATGGGACCTAAGTGAAGTAATACATGTATTTCCTTGAATGAAGTATGTGTTATATGCAATGTATGATGTGGGGTGTTACATGGTTTTCCATTTTATTTTGGCTCTTTTGAAAGTGGCTTTTGGTTTAGAAGTAAAGTCAAGTTTTTGTACACATCCAAGTTTAAAGGTGGATTCAAGAGTGGTTTTCTTGTTTCCTATGAGGGAATCAAGGTCATTGAATCCTATCCCTTGATAATCAGTCTGACCGTTAAGCTTTTTGTAACGTTTTGAGCATCCTTATACTTCTTTATCAGGAGTTCATTGGTTTGAAGCTTCTCATGAAGAATCTCCTTTTCCTTTTAAAAGAAATATTTTAGGGCTACTGAGTTTAGTATTTCTGCCTCATATTCCCTTAAGGCCTTTACCTTTTTCTCTAGATCTTTAGAGATCATCTTGTTCAGATCCAGAAGTTTTTCTTCTTCTGATCTCTTAAAAGATACAATTCTTGCCCTTTTCTTTTTCTATTTCAGCTTTTTCTTCGGTGAGAAGATTAGTTTCTCTATTGTAGAAACTAGCTTATTATTCCGCCTTTATTTTTTCAAAATTTTCAAAGTTCAATTTTTCCTTTAATTTTTTAAAATGCTCTGAAGGTTTTAAAACTCTTAACTCTAGCTCTGATGAAGCAGAGTTGGTTTCATCATGGGAAGAATTGTATACCTAGTCATTGGATTCAGAGGTGGATTTAGCGACTGAAGACTTGGCCATGAGGCAGGTAAGTGCTTTGTTGTCTTCTTCATCGGATGAAGAGTCAGATACCTAATTTTATTTTTCATCCATTAAGCTTCTTTCTCTGGGATTGTATTTGTATTTGTTTTTGTAGTAGTCTCCATCCTTGACACGTCCTCTACAAGCATTTGAAAAATGGCCTATCTTTCTACATTGGAAGCATCTATGGCCTATCTTTCTGCATTGGAAGCATCTTTGACCATCTATGCTTCTGTCTCCTCTTCCTTCCTCTCTTCTTTCTTCTCTGGTTTCTTTTTTGTCTTCTCTTCTTTCATCTCTTGGATGAAATTTTACCACCTTTTGTCCATAGGTTGGTTGGAATCTTTCCATTCTGGAGTCTCTTCTATTGTCTTTTTCACAAGGCCACAAACTTCTTCTGGAATTGCTTTGTTGTTAAAGCAAGTGATTTGGCAAAGACCTTGAGATCGTCATCAGAGTCTGAGTCTTCTTCATGTGATTCAAATTTGATGATCAAGGCCTTCTTCCTTTTCTTCTTGTGACGTTATCTAGAGGAGCCTCTAGAAGTCTCCTTTTCATCAGAGACTAGGGCCAAAGGTCCTCTTATCGACACCTTTCTTTTCATTATATCTTGCTCTTGAGCAGTAAGAGTTCCACAGACATCATGGAGTGACCAGCTTTCTAAGTCTTCATTTTCTAGTAAGGACATGGACGATGTGTCCATTCATCACCAAGCCTTTTTGTGATAACTAGGTTCTGGTTATCACCTGAGGTAAACTATTATGTGATTATTTGATATGTGATTACATGAATATGTGATTGATTGTTATAATTAATCATCTGGATACATGTTTACATGAGATTAGTATGTGAATATGTGTATATTTTTCATGCATGAAAGTGTATGCATGTTTAAGGTATATACATGTGTTGTGTGTATACATGGATTTATTCTTTATGCATTTGCATGCATGAGGGATTATGCACGAGTAACCGCCTTTCCATTTGTGGAAAGGTATAAATAGGAGGGATAGGTGAAAGGAAAGTTTTCTTGCCATTTTGAAAGAGATTGAGAGAGAGTTCTGAAGAATTTTCTTGCATTATTTGCGAACTGAAGTTGGACCTATTCGGATTTGTGTTGTTATTTTCTTCAAAATTCTGAATTTGCATAAGGTGAGTGTTTATTAAAACAGCCTTTGCTTATGATTTGATTACTGGTTTTAGTTTTGAGATGATGATATATTGAAAATGTTATACATGTTTTTGTTCATCTTCATTGAGCGATTTTAAAAGACTTCACCGGCCACTGTGTTGACTGGATTGGAATTGCTCGATCACAGTGTTGTCTGGATTTGGTTATTATTAAATATTTTTATACGAACATAATATTATCCGGTGAGAGTATGTCCAATCACAAAGTTAACCGATGAGCATTGTATGTTCGGATATTGTTGTCCGATAAAGGTTTATCCGGCCAAGTGTTGTCCGGATTAAGGGTTTTGTGTTTGATCATTTTCTTTGAATCCGGACACTATAATGACTGTAGAGAGTGTGTTCGGTTTTGAGATTATTGTTTATTTGGTTAAGGATCGTCCGGGTGAGAATGTCTGGCTAAGTATTGGCAGAACATGTGTTGTCTGGATAGACATGTCCGGACATGTGTCGATCCCAGATCTCTCAATATAACACGAAGATTTATGTTAATGCACCTAAATCTATCGTATCTATGAAGAATAGTGAAGAACAGCTTGTATGATATTCAAGAGAATATAAAGCTTCAAGAAATTTCACTATAATAATTATAATAAGAAGGATATTTTATTTTACAAGACATGTGAAAGCTATTTATACTAGCAATCTAGTCTAAGAGATAACAATCTAGTAAAAGATATCTATGAGATAAACAAGAAAAAGATATCTATCTAGAAATAAGGAGTTATCTCTAACTACCTTGTGAAACATAATTCCAGCTGTCGATGAGTCATCTCCAGCTATCTTCTAGGTAGTATGTTCAACCAGGATTCTTCACGTTTCTGATTGAACACTTCATGATTCTCTTAACTGCTGTAAAACAGAGGAGTAATGGATATGATTTGTTCATCGCACCTCTGGACCATTCATCGTATCTCTGATTTGCCTTCAAGCACTTAGAATCTTTTTCAGCTCTTCTTCCATCAGTCCTCCGGACTTTCATACTTGTGCCTTTTTATTACCTTTACAATAAGAATTATGGAGTCTAACAATCTCCCCCTAAGTAATGAAAAATAAACAATAGCTATCTATGAAACATAAATGAGTAGCAATGTACACAAGACTAAGCTAGTAGAAAAATCCTTTTGTCAAAAGATTTCATTTTCTAAAAATTGGATCATTTCATACAAAAAGGAAGTAAATAAGGGAAAAGAAAAGTTACATCTCAATCCTTGTCTCCATTGAATATTCTCCAAAAACGCATCATCAGTTCTCTGTAGCGGATGATTGTGGAGATCCCATGAATAAACTTATGTCCCTCTCTCCATGGCACGTGCTCTCTGCCCAGTCTCTCTCGAATAACCTTTTGAAACCATTCTAGCATATCTGTCGAATACTTGAAGGCCTCATTCAGTCTGAAGAATTTTTTGGTTCCGAACTCGTTATTGAAGACCAAGCCAAGTTCCGGTTGAGTCAAGATTGATGCAGAGCGTTTCTCTTATAGTCCAGGAAATTCTTCTTTTAGAGCCGTGCATGAGAGTCTATCGATGCCTAACTCCAGCACAATCTGGAAATCATTCTTCTTTTTGAACTTTACAAGAGTCCCCATCACCTCTACAATTGCTCGATGCGCTATCCCATACCTTATCCTATGATCCTGATGCTAAGTGGTATGACCATAGAAAGTCCATCAAGTCCCATGGATTGAGATTTATAAGATCATTGTCATTAAAGACGCAGATCATCCCATGAGTGTGTTCAACGGTGTACTCGATGTACTTGATGGATTTATTTGCAAATGTCCGCATCTTGATGTCATGGACCGTCTTGATTCCATCGTTTGAGAAGACGGCTTGTGGTGGTTGTGTCGTCTGCCTCACGAATATGTGCTGGAGCAAGTCTATGGATTCTAGTGATAGGTGAGGGAGATTAAAAACTATCTATTCATCGCGATCATGATAGAGGTACTAATGGATGTTCTCTATCATGATTGGTTCTCTTGGGGGCACATCTGGACATCTTCTCAAGGTCTCCATCTGTGCAATAACTTTCTGCACTCTATCGATTGATGGAGGCTGCCTTGAAGAGGAGGGAATGTCTGCAAGCACTTTTGGTGGTCTACGTTGGGTTATGGGTGGTCTTGGTTGGCTGGGTGATGGCTCTATTTGGGGAAGTGTAGGTTCTGGTTGGGTAAGTGTGGGTTTTGGTTGGCTTATTTCTTGTTGGGTAATGTGGGTTCTAGTTGTGTTTGTGATGGAGGTGGTGTTGGTAATGGAGTGAAGGGAATGGGTGCTTCAGGTTGTATGGGAGTTTGTGAGGTTGAAGATTGTTGTTGAGGAGGTGATGAAGAGCTCACCAGAATTGCTGAGGATTAATCGGTTGGTGGTGATGGGTTGGATGATGATGGATCGGATGTGGGTAGAAGTACTTCAGATATAGGTACGACTTGGGTTACTAGGGTAACAGTGCTTGTAGAAGGGTGAGATGTCGATGCATCACAAATAATTGAAGGAAACTGTAAATTTTATACATTATGTACATCATCAGAAGGTTGAGCCTCTGGTTCCCTCACCTCTATACCATCCGATTGTTGTCGAGTTGGCACTTGAGCTTATGGAGGTGGTGCTGTGCTGGTTTCCATCGGGGTGCTGGATGGATTCACCCTCTCATGAGGACTGAGACCATGGTCATCAAGGTCTTGGTCATCATGCCTTAGCCACTTGGAAGGCCGACTAGCTTTGCAAGAAGTAGGACGCCTCTTCTTTGTTTTCAGCAATTCAGCGTATAATTGTAGGGTCGTCCTTCTTCTGTCGGACTCCATATGCTAGATGAGTTGGTTGGTTCGCTCTTGCTGCTAAGCGAGCCTCTTCTGGAGTCAGCAGCGGGTTTAGCTGCCTTGGTTACAAATTTGGCGTTAATCTCATAGAATTTCGAGTCTAATACCTTGGTAAGGGATCGTAGGTCAGCACGGGTAACCATGTCTGGGGTGGTGGAGGTGGGGGTTGTATGGAGAAGGAAGAGATAAGGTCTCGTACCTCTACAGCGAAGGAAGTGAAGGCTTCATTTGGGATAGGTCCTGCAGAGGTAGAGGGGGCTGTTTGTGGTGGTATACTAGCTTGTATGGTGGTGGGAAGAGAGGCGATAGAGGTGGCGATGCATGATACTTGGGATGATAGGGTGGCTATCGATGCATCGGTGGCAATAATTTGGGCTGAAAGGGAGGCAAGTGATGCATCGATAGAATCATGCCTGGTGACCATAATGTTGTGATGGTAATTGTGTTGCTGGGTCACCAAACGCTGAAGGGATTGAAGGCGGGTGGTATTTTCCCGTGATTGGATCTCAAGGGAGGCGATGGATTGATGAATGGTGGTAAGGTCATGGGTAGGGGTGGATTCAACAATCCTCGCAATGTTGAGGTTAAGGTCTTCCAAGGACCGCTGAATAGAATCAACAAAGGCCTATAACTCGGCCTTCATGACCAACTCAGCAAGTGGGGTAACCATTATGGCAATGGATGTCGTAGTTTGAGCCTCTGTTCCTAAGGCGCCTCCATCGATGCCTGTGGGAATGTTAGGAAAGGGAAAAATTCCATCCCGTCCTTGATAGCCCTCTAAGGAGGAACTATCTCGGGATGTTCCGATAGGTGATTCATCTTCATAGGATTCAGAATTCGGTGAAGAGAAGTACGTATGTTTCCCCATCGATAGACCATGAATCGAGGGGGTGTGTGCATGAACGGGAGATCGCTCTGAACGATCTATGGGAAACTCAAAGCCGGAAGCAACAAATGCTTCCGAGTGTGTGGAGAGAGTCGGGCCCTGGGGAGAAGGGGCCCTTATGTCTTCATCACCCCTCTATTGGGAGAGAGGTGATGGATGGTGGGGTTCCTCGGATTAATCATCTCTAAAGACCCGAAGAGTGGCCTCTGGATGGCTAGCCTAGGGTATGTTCGGACTTCGCAGTCCTTCTTCAATATCCCTTGGCCTTGGACGTAAGGGATAGCAGATGTGGTGGACCAGGGATTTGGTTGGAGAGATGCAGCGGTGGTGTTCATTGGGTCGGGGGAGGTGAGAGGACTATCATCATCATCAGGCTCATCATCTGATTGAGTCCTCTCACCGTGAGATTCGTCGCTCGTTTCCTGGGTAGGCTCTATGTGCTCTAGGATAGCTGGTCTCGATTGTTGGACAAGCGTAGAGCTCTTGTATGTCCTACAGGTAGCAGAGGTATTGGGTATGACACTTAGCATGGCCCTTGAAAGAGGCCTCTCCTCGGGATATCTATCCCTTGAAATGGTGGGGCAATGACCATTCATGACGAACTGAGGAGTGAATAGTCCATCACCCAGCAGGTTGTGAACTTCCATTGCCTCCTTGATGAAAAGGGAGAGGAAGCGAGGAAAGAGCACAGAGGTGATCGAATTCCCTACGGCCATCAATTTGTTCTTCTTGACCATGGCGGCAAGTATTTCGTTGTAGATCAAAAGCACGTAGTCGAGTGGTAGGTTGAAGAACAGACCATACATAATGGTCATGATATTGATGTTCCCTTGATCCATGCTTCCCAGTTTGCATGTAACAACACGATTTAGAATGCTGAAAAAGACATTCCACATCGGTGGAAGGTATTGTCAGTGGAAGTCGAAGGCATTCTGTAGTTCTCGGTTGTAACCCAACATCTGAATGAAGCGCAAGATGTCATGACTGGTTGGCGGGTCCTAGTACCGGGCGATCCCGAGTTCATGGCGGGTAGGGATAAAGAGCACCTTGGAAATCTTGGCGCGAGAAATTTTTATTGAGCATACCATGTCATTAGAGGCATCAATGTTGCCCATAATGCCACGGTTTTCGAGAAAGTAGTCGCAGGTGTTCCAGTATTGTTGCACGTATCTCACCAGAACTTCGTTGTCCGAAAGAGTGAGGGCCGACTGTAGAATGCAGTTCTGAAAGAACTCAACCAGGATGGCAAATTCGTCCTCAAAAAGTTGAGGACGAAGGTGAATGTTGTGGTTGTTTGGCTTGATTGGGATGAAGACAATGGCACGACTATCTGCGCCGGTCGACTGGACCTGGCTTTTGTCGTTGTTCGAGTCGTGGGAAGCTGAGAAAAACATCATTGTTGCAGGTATTAAGTTGCAGTCGTAAGAGTAAGATAAAGGCGTAAAAGAGATAATGGTAAGGATGATGGGTTTATATAGTGGGAGGGCGAAGGATGTGGGTGAATTTAAATATTAAATAATGGTTAAAAGGTAATTGTTGGGGGCTGACGTTTGAGGAAAAGGTGAAAAGGTGTGATCGTGAGCCGTAATTACAGCTCACGATTATGATGGTCGCAGACGAGTAGGGACACGTGTCACAATGGGTTTGAAGGGAATGGTAATATGGAAATGTTTCTTGGAAAAAGGTTATTTGTTGTCAGGCGGCTTTGTAAGGGTGATGTTTGGGATTAAGGGATAATTATTAAAAAGAATTTTAACCCCAAACGGATCACTCTCATGAAAATAGACCCAAAAAAAATATTTAATTAAAAATCCCATTTAATTGGAAGATAAATACAAATTACTAAATTTTGGTCTTCTAAAAACCCATGTTGTATAGTTTTTAGTCACAAAATTTGCAATTTTGTATAATATTAAAAATATTTGCAATTAAAGATAGGTTTTTGGGAAAAAAAATTGTGGCCATGGAACTAGAGGGACTCTGGTTGGTCATGACTCGTATGGGGGAACCAGAGGGGATCTGGCTAGGCATGATGAATAAGTTCATCATTCAAATATGGGTTTGTGATGAGA
Organism: Cynara cardunculus var. scolymus; assembly: GCF_001531365.2. Classification (NCBI taxonomy): domain Eukaryota; kingdom Viridiplantae; phylum Streptophyta; class Magnoliopsida; order Asterales; family Asteraceae; genus Cynara; species Cynara cardunculus. The sequence goes on from NC_037529.1 coordinate 29,627,511, forward strand.
CAGAGGCTCTGGATAGACAGACCAGAGGCTCTGGGTCATCATATGAAACCCTTGGAATAAAAAATATACCCTAGTAGAGGAACTAGAGGGGCTGTGGTTGGTCTAGAAGATAGACCAAAGGGGATCTGGTTTAATGTAAAGGTTAATTTACTCCATAATATATCATATTTAGGGTCCATAGACTCTGGATAGACGAACCAGAGGCTCTGGTTGAGAAGATGCTATGAGAAAGAGATCAAGAAAAGGAACTAGAGGGCCTCTAGTTGAGTTGTGAAGTTCAACCAGAGGGGTGATAGGTTCATTTTCGATCCTTGAGGGCTTAAGGGATATGCATGAACGCCCACTCAAAGGATGCAAGGAGTTTGGAATAGAGTAAAAACTCCCTCTAGAACCAATAAAGGAGAAAATTTGGTGGCTAGAAGCTCTGGTCTATACAACCAGAGGCTCTCGTTGCAAAGGATAGTGAAAAGATAAGTATTTGGGTGTGTAAATGGTGAAACCATAGAACCAGAGGGGCTCTGGTTTAATGAGAAAGGGAAACCAGAGGCTCTGGTCTTCAGAACCAGAGACTTTGATTGAAGAAAAGGATACCAAAAAGATGGTAAAACCTCTGGATCTTCAAAAAGAACCAAGTTAAGAAAAACATAGTACAACCAGAGGGTCTCTGGTTGTATTAATGTGAAGAAAATAAGTACGAGTTCTTGGAGTAAGGGGGTCTTTTGGACCAGAGGGGTTCTGATTCCAAAGACTTAGAATCCAGAGGCTCTAGTCTTTAGGATCAAAGGCTCTGGTTTCATGAAAGGTATAAAACTTGAGTGAAATGCAAGAAAAATGATAAGAAATGAGGACCAAGTTGGACCAGAGGCTCTGGTTGCAAGAGGAATGAAAAAACTAAGTAAAATGCATGGAAAATGAATGAGAGGAAACTAAGTTGGACCAGAGGGGCTCTGGTCCTAAAGACTTGGAATCTAGAGGCCTTGGTCTATAGAACCAGACGCTCTGGTTGGGATGGGAGGTACTTAGTAAAAAACACCAAAGATCTTCTTTGGAGCACAGGGGCTTTGGTTCCAAAGAGTGAAAAATTTAGGCCAAATATAAGTCAAGTAATTCCAATTTTCTAGAGGCTCTGGTCTATAGAACCAGAGACTCTGGTTTAGAATACTTGGTTACGAGGGCCATTTGAATACATCACTTTTAGCATAACCTAAGATATTGAAAATCTCTTGTTAGAAGGATAATCTGCCTTAAGTGGTGAGATTCAGCATACCCATCTTGCTGACAGGAAACAAAAATCTTTTCTCATCTAATGCTTTTTTAAAAAGATCAGCAAGTTGAATATATGTGGGAACAAAATACATCTCTATGGTTCCCTTTTCTACATGATCTTTAAGAAAATGATACCTGACATCAATGTGCTTTGTCTTAGAATGCTGCACTGGGTTTGTAGAGATTGCTATAGCACTTTTGGAGTCACAGAGGATGGGGATTTCTCATATTGAAACCCATAATCCTTTAGCTGGGTTTTCATCCAGAGCACTTGTGAACAACAACTAGCAACAGCAACATATTCTGCTTCTGTTGTAGATGTTGAGACACAGTTCTGTTTTCTGGATGCCCAACTAACCAGCTTGTCCCCCAAAAGTTGGCAGCTTCTAGACGTACTCTTTCTATCAAGCTTGCTACCTGCATTTGCATCTATATAGACTATTAGTTCAAAGCTAGAATTCTATGGATACCAGAGTCCCAAGGATGGGGTGCCCTTAAGGTATCTAAAGATTCTCTTGACTGCAGAGAGATGAGATTTTTTAGGATTACCTTGATATCTTGCACAAAGACAAGTGGCAAACATAATATCTGGCCTACTAGCTGTAAGATACAGGAGTGATCCAATCATGCCTCTGTAGGTTGTTACATCTACAGCTTTTCCTGATGGGTCAGAGAATAACTTAGCTCTTGTAGCCATTGGAGTTCTCATAGATGATGAATTTGAAAGATTATATATCTTTACAAGGTCAGTCACATATTTGGACCGGTTGATGAAAATACCATTCTAAAGTTTGTTTTATTTGAAGATAAAGGAAAAAACTTAGTTCTTCCATCATGCTCATCTCAATTTTACTTTTCATCAGTCCTAAGAATTTTTCATAAAATTTTGAGTTAGTAGAGCCAAATATAATGTTGTCTGTAACACCTCGGTTACGATTTCACCAAAACATAACATACGAGATATCATTTTCTAAGTAAACCACCAAAAGTTAATTATACTTTAATAAGTATTTCCAAATCCAAAACGAAAGCTTACAATCTTATAATTAAAACATTTACCAACCAAAAATGGGGACAACATAATAACTACCCGGATATATTTACAACCCAAAATAGAAACTAGACATAATTATATATATATACCAAGGTCTGGCAACGATCCCCAAACTAATCACGAACTAACTACACCGGGTTCTTGCCTTTATCTTCTTTCTTTCCTAAAAAAAAGTGAGCTAACGGAATAAGCACATGGCTTAGTAAGATAAATAGTCTAAACAAATGCTATTGAAATCAAGTTTATACAATTACACGGGAACCATAAACCAACCAATTGAATGGTTATATCAATAAATAATAAATTGAGAGTAACACTTACGAAATRAGGGTTRTCCATAATATAACCAAAGACCAAGTGCCGGAATCCAACAATTCACATGACATAACATGCTTATTACGAAATGCAAATTATAAGTAATTATCAAATGATACCATGTCAATTCCTTTGCAAGGGACTAATATCATACGTTAGTCAAACGGTCTAAAGAAACATGTCGGAATAACCAAACAATGGAACACATAGGACTAGCAAGGAGCCCATCRTCACTGGGTATGCTCGAGCTCCTATGGTTCATGGAATAAAATGCTTAGAACTGGCAGGGAGCCCGCCTTCATCTCCCGGGTATGCCCGAGTCCCTGTACTCGTGCCTCTCTTCACATTAGGCACCGAGTAYGGCCAACAGACAACGAGAACGACTAGAATGTCTCACCGGTTCCTCCCCCTTCACCGGGATGTTGACATTCACCGTTTTCGAGACGGATCACACAAAGTAATCCCCGTACTTCCGGTTTCACAAGAAATCAAAGAAACAATACCGACGGAATATATGGATATCCAAACCGACCGACATTTCAGAAGAATTCGTAATCGAGAGATCAATACGTACAAAGACAAAAGACCAATAAAAAC
>NC_037529.1:29632147-29641819 GCF_001531365.2 Cynara cardunculus var. scolymus
CTTAAAATTCCATCCCCAAACTCCCACTAAATCATTGGTTACCTTATATGGCCACTACTAATACACGTAGTAAAATTTCAACATGCTTAACATTTTCTCGCATGTAAGCACATAATATCCTTCGTAAAAATGTAAATTAGGCGCACTTAGCAAATAATATGGGAAATTAGAATTGGGATGTTACATTGTCCACATATATTTGGACAAGCAAAATATCACCTTTATGCCTTTTAAGAAACAGGGTTGTGTCGATGGTACCTTTTTCGAATCCATTGGCTGTAAGAAAAAGTAGAGAGTGTTTCATACCAGGCCCTGGGAGCTTGCTTGAGCCCATAGAGAGCTTTATCCAAAAAATAAACATACTCTGGATGTTTGGAGTCTTCGAACCCAGGGGCTGATGCACATAGACTTCCTCTTGAAGTTTGCCATTGAGAAAGGCAGACTTGACATCTATTTGATAGACCTTGAAACCCTTGTGCACTGCGTAGGCGAGGAATATTCTGATTGCTTCAAGCCTATCAACGGGAGCAAAGGTTTCATTATAGTCTATCCCTTCTTCCTGGCAGTAGCCCTTTGCGACTAGCTAGGCTTTATTCCGAATTACGATTCCATCTTCGTCTTTCTTATTTCTGAAGACCCATTTGGTCCCAATCACGGTTTTCCCTTTGGGTAGAGGCATGAGGGACCAAAATTTGTTCCGCTCAAACTTGAGTAATTCTTCTAGCATTGCGTCTATCCAGTTTGGATCTTATATGGCTTCAGAAATTTTCTTCGGTTCGATCATGCTTAGAAAATTCACGAAGAGGCATTCATTGGCAGTGGCATATCTTGTCTTAACACCGGACGATGAATCACCAATAATCTGGTGATGATGATGGTCTTTTGTTCACTTGGTGAAAGATTGGGGTTTCAGAGCAACAAGATGCAGTTCTTCATTGGTTGATGGAACTGCTTGCTCCCCCTGAAAGAGATCGTCTCAAGAGTTGTGCTCTAGGTCTAAAGACACAGAAGAAGTAGACGGTGAAGTAACATGAGTTTCAGAAAGAGTTGTACCTTCAACATTGGAGATCTCATGTAATTCATCAGATATGGAAGGTAGTTTTTCATTGAGCACTTGTCTAGAGACTGCATCTTCTTCAAACAAGTCTTCAAATAATTGAGCCAGTTCTGATTCATTGGGTTTGCAGAAAGATGAATCAAAGGCTCCTTTTGTTATCCCGAGTTCTGAACTGTGTTGTCCAAAAGTCATGAGTGATGCATCATCAAAAGACACATTGATGCTTTCAATGACGATTTTGGTCCTTCTGATGAAAATTTTGTAGGCCTCTTTGGGTGTTCGGGTGGGTTGATAATACCCTAGAAATATGCCTTCATCAGCCTTCTTGTCGAATTTTCCAAGATACTCCCTGTCCTTGAGTATAAAGCATTTGCACCTAAAGACATGGAAATATTTGACATTTGGATGTCTTTGGTTGATGAGTTCATAGGGGGTCTTATGGTGCCTCTTGTTGATGATTGATCTGTTCTAGGTGAAGCAAACAGTAGAGACTGCTTCAGCCCAGAAGGAAATGGGTAGTTCTGATGAATCAAACATCATCCTTGCTACTTCGACAAGGGTTCTGTTCTGTCGTTCAATGACTCCATTTGTTGTGGAATTTTGGCTGCTGGAAAATTCTGAGATATACCTTCATTGATGAGACATTCATCAATTTTGGCATTCTTGAATTTTGTTCCATTGTCACTTCTAACTTTGATGAGTTTGTGTTGTAGAAGAACTTGGAGCTTTTTCATCACTGCGATGAGGAGTTCAGGAACGTTTTATTTCTTCTTGACAAATTCAACCCATGTATATCTTGAGTATTCATCAACAAGTACTAGAATGTACTGCTTCCCATAGAGGCTTTGTGTAGCGATGGGCCCATAGAGGTCGATGTGGAGCATATCCAGTGGTTTGGAGCACGAGGTTTCTGATTTGGACTTGTGAGAAGCCCGCTTTCACTTTCCCATCTCACAGGTCGAGCATAGGTGGTCTTTTTCAAAGTTAAGATCAGGTATCCCCTTGACCAACTTCTGTTTGGCTAACTTCTTCAAGACTTCAAAATTCAGATGAAAGAATTTTTGATGTCATAGCCAATTTTTCTCACTCCTATGGGAAACAAGGCATAGAGTGTCTTGGTCCACAGAAGATTGGAAATCCAGAAGATAGATATTTCCTTCTCTCTTGGCGTTGATGATGGTTTGACAGAGTTTTGTTTCGATAATCGAAAAACCTTTGTGAAATCGTACTTCCAGACCTTTGTCGCAAAACTAACTGATGTTCAACAAACTATGCTTCAAGCCTTTTACATAAGCCACTTTTGCTATTGATTTGTTTCCCTTGATGAGTGTGCCATACCCCTTGATTGCACCCTTGCTGTTGTCTCCAAAAGTCACAGAACCTCTAGATTTTTTGATGAAGGAAAAGAGTTGACTTCTATCACCAATCATGTGCCTTGAGCAACCTGAATCCATGAACCATGGTTGCACATGTTGGTCTGCAAGACAAATTAAGGGTTTTTACCAATTTCATAATGGGTTCTCTCTTCTTAGTTGGGGATTTGACATCCTCTTTTTCATCAGCCCTCTTGGATGTGAGCTGCTATTCTTTGCCCTTAGCCTTTGTTGTCTTGGGCTTCTTTTTCATTTTTTCATGAGTTTTAACGTTTTCATATCTATAAACATTCTCAGAAAAAATGCAACGATGATCTAACATATGATTCCTCAAAATTTGTAAAAGAGTTAAGCACTGACAGGTGGGAGTTTTTGGATAAGAGTGTTTAACAACTTTCTTTTTATTTAAATATTTTGAAGTAGAAGCAGGAATGAAATTTTATGGTCTAGCAACGGGTGTTTTTACAAACTTCCTATCTAGCGCATAAATTTTATTGGAAGGGGCAGGCTTGGATTTTACTTCCTTTCTGAGGGGTTGATGGACGTTCTTCCCTTTAGCTGAAGGAGATAAAATATGAAAGTTAGAATTTTCAAAAGCATGGAACTTTTGTTTCTGTTCAGGAGTGAACTTTATAAATTTAGAGCGAGGGGTCGGGCCTTGTGAAGTTTCCTTGACAAACTTAACTTTATTCAGCTTTTCTTTTTCTAGGTCTGAAGAATTTTTAGCTTTTACGCAAAAGTCTGGGAGATCAGAATTCATTGGGATTTTCGGAACTTGCATTTTCTTACCCACAATTACTTCGGGCGATTCACAGATTATTTCATCTTTAGAATCATAATCAAGAAAGTTTATTGTAGACTTCTCAAAATCGAAATTTTCATGAAGGTTTTTAAGAGAGATGGGTTCTAAGGTTGAAGGTTCAGAACTGTCCTTTGGGAGATATATCGCTTTTGATTTCATAGATGAATTTTCAAGGTTACTTGAATCATTCCTCGATTCTTCAGATGATGGTTCCTTACTAAGATGTTATGTTCCATCAGAAGCACTTCCTAATGAACTTGTAGAAATGATAACCAGAGGCTCTGGTTTAACCATGACGTTTCCATTAGTGTCTGGTTTTGAGACATCATCCTTTTCATCAGGTTTCTTACTAGTGTTGCACTCATAAACCACGTTTCGAAAAATTTTCCTCGAGAAAATCGTTTTTCCATATACTTTTACTCTTTTGAAAGAAGCTTTGGGTTTAGGAGAAAAGTCGGGTTTTTGAACACATCCAAGTTTAAAAGTGGATTCAAGAGTGGATTTCTTGTTTTCGATGAAAGAGTCAAGATCATTGAATCCTATTCCTTGGTAATCAGTTTGGCCATTAATTTTTTCATAAACGTTTTGGGTATCTTTATATTTCTTCATCAAAAGTTCATTGGTTTAAAGCTTCAAATGAAGAATCTCCCTTTTCTTTTGAAAGACGTCTTTAAGAGCTACTGAGTTCAGTCTTTCTGCCTCGGACTCTTTCAAGGCTTTCACCTTCTTCTCTAAATCTTTATAGATCTTCTTACTCAGATCCAAAAGTTTCTTTTCTTTTGATTTTTTAAGAGATGCAATGCGAGTTTTTTCTCTTTCTAATTCAGCTTTTTCTTCAGTAAGAAGATTAGTCTCTCTTTTGTAGAATCTAACTTATTTCTCTAATTTTAACCTTTCAAATTTTTCAATGTTTAATTTTTCTTTTAATTTAAGAAAATCTTCTGAAAGTTTTATGACCTTTAACTCTAACTCAAATGGAGCAGAGTTGGTTTCATCATGGGAAGAATTATATACCTGGTCATCGGAGTCAGAAGTGGATTTTGCAGTGGACTTGGCCATCAGACATACGAGCGCCTTGTCTTCTTCATCAGACGAAGAGTCGGGGACCCAATTATCTTTTTCATCCATCAAGCTTCTCTCTCTCGGATTGTACTTGTATTTGTTCTTGTAGTAGTCTGCATCCTTGATCAGACGTTCTTTGCAGTCCTTTGAAAAATGGCCTATCTTTTCGCACTTGTAGCATCGAAGACCATATTTCCTTCCGTCTCATCCTTCTCTTCTGTCTTATCGATCTTCTCTCTCTTCTCTTCTTTCATCTCTCTGATGAAATTTGACTATCTTTTGTCCATAGGCAGGCTGAAATCTCTCCGTTCTGGAGTCTCTTCTATTATCCTTTTCGAAGGGTCTTTTGACAAACTTCTTCTGGAACTGTTTGGTTATCAATGCAAGAGATTTGGCAAATGACTTGAGAGTTCTTAACTCAATCACTTGCTGTCGTGACTCTTCAGTTTTCTGTTGAGGTCTATCCTGTAGAGGTACTCAAATTGGATCAGTGATCGATTTCTAGGTTTCGTCGTAAGCCTATCATTAGAATCTGACACTTCTTCTTCAGATTCAGATTCTACGACTAAGGCCTTCTTTCTTTTCTTTTTGTGTTCCTTAGAAGAGCCCCTTGAAACCTCCTTTTCTTCAGATACTAAGGCAAGAGGTCCTCGGATGGACACCTTCCTTTTCAGAATGTCTTGCTCTTGGGCAGCAAGTGTTCCATATACGTCATGTAGTGACCAGCTGTCTAAGTCTTGATTTTCTTGGAAAGACATGGACAGTTGAGTCCATTCATCACCGAGACTTTTGAGGAATAGGACATTGTTTTCCTCTTTCGTCCTTGCAATGTCGTTTCTACGACATTGATTTATCAAGGTGTTGAATCAGTCATAGGTCTTCTGAATTGGTTCATCACGCAATACTTTAAAATTAGTATATTCGTTTGAACATTGCGCCTTGATTTTTCTTCGTTTTAGCTCCTCCCTCCAGTTGGCTTGCAAGTTCGTCCCATATTTCCTTGGTAGTGGTACAAGCATCCAGAGACTGAAAAATCTCATTGGGAATGGCCATTATAATCAGTCTCTTAGCCTTCCTGTCAGCTTCTACTCTCTCTATGTCATCCTCTTTCCAATTGCTCTCATCTTTCACCATATAGTAAGATGCTACTTCTTCATTAATGCTTGTTCCAGGAACTCTTGGGACAAGAGTTCCGGGAATGTAGGGACCTTCTATAACAGATCTGAGAAGGTTACTGTCCATCCCCTCTAGGAACTTCACCATCCTTATTCTTTATTGCGAATACTCTTCATGTTGAAGAGTTGGAGGCTTGGTGAGGGAACCAACGCTACAGGTAGAATTCCAGTTGGCCATTGAAGAGATTTTAAGGAGAAGAAGAAAATATGAGAACGAAGAAAAATTGAGAGATTTGAATACTCAGATTCAAATTGATCGTTTTGATTGGAAATCAATCAATTTTCTCTAATACCAATTGTTGATCCCAGATCTCTCAATATAACATGAAGATTTATGTTAATGCACCTAAATCTATCGTATCTATGAAGAATAGTGAAGAACAGCTTGTATGATATTCAAGAGAATATAAAGCTTCAAGAAATTTCACTATAATAATTGTAATGAGAAGGATGTTTTATTTTACAAGACATGTGAAAGCTATTTATACTAGCAATCTAGTCTAAGAGATAACAATCTGGTAAAAGATATCTATGAGATAAACAAGGAAAAGATATATATCTAGAAAAAAAGAAGTTATCTCAAACTACCTTGTGTAACAGAATTCCAGCTGTCGATGAGTCATCTCCAGCTGTCTTCTAAGTAATATGTCCAACCAGTAATGGAGATGTTTTGTTCATCAAACCTCTGGACCATTCATCGTATCTATGGTTTGCCTTCAAGCACTTAGAATTTTTTCAACTCTTCTTCCATCGGTCCTCCGGACATCCATACTTGTGCATTTTTCATTACTTTTACAATAAGAATTATGGGTCTAACAACATGTATTTTCCGGATGTGAGATAACTTGTGGTTATTGTTGAACTTGAGTTTTGATGAAAGGGATCTTTCACAATTAACATATATTTCTTTTTAATTTGTTTTATTATGAAAAGGGGTATTTTATATCTTTTAAAGTGGTGACGTAATTCTATTTTGGTTTGAAACGGTATTTTGGGAAATATTTTTACCAGACGTGGTGACGTAAGTATGTTCTGGTTAGAAACTGTATTTTGGGAAATGTTTCTACCAGACATAGTGACATAAGTTTGTTCTGGAATGAACCTTGTTTTAAGAGGTAGTTCCCCTAAACGTGGTGACAATTGTCTATTATGGCTTGGAACTGGGTGTTGGGTACTTCCAAACATGGTGACGTTAGTCTGTTCTAGTAAGGAACCTTGTTTTAATTAAGAAATAAGGATGGCATATCAAGGAGAGGTGTACCTATGGATATAAGAGTGGCAATTGCAGGTGTGGGTAATATTATAACTCTTGTTATTATCACTATCAGATACAATAAATCTAAATTAACATTTCTTTGTGATTTGATGATTTAGAGATATTGTTCTATTTAGAAATAATAACTTTGATGTTATTGAGAAAGGGAAAATGATTTGTCATCAGAGGCTTTGATTGTCTAAAGTTTTCTATCAAGTTTTAACATATGCAGAGAGGCTCTAGTTGGTCTTTTAACAGGATCAGAGAACCTCTGATTATGGGAAAAGACTTTAAAATTATTTTGAAAATTTTGTTAGACCTCATCTTGTAAAAGTGTAAGTAAGAAGCCTCTTACTCTAGTATGTATGACTTAGTCTATTGAAGCTGTCTGGACTAAGAGCTCTCATGCAAAAGAGATCAAAGAGACAGATCTCTTACTTAAAGAGCCAAGCGTCTCACATACAGAGCCCGCGCTCTAATCCATGGAAGATCAAGCCTTAAGCGCCAAAAAGGTTAAGTGCTTGATACAGAGCTACACTCCAGATACAGAGCCTCTGCATAGTACATGCAGAGCCTCTGAGTCTCCTACCTCCATAAAAAGCGCGCTTAGTTCAGAAATTCTCGCAAGCATCTAACAAAATCAAGGCGGCTTGACTTAGTCCGCTCCTCCATTCAAAAGGGTCGTCAACGATAAGGATGTGGAATAAGCGCTCAGAGATTCAAGCCAATATTCTAGAAAATTCTATTTAGCATAGGCGTATATAAGAAGGCATCCTCCTCAGGTAACAAGTTACCTGATTGTGCCGACTTAGACTATAGCCAAACCTTGTGAGAATACTAATTAGATTGAGAGTTTACTTGTGTTTTCTTCTCATCTAATAAAAGCATCCGACGTATTCAAAGTCATACTTTTTTCTTATCTTTCATTCGATTGACCTTTTAGTTACACTTTTTTACTTCGTTCATATTCACTCAACTGTGTTTTCTGATATTAAGAGAATATGGCTTCCAACAATTGGTATTAGGGACAACTAATCAAATTAATTTATTAGTCGATCTATATCCTTTAGGATACCTTTCTTAATTTTTGGTTATTTGTTTTTTAAAACTACATTTCATTCCAGTCTTTGATCTGTTTTAAAAATGCTTGCTTTTCGTATTCTTGACATTGGTCAAAACTCGACTTCTCACTTTCAAGTAAAATTTCTTTTTCAAATCTTTGAACGATATGTCTAATCAATCGTGGAACTTCATGTATAGCATCGGTTCCCTCACAAAACCTCCTACTCTCATTCGGGAAGAATATCCCCAATGGAAGATCAGGATGATAAATTTTTTTGAAAGTCTCGACCTTGAACTTTATGAATCAATCTTAAATGACACTTTCGTACCTACTACTCTAATCCCCAGAATTCCTGCTGCTGGTGACACGGTTGTAACGCCCCAACCCACATATTGTATGTAACACATATTTCATACAAAAGAAATAGATGATATCAATCCATTCAGGTCCCTTAGTACAAGAATCTAACATGACCAGATACAAGGTCCAAAAATTCAAAATACATTTCTTGTACTAATCAATCAAAACAGATCTTCAAGCAGAAACGCATATATGAACATAATAAACTTTTCCTTTCCCCTTACTGTCCGAACCTCCTGCAACACATAATTTAAATCACAAAACAAGGGTTAGACCGAAAGGTCTAGTGAGATATCCTATTTATGTTATTGCAGGGTGAAAAATCACCAAAACCTTTACGGATAATATCATTTCATATATATAACAAATATATGAATAAATAGAAACGTAATACCAGATCTTTTCCATTTATCAAGCAAAGCATTCCGCTTATTCAAATCTCAAAACTCTGCACCAATCAGGTTCCACATAATGCCACTTTTAAACCTTTTCTTAACCAAACAAGGTTATATAAAGCTTCAGGCCAAACCCGACATTTTCTTCTCAATAACATCCAAACTATGATTTCCAATAAAAACCATGATCCTAAATCTTTAAGTCACAAAGAAATAAAGACTCCGGACCACGGTAGTCTTAAAGGATATAATAGAATGAGTTATATCATACAACACACATACAAATGCCACCCTTATATCCAAAGGTACACCTCTCCTTGATATGCCACTCTTATCCCATGGTACACCTCTCCTTGATATGCCACACTTATCCCATGGTACACCTCTCCTTGATATGCCACCATTATTTCCTCATCAAAATATTTTCACGAAATAATTTCAAATAAACCGCAGCCATTGATATTATTATCAATACAAAATTATTTCTTTCAAAAYTTCCTTTTTATGATAAAATAATATTTCTCATCGAAAACACAACATTACATCAAATCCGGTCAATTTTGACTTAGCCGAASTTCAAATCCGGTCAACTATCCGGACAACACACAAAATGAACTTTGTCCGATTTACACTTGGAAATAATTCTCAATAACTGTCCAGATAACAAGTCCGGTCAATACCCCGCATAAAGCTTGATCGATTTATCACTTAGAATCAAAATCATCTTTGTCCGGATAACAAGTCCGGTCAATACCCCGCTCATTACTTAGCCGATTTAAAATAATTCGGCCACCATTTGGTCGTATTCTTACTTCTCAGTGTAAAAAAGATAATCATTCTTACCAATCATAATCCGATCAACACTTAACTGATTTAAGACAATCCGGACAATACATCAATTACGGTCAAACCTTGTCCGGTTTAATATCCGGATAAAATACTTAGAACAAAAGACTGATTTCTTTCCAACATAAACAAGATTCATACAAAACATATAATAATTTTATGCAAAAGAGTTTAGAAATTACTCACCTTATGCAATCAAATGAGATTCAACTTCTTGAAATCAGGCACTTGCAATCTGGTCAACCTCACTTTAAACTTTTACACACTTCTTCAAAAATGGCAAG
>NC_037529.1:29641879-29646670 GCF_001531365.2 Cynara cardunculus var. scolymus
CATGTATATATTTTCATACACATAATCACATTATGCACATAGTTTTCACATACCAGCATGACTAAACGTATCAATTTATCATGCTATCACGTAATTATTTAATCAGATAATCACATATTATTTACCTTGGGTGATAACCAGGATCCGGTTATCACATTATCCACCCCTCAAAAGAATTTCGTCCCGGAATTCCTTTAATCAAAAAGCCATGGGTATTCTGATCGCATCTTTGATTCTAATTCCCATGTTGCTTCTGGTCCTTTGTGAAACTTCCACCGAATTTTAACTAGAATTATTTCTTTGTTTCTCAACACCCTGATCTTTCTGTCGATTACAGCTTCCGGTGTTTCCACAAAATTCAGCTTACTGTCTAATTGGATCTCTGGTAACGGTATAGCTAAACTCGGATCAACCAAACATTTCTGTAAATTCGACACATGAAAAGTGTTGTGAATTAGATTCAGTTCTTCTGGCAGCTCTAACTGATATGCTACTGGACCAATTCGCTTACATATTCTGAACGGCCCTACATACCTTGGACTGAGCTTCCCTTTTTTTCCAAATCTGATGACACCCTTCCATGGCGAGACTTTTAACATCACAAAATCACCTATACTAAACTCAATTGGCTTTCGACGATTATCTGCATAACTTTTCTAGCGATCTTGTGCTATTTTTATTCTTTCACAGATCTGTTCGATCTTTTCAGAAGTTTCTTGAACAATTTCAGGACCCGTCAACTGTTTCTCACCCACTTCATTCCAACATAACGGCGTTCGACATTTACGTCCATACAACACTTCATACGGTGCTACTTGGATACTAGAATGGTAACTATTGTTATATGCAAACTCTATCAATGGCAAGTGATCTTCCCATGATCCCCCGAAGTCAATAATACAACTTCTTAACATATCTTTGAGAGTTTGAATATTTCTTTCACTCTGCCCATCAGTCTGCGAATGATAAGCTGTACTTAATTGAATTTCAGACCCTAAAGCTTTCTGTAACCTTTCCCAGAACTTTGAAGTAAACCGACTGTCGCTATTAGAGATAATGGACAATGGAACATCGTGTCTGGTAGCAATTTCTTTGATGTAAATCTGCTCTAACTTTTCTAAAGAGTATTTCTCTCTTATTGGTAGAAAATGCGCANATTTGGACAAACGATCAACAATTACCCAAATCGCGTCATACCCCTTTGGAGTTCGAGGTAACTTCATAACAAAATCCATGGTAATGTGATCCCATTTCCACACAGGTATCTCTAACGATTGAAGACTTCCATACGGCTGCTGATGTTCAATATTAACCTGTAAACATGTCAGACACTGTTCCACATATCGAGCTATGTCTCTTTTCAATCCTGGCCACCAATAAAAAGATTTCAAATCTCTATACATCTTATTGGTGCTTGGATGGATAGAGTATCGGGACTTATGACTTTTATTTAGTATCATACTTCGGATATTTCCAAAATATGGTACCCAAATTCGCCCTTGAAAACACATAATTCCTTTGTCATTTGGTTCCAAGGTTGAAATCGTATTACCCAACCTTTCTGATTTGATAAGATCTTGTTTCATAGCTTCCTTCTGACATCTCAGAACTTTTTTATGAATATCAGGGACTAAACTTATTCTCATTGCCATTGTTTTAATAGTTCCGCTCTTTTCTTTTCTACTCAAAGTGTCAGCTACCACGTTGGCTTTTCCTGGGTGGTAAAGGATCTCACAGTCATAATCATTAACAAGTTCAATCCACCGACGCTGTCGCATATTTAATTCTTTCTGGCTAAACAAATGTTGTAGACTCTTGCGATCTGTGTAAATTTGACATTGTGTTCCCAGAAGATAATGCCTCCAAATTTTTAGAGCGAATACTACTGCAACTAATTCCATATCATGAGTCGGATACCGCTTCTCATGATCTTTCAATTGTCTTGACGCATAAGAAATCACTTTTCCTCTTTGCATCAGAACGCATCCTAATCCTAACTTTGAAACATCGCTGTATACCACAAAGTCTTCGGATCCATCTGGTAAAGTTAACACCGGCGCACTACAGAGGTGATCCTTTAATAGTTGGAAAGCTTCTTGTTGTTCTTTTTCCCACTGAAACTTAATTTTCTTTCGAGTTAATTTGGTTAATGGCACGGCTATTTTAGAAAAGTTATGAATAAACTTCCGATAGTAACCTGCCAAACCCAAAAAGTTACGAACTTCAGACGGATTTTTCGGAGCTTCCCATCTTGCAGCTGCTTCTATTTTTACTGGATCTACTTGTACACCGGCTTCTGAGATAACATGACCTAAAAATTGATCTTCTCTTAACCAGAACTCACACTTAGATAACTTTGCGTACAACTTTTCTTTTCTCAACATTTCCAATATCAAACGAAGTTGTTTTGCATGTTCTTCTTCAGTCTTAGAATATATAAAAATATCATTGATAAATACAATAACAAATTTATCAAGATATTCCTTACATACCCTATTCATCAAATCCAAAAATGTTGCGGGCGCATTAGTTAAACCGAATGGCATAACTAAGAATTCGTGATCCCCGTACCTTGTTCTGAATGCTGTTATGGCAACATCTTCTTCCCTGACTTTAAGCTCTTGATATCCTGACCTCAAATCAATTTTAGAGAAATAACTTGCTCCTACTAGTTGATCAAACAAGTCATCAATCCTTGGTAAAGGATATTTGTTTTTAATTGTCAACTTATTCAGTTCACGATAGTCTATACACATTCGCATAGACCCATCCCTTTTCTTAACGAATAAGACCGGAGCACCCCAGGGCGAAGTGCTAGGCCTAATAAATCCCTTATCAGTTAAATCTTTCAACTGTGCCATCAATTATTTCAATTCAGATGGAGCTAAACGGTATGGTGCCTTTGCTACTGGTGCAACTCCTAGTATAAGATCGATTCGGAATTCAATGACTCTATCTGGTGGTAATCCAGATAAGTCTTCTGGAAAGACTTCTGGATATTCACTAACAATAGGAATCGATTCCTCTTTTCTCTTCTCTTTCTTTAAATCAATTACCTATGCCAAACATCCTTGACACTTCTTTCGAATACTTTTCTGGGCTTTCATTACTGACAAAATACTAGTATGATGATTCTGACGATCACCATAAATAACAATTGTTCTCTGGTCTGACAGAATAATTCTAATTATTTTCTGATTACAAACAATGCTAGCTTGATATTTTGCCAACCAGTCCATACCCACTACTATGTCAAATTCTTTCATTGGCATGGGAAATAACCGGATCGGAAGCTCACAATCCTCAATAACAATAATGCAGTTACTGAATACTTTAGTAACAGTTTCCTGACTATTAGCAGTATCAACTACTAATTTATCATCAAGTAGCATAGAATTCAGACATGCAGTTTGAGCAAACAATGATGATACAAACGAAAAGTTTGCACCAGAGTCAAATAACACCTTAGCACGTATTGAATTCAGGAGGAATGTACCTGTTACTACATCCGGTGATGCTTCTGCCTCGTTCTTAGTCATCTGGAAGGATCGTCCCCGCGCCCCTCCTTGCACTCCTCTATTCACAGTAGATCTTCCCCATGTACCCGACGCATTACTCCCTATTGTTAACTGTGAAGTTCTTAACAAGGGGCAATTTGGTCGAATATGATCCGGAGAATTGCAATTAAAACACCTTTGGTTAGCTGGGCAATTTCTGGATAAATGACCTGCTTCACCGCACTTATAACATTTCCTTGGGTCCATCTTGCATTCTTCCTGGTGAACCTGTCAACACTGTGAGCAGACTTTTTCACTGATCTTCTACTCAGATCTATTATCATATCTAACAGTTTTCGGTCCTCGAAAAGATGAAGGCCCCTCCCATTTTCTTTTSTCAAYAAYTTTTCCTTCCGATTGTCTATTCTTATTTCGTTCAGTCACCTCAGCTGCATCTACTGTTAGTGGAAAGGTATTGGGGTTCATAGCAATAACAAACTCTCTGATTGAGGGTTTCAAACCCCAAATAAATCTCTTTGTCTTCCTGGATTCAGTCGAAACATAATGTTCAGCAAAGCGAGAGTATTCAATGAATCTTTCAGTATACTTCCGAACTGTTCCATTTCCTTGTTCTAATTTCAGAATAACCTTCCTCCATTTGTCTCATGCTGTTTTACGACAAGATTAATTCTTGAATCGATCCATGAATTCTATCCAAGACAGGGTCTGTAAAACATCCGTTCTGGTAGATGATTCAACTTCCCACTAGAATAAAGCATTTGACTTTAATAGAGAAACAGCAAATCGAACTTTATCTGTTTCCGGACACCGAATGGTGTTGAACACATATTCCATCTCCTTAATCCAGCACATAGCTTTCACTGGATCTCTCTCCCCAGAAAAGGTTGGTGGTTTGCATGCTAAAAACATTTTAATATCTCCTTCTTTATTGTGAGTGATTGGAGCAGAGGGATAAACTTCTACTATTTCTATTTCCACTCTAGCCGGTATTCCCATAATAGATGTCAGAGTTTCCCGTAATTTCCCCATTTCTTCTACCAACATATCTCTGGTTATATATTTTGGGTGTGGCACCGACCTTTCTTGAACATTACCAGAGTGGGATTCTTCTTGTTCAGATTGTACTTCAGTCCGACCCCTTCCCTGAGACTGACTTCTTCCTCTGCCTCGTCCCCATGGTCTTCCCCGACCTCTATTTCTGGACTTGCTAGTTGGAAAATTAACAAGTGTAACACATATTTCATACAAAAGAAATACATGATATCATTCCATT
>NC_037529.1:29647435-29648448 GCF_001531365.2 Cynara cardunculus var. scolymus
GAAAATATCATTTCATATATATAACAAATATATGAATAAATAGAAACCTAATACCAGATCCATTTATCAAGCAAAGCATTCTGCTTATTCAAATCTCAAAACTCTAAACCAATCAGGTTCCACATAATGCCACTTTTAAACCTTTTCTTAACCAAACAAGGTTATATAAAGCTTCAGGCCAAACCCGACATTTTCTCCTCAATAACATCCAAACTATGATTTCCAATAAGAACCTTGATCCTAAATCTTTAAGTCACAAAGAAATAAAGACTCCGGACCACGGTAGTCTTAAAGGATATAATAGAATGAGATCGCAGTGCTTTATTTCATTTGATTAGCCCAAGTATCATATTTGGTTATTTACTAAAATCGCCCAGAAATAGCAATAGAAAAGAAAAAGGGGTTATATCATACAACACACATACAAATGCCACCCTTATATCCAAAGGTACACCTCTCCTTGATATGCCACCCTTATCCCATGGTACACCTCTCCTTGATATTCTACCCTTATCCCATGGTACACCTCTCCTTGATATGCCACACTTATTTCGTCATCAAAATATTATCACAGAAAAATTTCAAATAAACCACAGCCATTGAAATTATTATCAATACAAAATTATTTCTTTCAAAATTTCCTTTTTATGATAAAATAATATTTTTCATCGAAAACACAACATTACATCAAATCCGGTCAATTTTGACTTAGCCGGATTTCAAATCCGGTCAACTATCAGGACAACACACATAATAAACTTTGTCCAATTTACACTTGAAAATAATTCTCAATAACTGTCCGGATAACAAGTCCGGTCAATACCCCGCAAAAAGCTTGATCGATTTATCACTTAGAATCAAAATCATCTTTGTCCGGATAACAAGTCCGGTCAATACCCCGCTCATTACTAAGCCGATTTAAAATAATCTGGCCACCATTTGGTCGTATTCTTACTTCTCAGTGTAAAAAAGATAATCATTCTTACCAATCATAATCCGAACAACACTTAACC
>NC_037529.1:29649128-29708474 GCF_001531365.2 Cynara cardunculus var. scolymus
TACCAGCATGACTAAACGTATCAATTTATCATGCTATCACGTAATCATTTAATCAGATAATCACATATTATTTACCTTGGGTGATAACCAGGATCCGGTTATCACACGGTCAAAGTACCTGCCAGACGAGTTCCCAAGCTCCATAGAGATTGGGACGATGAGGACAAAAGAAGAGTGTAAGTGGACCAAAAATCCAAAAGGCTTTTAGTCATGGCCCTTCCCAACAAGATTTTTCAATTTCTGGATGCCTGCAATTCTACCAAAGATCTATGGGATCAATTGGCTAACCAGCTGAAAGGTGGGATTAAGATGAAAAAGAACCGTCATGCTCAATGTCTGAATGAGTACAACAGTTTCCAAGCTCTTCTAGATGAGTCTCTCGAGCAAACTTATCATAGATTCAACACTCTGATCAACAAATACAGGAAGTGCGATGTGATCAGAACTCAAGAGGAGAACAACATGTTGTTCTTGAAAAGGTTGAATGCAGAATGGGGGAACTTGTCCATGTCCCTTCAGGTGAATCAATACCTGGAGCAGTGGAGTCTCCATGACGTATACGGCACCTTGCAAGCGCAGGAGCAAGAGGTGCAGAAAGCCAAGGTCGCTCTGGGTGGACCACTAGCCCTTATCTCTGACTCTAAAGAGATTAGGTCCAATCAACAACACACAGAGAGAAGATCGAAGGAGGAGGAGAGAAGAGGGAAGAAGGCTCTTGTTGTGGAGAGCGACAATGAAGACACAGCTTCAAGCTCTAAAGATGATGGCATCAGTGCTTTTGCACATTCCTTGGCTTTGATCACCAAGGAATTTCAAAGGAAATTTGGGAAGAAAGTCTTCGACAAGAGAGGAAGTCGAAGCGACAATTGCAGAAGAAGAGGCTTCAATAGAAGGAACCCTCCCATTGTATAAAACAAGAAGGAGGAAGAGCAGTCAGAACAGAAAAAGCATGCGGTCAGATGCTTCAGATGTGAGAAGATGGGCCAATACTCCAAAGAGTGCAAAGGCTCTTTAGTGAAAGACGAACTGTTTTATAAAAATAAGTACAAGTATAATCAATCCCAAAGGAGTTTTATGGTTGAGCAGGAGAACTGGGTCTCTGACTCCTCATTTGAAGAAGAAGACTAAGCTCACTTCTGTGGGATGGCTGTTGAGAATGATACATAAGAGTCTGGATCTGGCTCAGAGTCCAAGATGACCGGCAATAAGAGGCTGCTCTCCTCATACAGAGTGAAGATTGGAGGAAAAGTAACCTTTAGGGATAATAAACAAGGAGAAATAAAGGGATACGAGGATCTACTACAAGGTAAGGTTTCTGTCTCCAAGGTTGCTTATGTGTCTAGGCTTAAACATAATCTTTTGAGCATAAGTCAACTGTGTGATTCTGGCTATAATGTCAAGTTCCAAAAGGAAGCTTGCTCTATTATGTCAGAATCAGKTCAGGAGTTGTTAAGAGCTAAGAGAAAAGGCAATCTATATCTCATGAACTTCTCACCAAGAGACAACTTAGAGACTCTCTGTCTCATGTCTCTCAAGAGTGAAGAAGCTTGGCTATGGCACCACAAGCTGTCGCATCTCAATTTTCAAAATTTAGAGAAGCTTGTGAAGCATAATTTGGTTGACGGACTTCCTGCCATAAAGTTCGAAAAGGACCATCTCTGCTCTGCGTGTGAAATGGTAAAACTCAAAAGAGCATCCCATAAAACTAAGACAGATGTGTCCTGCATCAAACCTCTGCACATGCTTCATGTGGATCTTTGTGGTCCAATCTCTGTGCAGAGCTTGTCTGGTAAGAAGTATATCTTACTCTTAATTGATGAATACTCACGATATACTTGGATTGAGTTTGTAAGGCAGAAATCAGATGTAACAGAGYTGCTAATCAAATTAATGACCAAGATTCAAGTACTTCTACAAAGCAAAATTCAGAAGCTAAGAAGTGATAATGGAAAAGAGTTCAAGAACGCCAAGATCGATGCGTACTTGGATACAGAGGGAATAACTCAGAACTTCTCTACAGCAAGGACACCACAACAAAATGGTGTCGTAGAAAGAAAGAATAGAACCTTGGTCGAAGCTGCACGTACCATGCTAGCCAGCTCTGGTCTTCCAACCCATTTTTGGGCAAAAGTAATCTCTACTGCCTGCTTTATTCAAAATAGAGCAACGGTGGTTAAGAGGCACATGAAGACGCCTTACGAACTAATAAACCAAAGAAACCTAACGTCAAATTTTTACATGTCTTTGGTTGCAGATGTTTCATCCTAAATGATCGAGAGCAACTTGGCAAGTTCGATAAGAAGGCCGATGAAGGCAAGTTCCTTGGTTATTCAACAAAAGCCAAGGCATACAGAGTCTTCAATCAATGAACCAAGACGGTCATGGAAAGCATCAGCGTCTCGTTCGACGAAAAAGAACAAATGACTTCGGAGTACCTCAGCTCTAGACTCGATCTTAACCATAAGACTTCCAATTCTCAAATGAAGTCAAGGGAATTGGAACTTAGACTCTTATTTAAAGACTTCTATGGTGACGAAGACATCTCTGTACGTACACCAAGAGATGCATCTGCAAGTGAAAGTGAAGGATCATAAACAACAAGCACATCTGACTCTGGTCCTTCACACACCTCTGCTTCCTCTGAAGATCACATCAATGCACAACCAGAGCAAACAAGCTTTGCATCAGATCCCAGTCACGTAGAACCAGAGCATGATACCTCTGGCTCTGAACCTGGTTCCTCTGTACCATCATCCGAGGGGGAGAAAACAGAGCCTTCTTCACCATCAACGAGCTTAATACCAAATATACCAATGGAACATGATCAAACGTCCCCCACTTCTTTATATGTCCCAAGAACAAAATGGACAAAGGATCATCCTCTTCACCAGATCATTGGTGAACCTTCAAGTGGCATAAAGACACGGGCTGCCACAGCTAATGAATGTTTATTCGTAAACTTCCTTAGCATGGTAGAGCCTAAGAAAGTACATGAAGCCCTACAAGATCCAAGTTGGGTTGATGCCATGCAAGAAGAGCTCCAACAATTCGATAGAAATAAGGTATGGACTCTTGTTCCTTTACCAAAAGATAAAATTGCAATTGGCTGTAAATGGGTTTTCAGGAACAAGAAGGATGAGGATGAGATTATGGTAAGAAATAAAGCTAGTCTCGTAGCAAAAGGCTATTGCCAGGAAGAAGGCATAGACTATGACGAGACCTTTACGCTAGTAGCAAGGCTAGAAGCTATATGCTTATTCTTAGCCTTCTCTGCACATAAAGGATTCTGAGTCTATCAAATGGACGTAAAGTCAGCCTTCTTGAATGGTAAACTAAAGGAGGAAGTCTATGTTCAACAACCTATGGGGTTTGAAAGCTCCACACATCCAGAGTATATCTATTTCTTAGACAAAGCTCTGTATGGACTCAAACAAGCACCTCGAGCCTGGTATGAACGTCTCTCATCTTTCCTCTTATCTAATGGTTTTGAAAAAGGTAAATTTGATACAACTTTGTTTATTAAGAGTTATAAATGTGAGATGCTCTTAGTACAGATATATGTGGACGACATCATCTTTGGTTCAACGAACCAGTGGCATTGTGATAAGTTCGCTGCGTTAATGAAGAGTGAGTTTGAAATAAGCATGATGGGAGAATTGAATTCTTCCTCGGCTTGCAAGTAAAACAGAGGGAGGATGGAATCTTCATTAGCCAAGCTAAATATGTCTCTGACATATTAAAGAAGTACCAACTCCATAACTCTTCCACCATGAGAACACCAATCACTACAGGTACTAAGCTTGACACAAATCCATCTGGTAAACCGGTGGATGTTAAGACTTACCGTGGAATGATTGGATCACTACTATACCTCACGGCTAGTAGACCGGACATCATGTTTGCCACATGTCTCTGTGCCCGTTTTCAAGCAAATCCCAAGGAATCTCACCTTTCGGCTGTAAAAAGAATGTTTAGATACCTTAAAGGGACTCAATTTTTGGGTCTTTGGTATCCAAAGCATTCTAGTTTCGATCTTATTGTGTAAACAGATTCTGATCATGCAGGCTATAAACTCGATCGAAAGAGTACATCAGGGAGCTGCCAATTACTTGGGGACAAGCTCATAAGCTGGACCTCGAAGAAGCAGAATTACGTCTCTACTTCCATAGCTGAAACAGCGTATGTAGTTGCAGCCAGTTGCTGCTCCCAAGTAGTATGGATGAAGACTCAACTGAAAGACTATGGCGTAGAGTTTGAGAAGATTCCAATTTGTTGTGACTCAAAAAGTGCTATCACAATCACAGCCAACCCTGTGCAACACTAAAAAACAAAGCACATCGATGTTCGATACCATTTCATCAAGAACCATGTAGAGAAAGGTACGATTGAAATGTTCTTTGTAAGTACAGAGTTACAGCTTGCTGACATCTTTACAAAAGCTCTTGATGAAAAGAGATTTAATTTTCTTGTTAGCAAGTTGGGTATGCTAAATCTTTAAAACTAAACCAGAGCCTCTGTATGCTCTATACAGAGCCTCCGCATCCATTTGTGCATATCTTTGTTTTATTGTATTGTTCCATGAGACAGAGCCTCTTATTCATTGTCCTAGTTGTTTTGTAATACATAGCCTCTGTACCTTGATTATTATGCATATGCTCTACTTATCACAAATGATCCAAGCATAGTTCAAGGGGGAGCAGATAAGAAAAGCTCAACTCAAGGGGGAGCACGAAATCATATCAAACAGAGCCTCTGTATGTACTATACAGAGCCTCTGCCTCTAAACATAGCAAAGTTTTCTCTAGAGGACATGTATAGTCCAATCACGAATCTCTGTCTGAGATCCCAAGGTATGCCTTCTTCTGCATATAGTACTCTGGTTCTCATCAAAACCTCTACTTTTCTTGAACCAGAGCATTTACACTTGGAAATTTTTCTTGTTGTTTTTGAAAATTAAAATATATTATTTTATTAAGAAAGCGTAAGGTTTATTTTAATTGTTTAATAAAAGTTGTCACCCACAATAAGTGTCACCGCCTGTGAGCTTATCTTTTCAAACGTGGGAGGCGCCATTTGCAGCTGGCACTCCACGTGGCGCGCCCCCACAGGTTGTGAGAAAACCGGTTCAGTTTTTACCTGACTTTGGGGGCTAAAACACTCAAGTGTTTTATTTATTCTATATAAACAAATCTTTACCCCCAAATTAATCTTTTACGCTTACAAAAATTCTCAAGAACTCCCGTCGTCTTCAATCTTCAACCGCCATTGCCACAACTTGAAGCTCTCCAACCAATGCTTAAAGATCGATTCAATCTTCAACCGACCATCCTGTTTAACAAGTAAGTACCACAAATCCGTTCCCTCATTCCATTTCTCGATTCAAGAACTATTTCTTAAAACCCTAAAATTATGTTATCTCCTTCCAAACCCAAAACCTGTAACCATATCCTCCTCAGAATCTGGAAATTCCCAAACTCACACCACAACCCACAAAACCATGGAAGATACTAGTCAAAACCTATTTCCACTTCCCATCAAACCAAACAACCATGCCCTAAACCTCCAATTTGAAAACTTCGAAACCAAATATCATCCAATCATCAATATCCTCCAAAACCACTTCTTAAACCTAGCCTTGACCAACACGGATGACTTGGTTCCTGAAAGATACATACAAGAATACTGGCAATCTTGTGCTGTTACTGAATCTCAAAGAGGAATCGTAGGTGATTTCTTCGTCTCTTCCACATAGGAATTCATCCTGGTTCGAATTTCAAGGTCCTTGTTTTCGCGGGTTCTTGAAATCCCAACGAAAACTGACCTAGGGCTTTCTGAGTACGCCCCTCTCCCATCCAGGAACGAAATTGTAACCTTCTTGAAGTTCTTGGGGTACAACAAGGCCATTCAATACCTGTCCCTTACCACCGATGTGGAATACACTTTTCACATAGGTCAACCACTCGCTGACAGGGAAGATAGGGAGCCTCAACATATGCTCCATGAGCGTACTTCAAATCGTCTATGGTATTTTCCTCGACCTATCTCTCGACTACTCCTTGATAATCTACACAGAGTTCAAGGCAGTCGTGGCCAAGAAGTGTCAAGAAGTGGCCAAAGGAAGACAGCTGCCGTCTTTGTTATTTCCCTGATTCTTGGGTCTTCTCCTAAGACCAGCGCTCGACGACAACAACATTGATGTGGGTCGTCTACCTCCTCACAAGGTAAACGTGCTCACTCAATACAGACCAACAGTGAACAAGGAAGGTTATGAAGCAAAGAGGCCTTTTCCAAAGAGGCTCATGAGCTATATGAAGTCCAAGGAGATTAGAAGAGCATACAGATGCATACGTGAGACACTAGGACCAGTGTCTCGAACCCTGTTATGCATAGGAACAGCCGAGGAAGAAGAGAGAACTGAGGAAATATCAATGCCTTAGGTAGAGGGAGAAACAATGAGAACAGGAGACCAGAGAATGAGAGCTGAGGAAGAAAGGATGAGAGTACAACAAGGAAGAGAAAAAGAAAGAAAACGAGAGGAGGCAAAGAAAAAGAAAGCTGAGAGGGAGAAGAAGAAAAAGAAGGCAGAACAAGTAGAGCAAGAAAGATTAGCTGAGCTTGCTCATGCTAAAGTAGAGGAGGAACGAGTAGAAAAGGCTCGCCAAACAGAAATAGCTCGACTGAGGGAAGAGGCCAGACTCAGAGTAGAAGAAGAGGCTCGTCAAATCTTGGCTCACTCCTCTAGTCCAAACCAAGGGGATGACCAAGAGCACTCTGACGATGCTGCAAGGTCTTACACAAGCGAGGAAAGTGAAGAAGAGGAGGAAGAGAGTGAAGAAGAAGAGAGTGAAGAAGAAGAAGAGAGTGAGAAAGAAAAAGAAAGTGAGGAACAAGAGGGAGGAAGTGAAGCAGTTGATCTGCCTCAGGGCGAGACAGAGCATCCTAGGCTAAATAGGCACATTAGATTTACTTACCCAACTCCCAGTGCAAACACATTATCTGACTCCGGTGGTCGAGACACGGAGATCATTCAAACATAGGTGCACACCTTGAACCCTCGCCAGCCTATCCAACCAGATTTCACATCTGCCTCTAGTTATATTAGCCAAAAGGAAGCCTTGCCACAGGGAACACCCTCTCAAAAGGGTGCAACCTTTGAAAACATAAGTGATATGTCTCCTCATATCACACCACTTTCCCATACAGAGGAATTTGTTTCCTCTGCACGAGTAGACTCCCAACCTTGTTCAGAGTAAGGAATAGGTGCACCAGACTTTGAGACTCTCGACCAGTCTTTTAGTCCACTCATGGAGATCCCTCTGGCTGGTTCTGAACCAGCCTTGGGTAGTCTCCCTGACAGAACAGAGGTAGTGAATTCTTCTCAAGGAGAACCATAAAGATCCTCTGGAAGTCCTTCCCCGACTAACGTCAATCAAGTTGTGAATGAAGGCGTCCCTGGAACGGGGACTCAATCTGGCCCATGTGTTGAGCCAGAGGTTACACCATCTGCATATGTCACTAGGGAAGAGTTCCATTCCCTTTTTACCTCTATGCGATGCTCCTTGGAAGAGCTAAAACTCATCATGGTCCGTGTAGAGCCGTCACCTTCTACACCTGCTCTGGATGAGATACGAGAATCCTTGGAAGTACTAAGAGTTGAGTCTATGAAAAATGTTTCTCATGTCAATACTCTCATGGAATTGACGACAACCAATACAGAAACATTACAATAGGTCGTTGCATCTCTACAAAGGGTTGAGGCGTCTACATCTCTCAACAACCAGGCTCACATACCTCTGAATGTACCTGTAGACTATGTCACACTGAGCGCCATGAATGCTCTGGGTGATAGGCTCCTACAGAAAGTGGCAGACTTCGCTACATATTTTAATAGTAAGGCCACAACAGTAGCGAAGAACATCAACGACACTCTTGCACGATTCAACTACCGTTCAGACGACGAAGTGCGAAGGGTTGCTGTTGCAGTCGACGAACTCCTCAAGACCATCAAAGAGGTGATAAAATCTATGTCTCGAGCAGAGGATGAGAGACCAAAGCGATAGAGAGATCCATCTCCATGTGCAGAACAGTCAAATAGGAGGCGACTTGACGATGATAAGGACAGACGAGTCTCATCCTCAAAATCGCCAAGAGGGGGAGAACTTGCCTACAGCCATACCAAGTACAACACTTATGGCTACTCCCTCTACCCCATCGCCCTCTGCCCCACGCCAACAAGGTCAATCAATGCAGAGCAGACAAAGCCATCAAGTGCCAGACAACGCAGAGGCACTACGCAAAGGGAAAATTTCCATGGCGTCAGAGGTAGAGCCAGCCGGGCCACAAAAGACTACAGAAGTGATCGACCTTCTATCTGCCTATGGATCAGACGACTCAGACCTGGCTTTTTTGTCTTCAACAGAGTACGCTATGGACATGGTTGCTCCCTCAACAACAGCTCAACAAGAAAAAGAGGTGGTCGTCGTGAATGTGGTTGATCCGTCACTACTACACATTCCGGTTGCCATTCCTCTAAAAAAAGTAACCATTGCTGCTCCTCCACCACATCCAAAAACCCACAGAGCTAGGGTCCCTGCTCAAGGGACCAGGGTTGTCACTCCTGCGATGAAGCAGGTATCGGTCAATCCAAACAGAGCAGGCTCAGAAGGCACAACGAGCGGGAAAAAATGAAAGCATCCTTCTGATCGTATCCAAAGGATCAAAGCAAGTATGGATGCCATGTTCAACCCAACCCCCCTCGACAAACCCATCAAGGACAAGGCAGACAACAAGGAGATCTACCAGTTCCTCTACAACCTAAGGGAAGAGACATCGGTCCAGAAGATCAGTCTCCATCCTATGGCTCAAGAGCACATCAGGCAGAGATTCCTCGATCGCTATACTCAACCAATCACTACAGTCCACTTTGCTGATAGAATAAAACAAGTCCTGGACATAAAGAAGCACACCTTTGTGCATAATCAGATAGTGTTCTATGAGTACATAGTGGAGAGGACTCACGGACGGATATGTAGGTTCACAAATTGTGACCTCATTAATCTAAATCTATGGGATCTTCTTCATCTATTCTACTTTACAGACCACAAGAAGGACAAGGGAGTGAAGTTTGCTGTTGCCAACTCTGCCATTCGCCAAACAATGACAGATCTGCTTGACTTCAAAAGCAAGTTCGACTTCCAACTAGCTATGGATCTAGGAGTGGATCAAATGACAGTGGTTGCTCCAAATAAAGAATTACACGGCATCAACAACATCCCCTCCTGGACGGTTTTGGTGGAACCAGAAATGGGAGTGGTGTTTCGAAACGAGCATAATCAGAAGATCTTCTTTCGAGACAACCAGAATTATAAGTACTCCAACTCTACTCTGTGCTGCATACGAGACAATCTAGTCAGGAGCAGAGACAACTCCCCTGAAGCCAAGGAGCGAGCCAAGATTATCCTAAGGTCGATACGAAATATGCTTGAGTTTAGTGAACTTCTTAGGAAGTTCATTAAACTTCAATGAGTTTAGACCTTCTATCTTTTGTAAGTAATTTTCTGTCTTTAAATAAATGTAATTTCCAATCGTACTGTAGTTCATTAGATAGTCAATGTAAACCAGAGGTTCCGTTTAACCTTTGTCTTCGATTAGACTTCTGTTTTGTAAATCTAGTAAGAGTCCTTCTTATTTACACTTAGGGGGAGATTGTTAGACCCCAATTTGTGAAAGTGTAAGTAAGAAGTATCTTACTTTAGTCAAATAGGACTTAGTCTATAGAAGCTGTCTGCTTAAGATCTCTCATGCAGAAGATCGAGGACTAGAGCTCTTACTCAGAGTGAAGGTTCCTTTCATTCAGAGCCCGTGCTCCATCTCCGTGAAAGTTCAAGCCTTGTGTGCCAAAAAGCATAAACGTTTGACTCAAAGCAATAACTCCAAGACCCAGAGCCTCTGCACAGTACATGCAGAGCTTCTACATATGCAGAGCCTCTGCATATGCAGAGCCTCTGCATAGTACATTCAGAGCTTTTGTATGTTCATGCAGAGCATTTGACTACCTTCCTCATGGAAAGCGCACGTTAGCCCAGACATTCTCGCAAGCGTCTAACAGCTTAAAGGCGGCATGACCAAGTCTGCTCCGCTAATCAAGGAAAGTCAAAGATAAGGATGCAGACCAGTCAGCTCAGAGTTCCACGCCTAATTTATAGCGTAGTTTGTTAGACCTAGGTGCATAAAAGGAGGCCTCCGCCTCAGGCTCAAAGTACCTGAAGGGGCCGACTTATACTATACGCAAATTCTTGTGAGATTACTTTTGTTCTTCAACTATTCATTATTTTCAATAAAAGCATTCGGTTATTCAAAGCATTATTTCTCGCTTTACAATTTTCTTTGAATATCTTGTTTAATCAATAGAAATAATTTGTTGTTCTTGATTCTTATTCTATGCAAACAATATTTCTGTGAATTAAGATTATCTGGGTTCCAACAAAACACATTCCCTCGTGGATGGTGCTGGTAGAACTAGAGGTCGGGGTGATCTTTCGGAACGAGCAAGGAAGGAAGATTTTCTTCCATGAAGATCAACGCTTGAAATATTCAAACTCTACTTTGTGCTTCATCAAAAATAATCTACTCAGAAGCGGAGACAATACCCTGGGTCTGAAGGAGAGGTCGAGCATCATAATCAGATCTGTAGACAATTTGTTGGAGTTTCATGAATTTCTTAGGAGGTTCGTGAGGCTTCAACACATCTAGGTCTCTTCCTTTCTAATCATCTTCTATCTTATGTTTTTAAATTTTAAGTATTGTAATTTCATTTGAAAGTATTGTAAACATTAGATAGTCAAGGTAATATAGAGGTCACTTTTGACCTCTGGCTTCGATTAGAAATTTGTATTTCATTCAAGTAAGAGTTTGTCTTAGTTACATTTAGGGGGAGATTGTTAGACCCCATCTTGTAAAAGTGTAAGTAAGAGGCCTCTTACTCTATTCTGTAGGACTTAGTCTATTGAAGTTGTCTGGACTAAGAGCTCTCATGAAGAAGAGATCTAGAGATAGAGCTCTTACTCAAAGAGCCAAGCGTCTCACATACAGAGCCTGCGCTCTAATCCATGGAAGATCAAGCCTTAAGCACAAAAAGGTTAAGTGCTTGATACAGAGCTACACTCCAGACACAAAGCCTCCGGGTCTCCTACCTCCATGGAAAGCGTGCTTAGTTCAAACATTCTCGCAAGCGTCTAACAGAATCAAGGCGGCTTGACTTAGTCCGGTCCTCTATTCAAGGGTCATCAACGATGAGGATGTGGAATAAGTGCTCAGAGATTCAAGCCAATATTCTAGCAAATTCTATTTAGCTTAGGCGTATATAAGGAGGCATCCTCCTTAGGTTACAAGTTACCTGATTGTGTCGACTTAGACTACAGCCAAACCTTGTGAGAATACTAATTAGATTGAGAATTTACTTGTGTTTTCTTCTCATCTAATAAAACAACCGGCGTATTCAAAGTCATACTTTTTCTTATCTTTCGTTGAATACTTCGAGTGACCATTCAGTTACACTGTTTTACTTCATTCATATTCATTCAACTGTGTTTTCTGATATTAAGAGAATCTAGGTTCCAACAAATTTTATGAACTAGATGCTCTGTATATATTATACAAAACTCTGTATCTTGAAAGTAGATACTTCTTATTCTAAAGCTCTATATTCGAGCTCTGTGCCTGAGCTCTGTATAAGAGTTCTGTCTTTTAAAATTCATCTTTTTCTTAAAAAAAATATTTATAAATAAAGTTAAGAGTCAGAGGAACTCTGATTCTCATTTATTCATCTTTCAAAAATTAAAGTAGGTTCTTTTGAACTAGAGATTTTGTTTGATCCAGGGGATCTCTGGTTGGGTAATGTTTAATTGGGTTACAGAGACTCTTGTCAATAAAGCCAGAGGCTCTGATTATCAAAGGCAGAGAAGCTCTGGCTCATTGAGCTAGAAAGGTTTATGACAACTCTGTTAAGGAATCAAAAGTTCCAATAAGTTGCATTTGTGATATGTGTTGTGGAAATCTGTTGACTTTATATTTTGATTATCAAAGATATTACATGATTTAGCTAAAATGCATTTATCTCTACATAAAAGATGTTTCATCAGGTTTTGGTAATTTTCACCCTGCATTTTCAAAGAATGAATTTACTCACTAAACCTTCCGGTCTAACCCTTATTTTGTGTTTCAAAAATGTGCATAGCAAGAACTGTGGGGTCGCGAGATAATAAGGGGAAGAGGAAAATATAATTATTTTTCTTATGAATTATCTGTTTTGTGAAGATCAACCTGATGCTTGTATATTTTGAATATACATGTTGCTATACATGTGATAGTGTAGGGACATTATTTTGAAAATTTTCATATGTAAATTATGTACACATAGAATTTGTGTACTAGTGGGACCTATGTGGCGTAATATATGTTTCTTTTAAATGAAATATATGTTATATGCAAATGTGGAGTTTGGGGTGTTACACTTTTGAGCAATAACATATTGTTTTCCTCCATTGTTCTTGCAAAGTCATTTTTACGACATTGATTGATCAATGTGTTGAAGCGGTTATATATCTTCTGAATTGGTTCGGCAGGTAATGCTTTGAAATTTGTATACTCATTCATGAATTGGGCCCTTCTATTCTTTCTTGTTTTACCTCCTACTTCAGGTTGGCTTACCAACTCATCCCAGATTTCCTTGACAGTAGTACATGCATCCAGAGATTGAAAAATCTCATCAGGAATTGCCATTATTAGCAATCTTTTTACCTTTTTATCAACTTCTACCCTTTTAATATCTTCTTCATCCCAAGTGCTTTCTTCCATCACCACATAGTAAGTAGCAACCTCTTTTGTGAGTACTCTAGGAATCAAAGTCTGGGGAATGTAAGGACCTTTCAGGACAGATCTGAAAAGATTCATGTCCATCCCCTCGAAGAAGTTTATCATTCTTATCTTCCATTGGAGATACTCTTCTCGTTGAAGAGTTGAAGGTTTGGTGTAATATCCAACACTGCATGCAGAATTTTAGTTGGCCACTGAGAGAAGTTTTCGAAGAATTGGAAAAATATGAGGAGAAAAAAATTGAGAGATTTCAATACTCAGATTCAAATTGATCGTTTTGATTGAAAATCAATCAATTGGCTCTGATACCAATTGTTGATCCCAAATCTTTCAATATAACACGAAGATTTATGATTAAGAACCTAAATATATCGTATAAATGAAGAAAGTGAAGAAAAACTTTAATGATATTCAAGAAAGTATGAAGCTTTCATGCAATTTCACTATAATAATGATAGTAAGAAGGTTACTTCAATTACAAGATATATAAGTGCTATTTATACTAGCAATCTAGTCTAAGAGATAACAATCTAGTACAAGATATCTATGAGATAAACATGGAGAAGATATCTATCTAGAAGGATGAGGGTTATCTCTAACTACCTAGAGTAACAGAAATTCATGTTGGCGATGAGTCATCTCCAGCTGTCTTTAGGTGCATGTCTAATCAGAATTCTTCACGTATCTGTTTGCAAGAGTATATCTGATCGAACTATGTTGACACTTGATGATTCTTCAGGTTATGTAAAACCAGAGGGGTTATAGAAAGGCTAAGTTAATCAACCTGATAAATTCTTCATAAATGGATGATTATCAACTTTAGTACTTCATGTCTTCACAGCCTCTCCGGACCTTTCATCGCATCTCTGGTTTATCTTTAGCACTTAGAATCTTTTCAGCTCCTTCTTCCATCGGGTCTCAGACTTTCATACTTAGTAAATTTTTCATTACTTTTACAAATAAGAATTATGTGGTCTAACAATCTCCCTCTAACAAAAAATATATAAAAGATTTCTTCAAAATCTGCTAAGTATAGAAGTCTGCAGAGTAGACTTCAGAAATCTGAAAAACAAATTTCCAGAGATCTGAACTGAAGAGTGCTAAATCGACTAAGTCTAAGTCTAAAAGACTTATCTTCAGATCTCTAAACTTGAAGACTTCAAAGTTCGGGTTAAAGCTTCTCAAAGCGTACAAGTACAAGTCTGAAGAGACATTCTTCAGAGTTATTTCAAAAGAAGACCCAAAGAGCGCACAAGTGTCAAAACTGAAGACAAAGTTTGAAGACCTTGAATACAAAGTAATTCTAACTTTGAATGAGAGGACGATGTTGATCCCATATCTTGTTATCAGTGATAGATATTATCGCTCCTAGTTTAAAGGATTTAGTTTCGTTGTTTAGTTTATCTTATTCTTTATATAGATAGGTTTACTATTCTTTCAATAATGTTGTTAACGATTGATTCATTATTCATTCAAGTATTGTAAGCAGGCTGTTCTGCATTCTTCATATTCAATAATATATCAAAACCTTTGACTGCTAAAACTCTTTGTTCATACTTTGTACTTAATATTCTTGATATACGAGAACTTTCATTGCCAGAATATCTTTCACTCCTTAAGCAATATCCTCAAATATCGCTTACTACCAAGCAATTATATTTCTTTTAGGAGATGGACAAGATACTACTAGGAATTAAAAAATTGGACAAGATACTACCAGGAATTAAAAAATTGGACAAGATAAACCTGGAAAGACTGTGGGTTGAGGAGGTCATTGGCACTGATGCACTTTAGCATTAAAATAAATTTGATCTCCCGACCTTGAAAATAACTATTACATAGTGAGGGAGAAATAAAAGAAGTATTAGCCGTAGTAATTAACAAAATTTAGTTAATAATTGAAAGCTGAAAATCTTTGATATTGCTTCTATATATGCATAACATAAACTACAGTTTCTCCTCCTAAACAAACTTCAATTTTGAACCTGTTACAAATACTTATCCACTAAAAGCAAGAAATAAGATGTATTACTGCATGCCAATGCAACAATGGTCAGAGAAGCAAACTTGAAAGTTGCAGGAAATTATAAGTCTTAGAAAGAAAATACCCAGAATATTTATCAAGGAAAAATTAATCTAAAGCGTCAACAAGGGGGTGATTTGCAATTTATCGTACTTGACAAGCTATCGCTGTAGCAACTTTAACTCGAAACGTAAACAATTATAGACATTGTAAAGAAGGTACTTGGAAACATAAACCTTACCATAAGTACTCACTGAAATCATCACAATTTCTCTATGGGGATTGGGGAATGAGGAGCTTTCCCATTATCATTGTTAGCAGCCTCCTGTAAAATAAAGTGTTCCAGTTAATTAGTATGAAGACTGTAAAACCTTTCACATTCACAATATGGGAAAATAAATTGTTGAAATGAAAACAATGTCTTTTAACAATTCATACACATCTCAAAAGCAACATCCATACCACTTGAAGCAGGTAAAAACAACAAAAATGTGCTACACCCACAAAGTATCTTATGGTAGAGTTGAAGCATTGGCCTAAGACATGGTCCTTTATCTAATATAAAGCACTGTCCATCCTGTTTATTACCAAAGATGATTTCGTTACAAAGCATCTATTAATTAGTACAATTGGAGATCCTAATATTGCTAAACGATAGTCAAAATTCACAAGGCATACTGCAACAATAACATCATAAAGAGGGCATACGACTTGTTCAAGGAATGAAACACCACTCTTAGTAACACAATTGTAGATTGGCTTTGCAAGCTACTGAAGCAATAGATCGTCCAGTTCTTCTCCCATCTGTTAATTGAACTTCAAGCTAAAACAAAATTAATAAATATAAAATCGAATAAAAAAAAGTGTTTGGTGAAGAAGAAGCTTAAAAGATTACTGCCATTGAAAAAGAATAAAGAAGATGAAGGTGGTCAGACACGTGTATAATGAGGTCAATGAGGTGAACGTGATGTTGGAAGATAAGGGATGTATTTATGTGGCTATTATAGGTGAAAGATAATTATGAATTTAGGTTCGAAGTGGCGGTTGAATAGACTTGAAAGTTGTGTCATTTCTTTAAATTTTGATACATAATTATGTAATTATCGCAGAGAGCTTACCACAGATCTTTTTTTCTCTAACGAACAGATGAAGATTTGAAAGGGATAAAAGAAAAGTTGGATGAATAAAGGATCCGAATAAGAATTATATCATATTTTGAGTTTGAAAAGTATCCAATCAACATGATTTCGAGAAAGATAATTAACAATAATTGCGAGTTTAAGGACCCGAATTGATTAATTGGATGAAATTGGAATCATCAATAGAGGTCGAAATTGAGTTTCGTTTCTTGCTTGACCAACTTACAAGTTTTCTAATAAAAGGTTGGCAACTTTTGGTAGTGCTTTCTTGTCTATTTGACAGTTCAAAACTTGTATCTTTGGGGTACCAATGACATAGATTAGGAATTCCTTAGTACCTAAAAATCCTTTTCACAATAGAAATTTGAGATTTTTTTGGATTGGTTTGATATCTAGAATAAAGACATGTAGAGAACATAATATCTTAATGACTTGTAGTGAGATATAAGATAGAAAACCAATCATTCTTCTATAATTGGTTACATCAACTGTTTTCCATTTGGATCAGAGTGTAACTTTAATGGATGAGCTATTGTTGTTCATGGGTGTGTAATACTCAAACTTAAATTTATTTATTAAATCCTTAATATATTCATTTTGACTTACAAATATGCCATCATTGATTTATTTGATTTGTAAATCTAAGAAAAAGAAATTCACCCATCATGCTCATTTCATATTTGTTTTACATGAGTTTAGCAAAATTCTCACAATGAGAATCATTTGTTGCACCAAGTATTATGTCATCTACATATATTTGAGCAAGGATAAATTTGTCATTGAATTTTTTAAGAAAGAGAGTGTTGCCAATCTTTACCTCGGATAAACTTATTTTCAAGAAGAAAATGTTGTTTACCCAGATCGATTATAAGAACACGTAATTCAATAAACACAATGCAATGAATCAAAATTGTCGACTTGTCTATTGATCAAAAGTTGAATACAGAAACTGGTTGCCAAAGTCGGCAGCTTACAATGATTTGTTAATGATTGGAAATGAACGTCTAACCTATTACAGAAAATAGAGAAACTATATATACCTTGAAGGTATTTACAATTTAAGGCCTTCTACTTTATTACAAACAAAATAAAATATCTAACATTCTTCCCCTTTTGTAATAAATAAAAAAAACTCTAAACAAAACTTCGTCTTCTTGGGTGGTGGCCAAATATGTCTTGAATCTTCGCATTATTATTTGGTACTCCAGATTTTTGTCAATAAGGTCCAGAGCATTCATCATCAGGTTCTTGTCATGTGGGTTGAGCTTATCAAGGCCTTTTCTTTCCAGCTCAAGCTTGCTTGACATCTTCAGTTTGATATGCTCTAAGGTTCTGTCAGGTATGTTGCTAGCTCGTTGAACCGCATGAACTTCTTCTCTCTAATGTTGTTGGATTACACTATGCCAAACTTAGGTTGCTCTATTATCAAGAACAAAGGCAGGGACTCTATGTCTTCAAGACTCTGCTTTGGCTTCAACAGATTTATCTTCGGTTGATTACTCTCGATGCCTAACTGCGAGTCTTTCACGTATCCGAGCATTATATGATGGAACATGAAGCATTTGATAGCTTCTAGAGCTATTTTTACATCTTTTGGTCCGATAGTCCAGTTATGGATGTCCAGGTACATGGTTTCGAAGTCTTTGAAAGATAAGAACCTAAAGTTAGCTTCTGAGAACTTCTAGTCGTCAGTTCTGAGAATGGTGAAAACTGGGAATCAGACGTTCATGAGTCTGTCAGTATAGATGTTCTTTATGCCCACTATCTTGTGCCTTGTCTTGACCATCTCTAGCGGTTGAGCCTTAGCCTTTAGCATGTGCATGTATTCAATGACCTGAACGTTGTTGAGGTGAGTGATCCGGACAACTCAAATCGAATCCAATTCAACAATTTTTCTAACAAGGACTTTGAACTCGGTATCTTCAAGGAACGAAACCCAGATTCCTGTTCTCTCCCACCTCTATGCATGTGTTGTTGCTGGAGTACTTTGGCCCGAGGTTCTTTGACTTGTTGGTGGTTGGGGAATCGATCAATATCTATGAGATGATTCTTGTAAGGCTTTGTTGAGATCGTTGATGTGTTCGAAGTCCCCTTATTTGAGCATTTTATCATCAAAGAATGAGAAAAAGTTGTCAATTTCTTCTTTGATTTGTTTAGGCTGAGTCCCTTCTTCATCAGATGTTAAGTCAATAATTTGGCATGGGACTTTAGTAGCAGCAGTAGACGTTTCAGCTCTTTAACCTTCACCAGCCTCTGACTTTTCAACCATTGGCTTTAGTTCCACCTTGGCCGCAACGGTGGATTCAGGTTGATCTTGACCTTGTTGTTGTTGTGACGGTTCTGCACTAGAGGGTTGTCTTTGGATTTCATGGGGAGATGTCAGGGTCGGTGGTTCTCTATCTTTTCTCCCCCTCATGATGATTAGGGTCGTTTTCCCCATCATCATGACTGCACTTTGAACCACTTTCCTGACTCTTGGACATGTCCTCAAGGATCTGAAACCTCTTGGACATATCTTGGAACGATGACTTGATGGTGTCTGCCACGACGTTGAGCTAAGTAGAGAGACTTCAGAAACTGCTTCAGACCTTATCTTGAAAAGCATAGAACTTGGGTAGCGTAACATACTGAGGTTCTGTTTGCTTCCTAATCAAGCCTCTACCTTTCCTCCTACATCTGCCTCGAACAATAGCTTAGCGTATAATAAGGACTGCAGTTCTTCGGTGGAGCATTCAGCTGGTTGTCTCAGCTCAAGAATAGGTTGTCACTATAGAGTTAGAGTCCGATTCACGTACTCCATGATAGATTTTTCTATAAGTAGTCTCCTCATCTCATCCACTTGGTTATGCATGGAATCTTGAACTGCAGCAAGAGCACCAGCCAGCAGACAGTTTTGGGTAAATAAGTACCAGGGGCATTTAGCCTTCATGTTGACATGATAGTTGATCAACTGTGTGACCTACGTTAAGTGTTGGTAATGGCTTGGCACTGGTAGGATTTCCATCCCGTCCTCGTGAAGTGTCTATAGAAGATACCACTTAGGATGTTCCGGCGTGTTCACGAAGAACCGCTTGTTGAGCAACAAATGCTCCAGGTGTTTGCGTCCTAATATGTGTATCAAAATCTATACTCGATGTACACAGAAATGAACTCGTATACTAGGGCAGTGGTCTACTAATTTCAATATTAACACTCTCTGAGTGAGATGAATAGCATATGTGGTATATCCCCGTGATCTGATGAAACTAACATATGTTGACAGGTGCTAGAGTAGATGGGAGGGGTGTGCATTTACGTAGCTGGATCTACTAGGACTTGTTTAATACCGGATCTCAATGGATGAGACCCGATAGTGATGTGGTAACCTGGCTTATGGTGGTTTAGGTTTGGTCCTGATGGGTTTTTGACCGATTCTCACACTCTGTCGCTTCACACACTTTCTCTTCATTTTCAACTAGAACACCATCATCCCTTCTTATATCTCCGATTGATTTGATCAAGATCCATGACATCAGTATCATGGATCAATTCATCTTCCGAGCTTGACTTTGTTATCTCATGCAATGCTCAGATATGACTTGGTAGGTGTTCGGCATTATCGAGCGTATCGTCATTGTCTAATGAGTCAGAATCCTCTGAAAGAGATGTTGAGTCAACAAGCTACTATTCCAGAGCTTAAAACCATGATACAGAGCTACCATTCCAAACGTAGAGCCTCTGCACTATACATGCAGAGCCTCTGAATCTCCTACGCCCGTAGTTTGCGCACAAGTGGTTCCAGCTTATCTCCAAGTCTCCAACCAGAATCTGACACGCACGCAGAAACGGTTCCACATTTCAAGGAACGTGAATGCAGAAGATTCTGAACAAGAAGTCAGAGTTTGAAGCCTAGTTTATATCAGATTTTGTTCATACTTGGGCTTATAAAAGGAGGTCTCCTCCTTGGGTTCAAAAAATACCGAATTGTCAAGTTCTTATACACTCCTAATATAGAGATTTCTTGTGAGAACTTGATTATAGTTGAGAGTTTACTTGTAATCTCTTCTACTAATCAAAGCAACCGATTTGTTCAATCTTGTTTTCATTCATATTTGTTTTTTTCATATGTTAACCATTTCAGTATCACATTAGTCGTTTCCATGTTTACTCTGTTTTATATTGTGCTTATTGATACATAAGAGGATTTTGGGTTCCTACAATTGGTATTAGAGCAGGCTAATCATTATGTTGATTAGTCGATCTAAATCCAAAAGAATAATCCTCTTTTGTTGGTTGATTATTTTTCATGAAACTATTTTTCATTCCAGATCTTAGATCTCATTTTTTTTTCTTTACAAACAATCGCTTTGAAATCGTGTTCTCCAAGTTTGCTAACATTAAGTTCAGTTTTCCTTGAATCTTCAAAGCTTTATGTCTATTATTCTCAAAACACATTTTTAAAATGTCAAACCAATCCTGGAACTCCATGCACAGTGCCGGTTCCCTCACAAAACCTCCTACTCTCATTGCTAGGATTCCTCCCTCTAGCAACATTGTCGAAATACCTGCAAGGCGTGTTCCCAAAGAACGAAGAGATTGAGACGATGAGGACAAGAGAAGGATGGAAACTAACCAAAAATCCAAAAGGCTTTTAATCATGGCCCTCCAAAATGAAATCTTCCAATCTTTTGATGCATGTGAATCTACGAAAGATTTATAGGATTAATTAGCTAATCAGCTTGAAGGTGGGAATTAAATGAAAAATAACATAATGTTCAATGTCTAAATGAGTACAACAGCTTTCAGGTCCTCTTTGATGAGTCTCTTGAACACACTTATCATCGGTTCAATACACTAATCAATAAGTGCAAGAAGTGCAATGTGGTTAGAACATAGAAAGAGAGTAATATGCACTTCTTAAAAAGATTGAACAAGGAATGGGGAAACCTTTCTATGTCTCTCGAATCTAACCAAGATCTGGAGCAGTTGACGTTGCATTATGTCTATGGTACCTTGCAAGCTCAAGAGAAAGAGGTACAAAATAACAAGGTCTCTCTGAGTGGACCTTTGGCTCTAGTCTCTGACTCCAAAGACACTGGATCTGGCCAATCATTCAAAGAGGGGAGATTGAGAGAGGAAAGAAGAAGGGGGAAGAAAGCTATTATGATAGAGAGCGATGAAGAAGACAAAGCATCAGCTCTGATAATGATGACATAAGTGCGTTTGCAGATTCCTTGGCCCTCATCACCAAGGAGTTTCAGAGAAAGTTTGGGAGAAAAGTGTTCGATAAGAGAGGAAATAGAAGTGAAAAAATCAAGGACAAAGGGTATGAGCCAAAAAGCCCTCCTTCACAAGTGATAGAGAAGGAGGAAGAACAACCTGAGAAGAAGAAGCAGGGAGTCTGATGCTTCAGGTGCGGAAGAATGGGTCACTTCTTGAAAGAATGCAAAGGTCCTCTTGTTAAGGACGAGTTGTACTATAAAAAAAATACAAGTACAACAGAGCCTAGAGGAGCCTCATGGCTGAGCAAGAAAATTGGGTCTCTGACTCAACCTCTGATGAAGAAGACCAAGCCCACTTCTGCGGGATGGCTGTTGAAAATGATGCAAAAGAGTCTG
This sequence comes from Cynara cardunculus var. scolymus, assembly GCF_001531365.2. NCBI lineage: Eukaryota > Viridiplantae > Streptophyta > Magnoliopsida > Asterales > Asteraceae > Cynara > Cynara cardunculus. The sequence continues at coordinate 29,670,761 of NC_037529.1, forward strand.
GATCTGGCTCAGACTCTCAGGTATGTTCTACATCTGGCTCTTCCCATTGTAAACTAGAGCAAAGCATCTCTGCATTAACTCAAGGTTTTATTAAACTATAGCAGAAGCTCTCAGATGAAAAGAAAAAATGAAAACATTTAGAAAAAGAGAAGAATTTTTTTAAAAGAGAGACAGAGCTTCTGACTGTCGAAAAAGAGGAGCTCTCTATAGAAAAGAAGAAAATCTTAAAAACCAAACTCTCCATAGAAAATGTTTTAAAAACAGAGTGCTCTGAGCTTAAGAAGGCTATACAAAAGAAAGATAAGGAGATGGTAGAGAAAGAGCGTGACAGATTAAATTCCTTAGCCCTTAAAAACTATTTTCAAAAGGAAAGGTAATTCTTACACCAATGCTTACAAATAAAAGAGCTCTTGATTAAGAAATATCAAGATGCTCAGCAGGTGTACGAAAAGATAAATTCTCAACAGGACAAAACGGGACTAGGTTATACAGACCTAGACCTAACCTGGAAGAAAAAACCAACTTTTGAATCAGTCTTTCGTTTAGGGGCAGAACAAAAACCTGATTTTTCGGCTCTACCTAAAACATCACCATTTAAAAGAGCTAAACTTGAAAACGAGGCTAGAGCAAGAAAATTCAATTTTGAAAAAATCTCTTACTCTTCCAAAAGTATGCATGAATCCAAACCAGTTGACATAACAACATACAGAAGACAAGAAATTTTTAGCTTTGGCACCCACAATCATGAGCTTTCAAAGCAAAAAGGTTATGAAGTCAAACCTGAACCAAAAGAGATTAAGAGTACTTCTAAAGATGATCTTTTCAAAACTCTGGATCCAAGGTTGATGGAAGAGATGATAGAGAAGGTGAGACAAAATTTTGAGCAAGATCTGCTTAAGGATTTGAATCATCCCTCTATATCTCAACAAAATGATCAAGAAGAAAATTCCAAAGAAACTTTTAAATGTTCCTCATCCATGCAAAAGAAGGACGAAGGTTGTGATAAACCGGGTCTTGGTTATCACCCAAGGTAATTAATATGTCAATATTTGTTATATGATTACATGAAAGCATGATAAATTATTATATTTGGTCATGCGAATATGTGAATTTTATGCATAGGTATGTATGCATAATGTGATAATGTGCATGATTATTATATACATGCATGGGTTTATATGTGAGGTATATAGGTGTATGCATACATAAATAGAATATGTATGCTTAAGGATGCATGTGATGCATGCATATACATGAAGGCTCCTAGCCTCCTTCAATTTTAGGAAGGGTATAAATATGGGGCTAAGGCTTCATAAGAAATTTTTTTTGTTTCCTTTGGAATTTGGAGTGATTTGAGAAGTGTTGTACGGATTGCTTATTGACTGGATATTTGAAGTTGGATTCATCTGGATTCAAAAGAATTGCATAAGATGAGTAACTTTTATCATCTTATTACATTTGAAAAGTAATTCTTTGGTTTGATTAAATGAATTGTTCTAAAAACTTATTACCCGAATTTGGTTTTAAATCGGACAAGTATTGTCCAGATTTGATTTTAAACCGGACAGAGCTATCCAGATTAGGGAAAAACCGGTCTTAATGTTGATCGGGTTGTGTGTTAAGAAGGACTTTGAAATATTTAAATCGGATATGGTGTTTGACCGAAGAAGTAGGAATACGGTCAAGCATTATTCAGTTTTGATTTAATCCGATTGATATGTTGTCCGATTTAGATGTAATCCGGCCATAGTATTGGCCGAAATTGTGCAAGTCCGACCGTGTGTTGACTGGATTTAAAAGTACTGGAAATGATCTTTATTGTCCGGAGATATAAACCAGACAAGGTTTGTTTGGATTTGCCAAAAGATAGAAATATATGGATTGTTGACCGGATATGTAGTCCGGACAACGCTTGACCGGAGATGAAATCCGGCCAAGTTGATAAGTTGACCCTATTTATGTTTTGTTAGTGTTTTGATGATCAATTGATGTAGCATTCTTTTAAAATAATAATAAAGGTTAAGTATTCAATAATTATTTTTGAATAAAACATATATGATATTTCATTAGGACATTTATTGACTTTGGTTTGTCCTAATTGGAAATAATTTGTAAAATTTTGATGAAGAAATAAGGGTGGCATATCAAGGAGAGGTGTACCATAGGATAAGGGTGACATATTTAGGGGAGGTGTACCATGAGATAAGGATGGCATATCAAGGAGAGGTGTACCTTTGGATATAAGGGTGGCATTTGTATATGTGTGAAAAATGATATAACTCTTATTATTATATCTTTTAAAATTACTATGGTCTTGAGCCTTTATTTCTTTGTGATTTAAAGATTCAGGATCATGGTTCTTATTGAAATCATTGTGTGAATGTTATTGAGGAGATGATAACTGGCTTTTGGCCTGAAGCTTTGATTAAACCTTGTCTCTGATTAAAAAGGTTTAAGAATGGTATTATGTGAAACCTGAAAGGTTCTAACCTGTTTGGTTTGATTATATTCTTTATTAAGTCAAGTGGTTGACTTTGGAAATCGGAAAGGTACTAGTATTGTGGATTATATGTTCATGTTTTAGTTTTACATGAAAAGTTGATTTTAAATAAAGATTTGGTGATCTTCACCCTGCAATGACATGGAAAAAAGGGATCTCATTAGATCTTTCGGTCTTACCCTCATTTTGCATTTTAAATATGTATTGCAAGAATTGTTGACGGTAAGGGGAAGGGGAAAATGTGATATTTTCTTGTATGTGTGTTTTGGTGAAGATTAGTTCATGTTGTACCTAGTTTGGTAGATAATGTTGATCAGTACAAGAATTGTATTTTGGAATTTTTGGACCATGTATTTTGTATGATAATTTTTTTGTACTTTGGGACCTAAGCGATGTAAAACATGTATTTCTTGTGAATGAAGTACATGTTACATGCAATATATAAGTTAGGGTGTTACAAAAGTGGTATCAAAGCCTGAGTTTAAGGGATTTAGGTATTTAAAGCATGATACCTAGACATAGTTAGAGCCATTGGAAATAAATATGATAAGTTAAAAGAACAGCGTGTAAGATAAATTTTAATTGCATTTGGCTAGTGTAATTATGAATTTACAGGTACATATATGGTCTTAGATACTTCATTATATTTGGGAATGTGAATACATGATTATTAACATTAAAATATGCAGATGTCTAGCCGAACACGGAGATCTGAGAGAATCGCACTCCTAGAGTCTAAGGAAAAAGAGGAATCTCTTGTCCATCTTACAACTAGTACTTTTGGGAATAAAGGTCGGGAAGAACCAGGGGTAGGGGCAGAGGGAGAAGCCAGGCACAAGGAAGGAGTCAGACTGAGACTCATTCCGAGCGTGGAGAATCTCACTCTGGGAATGTTAATGAAGAGCAGATGCCACAACCAGACTATATAACTAGAGATATGCTGGCAGAAGAAATAAAAAAGTTAAGGGAAACCTTGACATCTATTATGGGGTTACCTGCCAGGGTAGAAACAGAAACAGTAGAAGTACATCCCTCCATTCTGGTTGCTCACAATAAGTAGGGAAATATTAAAATGTTTTTGACTTGCAAACCACCAACTTTCTCTAGAGAAAGAGATCCAGTTAAGGCCATGTGCTGGATCAAGGAAATCGAATCTGTGTTCAACACTATTAAGTGTCCATAGGCAGATAAACTTCGATTTTTCGTTTTTGTATTGAAGTCTAATGCTCTATTCTGGTGGAAAGTTGAGTCTTTAGCCAGAACAGATGTCTTACAAACGTTATCTTGGGCGGAATTTGTGAACCGATTCAAACATTTGTTCAGTCCCATGATAGCAGTAAGGCAGATGGAGGAGGATTTTCTAAAGTTGGAACAAGGTAATGGAACTCCGCAGTTGACCATGGGAAGTAATGTGTCTGGTGCTCATGGAAGACCTATTGTGTCTAGAGGAGGGCAAGGAGGGGCACGAGGTCGGTCCTTCCGGATGACAAAGAATGAGGCAGAGGACACACCTGACATAGTGACAGGTACATTTCTTCTGAATTCCATACATGCTAAGGTGTTGTTTTATTTGGATGCAAACATTTCGTTTATATCACCATCATTTGCCAAATATGCATGCTTGAATCCCGTGCCACTTGATGATAAATTAGTAGTTGACACTACTAATAGCCAAGAATCTGTTACTTGTGTATTCAATAACTGTGATATTGTTATTGAGGGGTGTGAGTTACCAATTCGACTGTTCCCGATAGCAATGAAAGAGTTTGATGTAGTAGTAGGCATGGATTGGTTAGCAGAACATCAGGCCATTATTGTCTGCAATAGGAAAATGATCAGAATTACCTTACCAGAGAGAGGGCCGGTTGTTATTTATGGTGATCGAAAGAATCATCATACTAGTCTTTTATCTGTATTGAAAGCCCTAAAGTGTATTAAAAAAAGTGTCAGGGGTATTTGGCATATGCTATTGATGCAAGGAAAGAAAAACGAAAACAAGAATTGATTCCAATTGTTAGTGAATATCCAGAAGTCTTTCCAGAAGATTTATCTAGTTTTCCGCCAGACAGAGTTGTTGAATTTAGAATTGATCTCATACATAGGGCAGCACCAGTAGCTAAAGCGCCATATCGATTAGCTCCATTAGAACTAAAAGAACTGGTTAGTCAGTTAAAAGATCTGCTTGACAAAGGATTCATTAGACCCAGCACTTCACCCTGGGGAGCTCCAATCCTTTTTGTTAAAAGAAAGACGGATCTATGCGGATGTGTATAGATTACCGAGAATTGAACAAGTTAACGATCAAAAATAAATAAACCTTTACCAAGGATTGATGACTTGTTTGATCAACTGGTGGGAGCAACTTATTTCTCAAAAGTTGATTTAAGATCAGGGCACATCAACTCAAAGTCAGGGAAGAAGACATTGCCACAACAACTTTCCGAACCAGGTACGAACATCATGAATTTTTAGTTATGCCATTCGGTTTAACTAATGCACCCGCATCCTTTATGGATTTAATGAATCGGGTATGTAAGGAAAATCTTGATAAATTCGTTATTGTATTTATCAATGATATTCTTATATACTCTAAAACTGAAGAAGATCACGCTGAACATCTCCGCTTGATACTTGAACTTCTACAAAGGGAAAAGTTGTATGCAAAAGTGTCCAAGTGTGAATTTTGGTTAAGAGAGGTTCAGTTCTTAGGACATGTTATATTAGAAGCAGGGGTGAAAGTGGATCCAGCAAAAATAGAGGCAGTCGAGAAACGGGATGCACCAAAAACCCCTTTCGAAGTCCGAAGCTTTTTGGGATTGGCAGGCTACTACCGTAAATTTATTCAATTTTTTTCTAAAATAGTTGTGCCATTAACCAAATTGACTCGGAAGAATGTCAAGTTTTAGTGGGAGGAAGAACAACAAGAAGCCTTCCAGTTATTGAAAGATCATCTTTGTAGTGCCCCAATATTGTCTTTACCAGATGCACCAGAAGATTTTGTAGTTTACAACGATGCCTCAAAACTAGGTTTTGGTTGTGTTTTGATGCAAAGAGGGAAAGTGATTTCATACACATCCATACAGCTAAAGGATCATGGAAAACAATATCTAACTCATGATATAGAATTGGCAGCAGTGGTATTTGCATTGAAACAATATCTAACTTTTGGGAACAAAATGCTAGGTTTACACTGATCATAAAAGTTTACAACATCTATTCAGGCAGAAAGAGTTAAATATGCGGCAACATTGATGGATTGAACTTGTTAATGATTACGATTGTGAAAGCCTTTATCACCCAGGAAAAGCCAACGTGATAACCGACGCTTTGAGTAGAAAAGGAGTGGAACAATTAAGACTGTGGCAATGAGAATAAACTTAGCTCCCAATCTTCATAAGGAAGTCTTGAAATGTCAAAAGGAAGTTGTAAAGAAGAATCATATGAAGTCGGAAAGATTGGGTAAAATGATTTCTACTCTGGAATCGAATGATGAAGGAATTCTGTGCTTTCAGAGATGAATTTGGGTACCATGCTATCGGGATATTCGAAAAGCTATTTTGAATGAAAGTCATAAGTCTCGCTATTCCATCCATCCATGTACCTATAAGATGTATAAAGATCTAAAACCTTTTTATTGGTGGACCGGATTAAAGAAAGACAAAGCAAGGTATGTGGAACAATGCATAAGCTGTCTGCAAGTTAAGATCGAACACCAGAGACCTTATGGAAATCTTCAATCTTTAGAGATTCCTGTATGGAAGTGGGATCATATTACAATGGATTTTGTCATGAAGTTACCCCGAACTCCAAAAGGGTATGACGCAATCTGGGTAATTGTTGATTGTTTATCTAAATATGTATATTTTCTACCAATTAGAGAAGGTTACTCTTTAGAAAAGTTGGCTTATATTTATATTAAGAAAATTGTGACCAGGCAAGGTGTTCCACTATCCATCATCTCTGACAGAGATAGCCGCTTCACTTCAAAATTTTGGGAAAGTTTGCAAAGAGCCCTGACGTCTGAAATTCGATTAAGCACATCATATCATCCACAAATGGACACGTAAAGTGAAAGAACCATCCAGACTCTCGAAGACATATTGAGAACTTGTGTTACTGACTTCGGGGGATCATGGGAGGATCATTTGCCATTAATAGATTTTGCCTATAATAACAGCTATCACTTCAGCATCCAAGCGGCTCCATATGAGGCCTTGTATGGACGTAAATGTCGAACACCGTTATGTTGGAATGAGGTGGGTGAGAGGCAGTTGACGGGTCCCGAAATTATTCAAGAGACTTCTGAAATGATTGAACAAATCCGTGAAAGAATCAAAATAGCTCAGGACCGCTAGAAAAGCTATGCCAATAATCGTTGAAAGTCAATTGAGTTCTGTAAGGGTGATTTTGTGATGTTAAAAGTTTCTCCATGGAAAGGTGTTATTAGATTTGGAAAGAAAGGTAAGCTCAGTCCGAGATATGTGGGGTCGTTCAAAATCTGCAAACGAGTTGGACCAGTGGCTTATCAGTTAGAATTACTGGAAGAGCTCAGTTTATCCACAACACTTTCCATGTGTCAAACTTGCGGAAATGTTTAGCTGAACCAAGTCTAGCCGTACCACTTTCAGAAGTTAAACTAGACAGTAAGCTAAACTTTGTGGAAACACCAAAAGTTGTAACTGACCAAAAAATCAAGGTGTTGCGGAACAAAGAGATCAGTTTGGTTAAAGTACAGTGGCAGTTTCACAAGGGATCAGAAGCAACTTGGGAACTAAAGTCGAAAATAAGAACATAATATCCATGGCTCTTTGACAAAAGGAATTCTAGGACGAAATTCTTTTGAGGGGTGGATAATATGATAACCGGCTCTTGGTTATCATCCAAGGTAATTAATATGTGAGTATATGTTATATGATTACATAAAAGCATGATAAATTGTTATATTTGATCATGAGAATATATGAATTTTATACATAGGTATGTATGCATAATGTGCATGATTATTATATACATGCATGGGTTTATATGTGAGGTATATAGGTGTATGCATGCATAAATAGAATATGTATGCTTAACGATGCATGTGATGCTTGCATATACATGAAGGCTCCTAGCCGCCTTCTATTTTAAGAAGGCTATAAATATGGGGCTAAGGCTTCATAAGAAATTTTTTCTGTTTCCTTTGGAATTTGGAGTGATTTGAGAAGTGTTGTCTGGATTGCTTATTGACTGGATATTTGAAGTTGGATTCATCTGATTTCAAAAGAATTGCATAAGGTAAGTAACTTTTATCATCTTATAACATTTGAAAAGTAATTCTTTGGTTTGATTAAATGAATTGTTCTAAAAACTTATTACCCAGATTTGGTTTTTAAAATCGGACAAGTATTATCCGGATTTGATTTTAAACCGGACAATGTTGTCCGGATTAGGGAAAAACCGGTCTTAGTGTTGACCAGATTGTGTGTTAAGAGGGACTTTGAAATGTGTAAATCGGATATGGTGTTTGACCGGAGAAGTAGGAATACGGTCAAGTGTTATCCGGATTTGATTTAATCCGATTGATATGTTGTTGGGTTTAGATGCAATCCGTCCATAGTATTGGCCGGAATTGTGCAAGTCCAACCGTGTGTTGACTAGATTTAAAAGTATTAGAAATGATCTTTATTTTTCGGAGATAAAAACAAGACAAGGTTTGTTCGGATATGCCAAAAGATGGAAATATATGGATTGTTGATCGGATATGTAGTCCGACCAAGGCTTGACCGGAGATGAAATCCGGCCAAGTTGATAAGTTGACCCTATTTATGTTTTGTCAGTATCTTGATGATTAGTTGATATAGCATTCTTTTAAAATAATAATAAAGGTTAAGTATTCGATAATTGTTTTTGAATAAAACATAGATGATATTTCATTAGGACATTTATTGACTTCGGTCTGTCCTAATTGGAAATAATCTGTAAAATTTTGATGAAGAAATAATGGTGGCATATCAAGGAGATGTGTACCATGGGATAAGGGTGTCATATTAAGGAGAGGTGTACCATGGGATAAGGGTGGCATATCAAGGAGAGGTGTACCTTTGGATATAAGGGTGGCATTTGTATATGTGTGAAATATGATATAACTCTTACTATAATATCTTTTAAGATTACGATGGTCTTGAGCCTTTATTTGTTTGTGATTTAAAGATTCAGAATCATGGTTCTTGTTGGAAATCATAGTGTGGATGTTATTGAGAAGATGATAACTGGCTTTTGGCCTGAAGCTTTGATTAAACCTTGTCTCTGATTAAAAAGGTTTAGGAATGGTATTATGTGAAACCTGAAAGGTTCTAACCTGTTTGGTTTGATTATATTCTTTATTAAGTCAAGTGGTTGACTTTGGAAATCGGAAAGGTACAGGTATTGTGGATTATATTTTCATGTTCTAGTTTTGCATGAAAAGTTGATTTTAAGTAACGATTTGGTGATCTTCACCCTGCAATGACATGGAAAAAAGGGATCTCACTAGACCTTTTGGTGTAACCCTCATTTTGCATTTTAAATATGTATTGCAGGAACTGTTGACGGTAAGAGGATGGGGAAAATGTGATATTTTCCTGTATGCGTGTTTTTGTAAAGATTAATTCATGTTGTACCTAGTTTTTGTAGATAATGTTGAGCAGTACAAGAATTGTATTTTGGAATTTTTAGACCATGTATTTTGTATGATAATTTCTTGTACTTTGGGACCTAAGTGATGTAAAACATGTATTTCTTGTAAATGAAGTATATGTTACATGCAATCTGTAAGTTGGGGTGTTACAAAGGCATTGATACATGTCTACAGAAATCTCAAAATCCCAATGAAAAATCCACCACTCAGAGTCCAAAAAGAGATTTTCTCAACTCTGACTCTAAATCAGAGGCGGACTCGAGTACGGAGCAGATTGAGACTGAGACAGTGATGCCAGGACTAAAAGTTCGCAAACTTTCGAATGGGATCCCTAATAAACCTGTTCCAGCAATTGAGCAGAGGAAAAAGATTCCCATGTGTCTTGACTTCGTGGACATGTGTTTAAAAGCCAAGTCTTCTCTTGAGCTAGAGAAGAAAAAGAAGGCTAAAGAACCAAAATCTACCACCTCTATATCTGTGATAACCGGATCCTGGTTATCACCTAAGGCAATTAATTAGTGATTATTTGATTAAATGATTTCGTGATAGCATGATAAATTGTTATATTTGATCATGCTGGTATGTGAAAATGTGCATAATATGAAATGCATATGTTATATATATATACATAATATATGTATGCATGCATGTGTGTGTGCATGTGTGCATAAGTGTATATATAGTGTGAATAAGAAAAAGGGGTTGTTAGCCGACTTTCCTGATTTGGAAAGTATAAAAGGGAGGTTGAGCCTCCATATTTTCTCTTCTTGCTTTGGCAAAAGTTGTGCGATTTAAAAAAAAGAAGAGAGTTGACCGGATTATTCTTGGCTGAAGATTCAAATTGATTTCAAGTGTTTGGTTTCAAAAGATTGATAATGTGAGTAATTTCTAAACTCTTTTGCATAAAATTATTATTGGTTTTGTATGAATCTTGTTTATGTTGGAAAGAAATCAGTCTTTTGTCTAAGTATTTTATCYGGATATTAAACCGGACAAGGTTTGACCGGATTGTTTTAAATCGGACAAGGCTTAAACGATGTATTGTCCGGATTGTTTTAAATCGGACAAAGGTTAATCAATGTATTATCCGGATTGTCTTAAATCGGTTAAGTGTTGATCGGATTATGATTGGTAAGAATGATTATCTTTTTACACTGAGAAGTAAGAATACGACCAAATGGTGGCCGGATTATTTTAAATCGGCTAAGTAATGAGCGGGGTATTGACYGGACTTGTTATCCGGACAAAGATGTTGATTTTAATTCTAAGTGTTACATTATGCGAGGTGTTGTCCAGACTTGTTATCCGGACAAAGTTGGAATTAATTCTAAGTGTTAACCGGATAAAGCTTATGCTATGTGTTGTCCGGATAGTTGACCGGATTTGAAGTCCGGCTAAGTCAAAATTGACCGGATTTGATGTAATGTTGTGTTTYCAATGAGAAATGTTATTTTATCATAAAAAGGAAGTTTTAAAAGAAATAATTTTGTATTGATAATAATTTCAATGGCTGCGGTTTATTTGAAATTATTCTGTGAAAATATTTTGATGAGAAAATAAGGGTGGCATATCAAGGAGAGGTGTACCATGGGATAAGGGTGGCATATCAAGGAGAGGTGTACCATGGGATAAGGGTGGCATATCAAGGAAAAGTGTACCTTTGGATATAAGGGTGGCATTTGAATGTGTGTTGTATGATATAACTCATTATATTATATCCTTTAAGACTACTGTGGTCCCGAGTCTTTATTTCTTTGTGATTTAAAGATTTAGGATCAAGGTTCTTATTGGAAATCATAGTTTGGATGCTATTGAGGAGAAAATGTCAGGTTTGGCCTGAAGCTTTATATAACCTTGTTTGGTTAAGAAAAGGTTTAAAAGTGGCATTATGTGGAACCTGATTGGTTCAGAGTTTTGAGATTTGAATAAGCGGAATGCTTTGCTTGATAAATGGAAAAGATATGGTATTACGTTTCTATTTATTCATATGTTTGTTATATGTATGAAATGATATTTTCCCTAAAGGTTTTGGTGATTTTTCACCCTGCAATAACATAAATAGGGTATCTCACTAGACCTTTCGGTCTAACCCTCGTTTTGTGATTTAAATTATGTGTTGCAGGAGGTTCGGACAGTAAGGGAAGGGAAAAGTTTAATATGTTCCTTTATGCGCTTCTGCTTGAAGATCTGTTTTGATTGATTAGTACAAGAAATGTATTTTGAATTTTTGGACCTTGTATCTGGTCATGGTAGATTCTTGTACTAAGGGACCTGAATGGAATGATATCATGTATTTCTTTTGTATGAAATATGTGTTACATGCAATATGTGGGTTGGGGGGTTACAATATCTAAATTTCCAATGTCTAGATTTCAAAAGCTTAGTAAGTTCACTCCGGAACAGAAAGGAAAATGGGCTTCGAATTCCAAATTTAATCCCTCTGTTTCATAGAGGCCTTTGATGGCCAAAGAAGGAAAAAGGACCAATAAAGAAAAGCAGGAGAAGAGACAGGTCGGTTTCAATAAACAATCAAAACTAAATAGGAAGTTCACTAGAACTACTAATGCTAGAAATGATTGTAATAATAATGATTTCAAGTTTTATGAAGCTAGTGGATCTTTTTGTCATAAAAAATGCATTCACAATTGTAAATGTCTATCTCTAGTGTGGTAATTAAAGCAACACCTTTCTAGTCCTAATTGCCTTCTGTCTGGGTCACCTAAAAGAAAATCCAAAAGGACCTAGAGGAAGCAGGCTACTAAGGCCAAATCTGGCAAGCCAAACCCCAAGTCTGGTAAATCGGGTGTTGAGGCAGACCCTTCCCCCAAGCCAAAATCCGAGTCTTCAAAACCTAATCATCGAGGATGCATTATGAAATAGGTACCTAAATATCTCTAATTTGTTTTGTAGAAGCCGTATGTGCACATCTGGTACGTTGACTCTGGATGCTCAAGGCATGACTAGCAACAAAGAGTTGCTCTCCTCCTTCAAAGAGAAATCTGGAGGACGGGTGAGTTTTAGTGACAATATGCAAGAACAAATCAAAGAGTGTGGAGATATCCATCATCAAGGTAAGGTTTATGTCTCTAAAGTTGCTTTCAGCATAAGTCAACTTTGTGATTCTGGCTATAATGTCAAGTTCCAAAAGGACTCTTGTTCATTAATGTCAGAATCAAGTCAAGAATTGCTAAGAGCCAAATGTAAGGGTAATTTGTACCTTATGAACTTCTCACTAAGAGATGACATAGAGACACTCTATCTCATATCTCGCAAGAGTGAAGAAGCGTGGCTCTAGCATCACAAGTTATTTCATATAAATTTTCCAAATATAGAGAAGCTTGTAAAAAACAACTTGGTTGACGGACTACCAAATATAAAGTTCGAAAAGGAACATCTCTGTCCTGCCTGTGAAATGGGAAAACTTTAAAGAGCATCGCATAAGGCAAAGACAGATGTTTCTTGCGTTAGACCTCTGCATATGCTTCATGTGGACCTTTCTAGTCCAATCTCAGTGCAGAGCCTGTCTAGCAAGAAGTATATGTTAGTGCTTATTGATGAATTTACAAGATATACTTGGATTGAGTTTGTAAGGAAGAAATCAGATGTCCCAGAGCTGCTTATCAAGCTTATGACCAAGATTCAAGTTTTTCCACAGAGCAAAATTCAAAAGCTGAGGAGTGACAATGGTACAGAGTTCAAGAATGCAAAGATTGACGCGTACCTTGACAAAGAGGGAATATCCCAGAACTTTTATGCTGCAAGAACACCACAACAAAATGGTGTTGTATAAAGGAATAATAGAACCTTGGTTGAAATTACAAGAACAATCCTTGCAGCTCTGGTCTTCCAACCCACTTTTGGGCAAAAGCGATCTCGACCGCATGCTTTACTCAAAATAGAGCAATATTAGTCAAGAGACACTTGAAGACTCCTTACGAACTAATCAACCAAAGAAATCCTAATGTTAATTTTTTACATGTCGTTGGTTGCAGGTGCTTTATCCTGAACGATCGTGATCACCTTGGGAAATTTGATAAGAAGGCAGATGAAAAAAAATATTGGATACTCTACACATTCCAAGCCTTACAAAGTCTTCAATCTAAGAACCAAGATGGTTATTGAAAGCATCAACATGTCGTTTGACGATAAAGTACAAACGACCTCAGAGTACTCCAGCTCTGGACTCAAGCTTAACCTAGTGATTTCCAATTCTCCATCGAAGTCAAGGAAATTGGAACTCGGGCAGCTATTTGAAAACTTCCTTGGTGATGAAGACATCTCTATGCATGCACCCAGAGATGCCTCTGCACACGTCCAAGGAGAGCCACAGACTTCAAGCACAACTATCTCTGGCCCTTCCAATGCCTCTACTCCATCTAGTGATCAAGCTAAATACGAAACCAAAGCCTTCCAGCTCTTCATCAGGGCCCAGTCCTTCAGAACCAAAGAACATTACCTCTGTCTCTGAACCTGGTTTCTCTCTTCCACAATCTGAGGGGGAGTAAGCAGAGCCATCATCACCACCCACGAGCATAATGCCAAACACTCCAGTAGAGCAAGATCCCACGACTCCATCATTTGTGCAAGCTCTAATGACAAAATGGACTAAAGACCATCCCGCTCACCAAATCATTGGTGAACCTTCAAGTGGAGTAAAGACAAGAGCTGCCACAGCCAATGAATGTTTATTCGTAAACTTTCTAAGTGTGGAAGAGCCCAAGAAAGTTCATGAAGCTTTACAAGACCCTAGTTGGGTCGATGTCATGCAAGAAGAGCTCCAACAATTCGAAAGAAACAAGGTATGGACTCATGTTCCTTTGTGCAACGATAAAATTGCTCTTGGTACTAAGTAGGTTTGCAGGAACTAGAAGGATGAGGATGGCATCATAAATAAAAACAAAGTAAGGCTTGTTGCAAAAGGCTACTTTCAGGAAGAAGACATAGACTATGACGAGACCTTTGCACCAGTTGCAAGGCTAGAAGCTATACGCCTATTCCTAGCCTTCTCTGTACATAAAGGATTCTAAGTCTATCAAATGGATGTAAAGTTAGCCTTCCTTATTGGCAAGCTAAAGGAGCAAGTCTATATGCAGCAACCTTTAGGGTATGAAAGCTCAACACACCCAGAACATGTCTACTATCTAGACAAAGCTCTGTATAGGCTAAAACAAGCGCTAAGAGCCTGGTATGAACGTCTTTATATTTTCTTCTTTCTAATGGTTTTGAAAAGGTAAAATCGACACCACTTTGTTTATTAAGAGGCATAAGGGTGAGATTCTTCTATTCCAGATCTATGTGGATGACATTATATTTGGATCAACGAACCAGAGGCATTATGACAAGTTCTATGCGTAGATGAAGAGTGAGTTTGAAATGATCATGATGGGAGAATTAACATTATCCCTCGGGCTCCAAGTAAAACAGAGAGAAGATGGTATCTTCATTAACCAAGCCAAGTACGTCTCTAACATCTTAAGGAAGTACTAACTTCACAACTCTTCCATAATGAGAACATCAATTACAACGGGAACTAAGCTTGACACAGATCCATCTAGAAAACCGGTGGATGTTAAGATTTACCATGGAATGATTGGGTCACTGTTGTACCTCACGGCTAGTAGACCAGACATAATGTTTGCCACTTTTCTGTGTGCTAGGTATCAAGCTAATCCTAAGGAATCTCATCATCAGTCGTGAAAAGAATCTTTCGATACCTAAAAGGGCTTAACTCTCGGGCCTCTGGTATCCTAAGCATTCTGGCTTTGATCTTATTGCGTATACAGACTCTGATCATGCAGGGTGTAAACTCGATCAGAAGAGCACATCCGGGAGCTGTCAACTGCTTGGCAACAAGCTAGTAAGTTGGACATCCAAGAAGCAGAATTGCGAATTAACATCCACTGCAGAAGCAGAGTATATAGCCGCAGCTAGTTGTTGTTCTCAAGTAATATGGATGAAGACTCAACTCAAGGACTACGACATTAAGTTTGATAAGATCCCGATTTTGTGTGATTCAGAAAGTGCAATAGCCATCACCGCTAATCTAGTGCAGCACTCTAAAACAAAGCATATCAAAGTTCGATACCATTTCATTAAGGACCATGTAGAGAAAGGTACGATCGAAATGTTATTTGTTAACACAGATCACCAACTTGCAGACATATTCACCAAGGATCTCGATGAAAAGAGATTTCATTTCTTGGCCAGGAAGTTGGGCATGCTCAATCTACAATGATGAGTCAGAGGCTCTATATGTACTATACAGAGCTTCTGCACCCACATTGAGCATAGATCTATTTATTTTTCTAAGTCAATGAGACAGAGCCTCTTACTCAAATGTTGTCTTCTTTTCATATCCAATAATACAGAGCCTCTGCATGTACTGTACAGAGCCTCTTGGTCAAGTTCTGACGATTTGTTAAGTTTGTCATACAGAGCCTCTATACCCTGATCTACAGCTCGAACATATCTTATAATATTTGATCCAAGATTATTTCAAGGGGGGGACAACGATGGCCTCAATCAAGGGGAGTTTTGGATCTCCAAGAATACAGAGCCTCTGTATGTACTAGAAACTCTCTCATCAAATTTCCATTTGAAGGAATAAACTCTACATAGTCCAACCATGAGTCTCTGTATTTGATACAAAGGTATGTTTTCTATCTTCAAAACCATACTCTGGTCTCATCATTCTTTGTTTTCATTGAGATCACCTAAGTCTCTCGTACAGAGCCTCTGTATGTACTACATAGAGCTTCTGTCTCAAGAAACTTGGTTTCACGATTCTTGTGTTCTTGAAATCTCAAGTTTCGGATACAAAGCCTTTGTATGTACTATACAGAGCTTCTATTCCAAGAAACTTCGCTTCTCAATCCTTTGATGTATTTGAAATCCTAACTTCGCTTCTCAATCCTTTGATGTATTTGAAATCCTAAGTTTCGGATACAGAGCCTCTGTCCCGAAGAAACTTAGTATCTTGCTATATCAAAACGCTTGTTTTCTTGAAAACTCAAGTTTTTCGTACAAAGCCTCTACATGTACTATGCAGAGCTTATGTCTAGAGAAACTTGGTGTCTCGTTCTCTATGACCCAAAGTATGTAGTTTTTCTCATTTTTTTCTAAGTGTTAGATTCAACCCACGGGTATTTTCACTCAAACACTCTAGTTGAAAAACACTTGTAATTTTGTTTTTCTCTTTAAACCATTCTTATTAAAATAAGAATAAATGGGGGGTCGCCCGCGAAAGGTCACAAGCCTGTATCCCTAATTTTTCAAATAAGGGAGGCGGGATGTGCAACTATCAAGCCACGTGGCATCACCCTATAGGGTCTGGCAG
Source organism: Cynara cardunculus var. scolymus (assembly GCF_001531365.2). Classification (NCBI taxonomy): domain Eukaryota; kingdom Viridiplantae; phylum Streptophyta; class Magnoliopsida; order Asterales; family Asteraceae; genus Cynara; species Cynara cardunculus. The sequence goes on from NC_037529.1 coordinate 29,687,255, forward strand.
CAAACCTTTCGCAATCAACCTCTTCGGAAGAAGGAAAATACTCAAGTGCCTAGATAACTCCTTATTTAAAGGAGCAGTTATCTTCAAACATTTTATTTATGCCTTCATATCTCTCTCAAAGATTTTAAAAAAACTTCAGCCTGCAAAGAACTTCCAAAATTTTTTGAAGAACCCTAATCATTCACAGTCATCAAATCGGCCATGTTCTTCAAGATTACAAGTAAGTTCTTCATCTTCTCTACTAAAACCCCTAAATCCCAACTATCAAAACCCTATTTTTACCCAAATCCCTGTTCTTCAAACAAAACCCTAAAACAGTTCATCTTCTTCCCAGTTCTTTTAAACCTGCAAAATAACAAGAATGTCTTCCTCAACCTCTGAAGCCAAAAACTCCCAGACTCACACAACCACCTTGAAATCAATCGAAGGGACAAACCACAATGTGGTTCCCTTACCCCTGAGTCAAACAACCATGCTCTACACCTGATTCTTGATAACTTCGACGAGAAGTTTCATTTTGTTGTTGACATTCTCCAATATCACTTCCTCAACCCTACCCTAACAAACGTGGATGACGTTGTTCCCGAAAGTTTCATCCAAGAATTTTGGCAGACCTGGGAAGTCACTGCTAATGAAAGAGGAATTGTACGAAAACACTACCTCCCGGACCAAAAGGAATACCTTACTGTAAGACTCTCAAGGTCCCTGTTCTCCTTCGTACTAGAAATTTCTATAAAGACTGACTTTGGTTTGGCTGAGTACGTGCCTCTCCCATCAAGGACGGACTAGTGAGCTTTTTGAAGATGTTAGGGTACAACCAGCAGATCTGGTACCCGTCCCAGTTTTTGACGCCAATTTTTGCCCCCAATGTGAAACGTCATGTTCACATTGGTAAACCGGTCTCTCACAGGCAAGATTATGGACATATGCTCCACCAACATATTGCAGCTCATCTACAGGATTTTCTTCGACCTTCCGCTCGACTTTTTCATGATTCTCTATAATGAGTTCAAGGTGGCAATGGCCAAGAAGAACTTGGACGTCTCTAAGGCCAAGTACCTGTCGAAACTCCTACTTACACGGTTCTTAGGCCTACTCCTAAGGCCTAGCCTAGAAGAGCAGAGATCTCTGCATAGCGGCAGCCAAGGTCCATGTTCCCTCTACCTACAGGCCTACTCTGCACAAGGATGGCTACCCTGCAGAGAGGCCCATTCCCAAGAAGCTAATGACATACATCAAGATGAGGGAGGTAGGGAGAGCGTATAGACGTTGTTAGACCCCATAATTTATAAGTGTAAAAGTAATGAAGAATAATAAGTGATGAAGAACCAGAAGACCGATGAAGACATTAAGGCAGAATTGACTAAGTCTGGAGAAGAACCAGAGGGTCGATGAACAACCAGAGATGCGATGGAAAGAGCATCTTCATCACCCCTTTGGTCAACAACACTTAGAGTTTTCTTCGGCAATTCAACCAGAGGCATACGATGAAGATATAAGGATAAGGTTGAATCATCATYCCATGAAAGACAACTGGAGATGACAAATCGACAGCTGGATTTCAAGTTTATCTTAATTTATATCTTATCCATGGTTTAGCTATATAGTCTCACTAGATAGTTATCTTCTAATTAGCCTTCTAGTATAAATAGGTGATTAGGCCTATTGTTAAAAATGTCGCTTTTACGTTTTTCATATTGAATAAAGTAAAATCATTGGCACTCAAGATTATTCTTTGAATGTTCATACATTGTTCTTGAGTGTTCATCATTTTGTTCATTAATACACTATAATTTGGTTATTCTTAACTCGATTATTAGTGTTATTGAGAGATCTGGGATCAACAGACATGTACGCGAGGCACTAGAATCAGTGCCTCGAACCCCGACACGCTTAAGAGAAGCTCAATAGGAAGGGGAGGCAGAAAGGAGTGTAGAGGTAAGTGAAAGGACTACAGAGAAGGAGGGGGTATGTTGGAAAAACCCAGAAAAAGAATGAGAGGGAATAGGAAAAGAAAGAAAGAGCGAAGGAATTGAAAAGAAAAAGGAGGGAGGAGAAGAAGCGAGAGGAAGAAGCAGCCAAAAAGGCTAAGGCTGAGCAACTACAGAGGGAGAGGGAAGAGAGAAAGAAGGGAAAGGGAAGTAAGAGAGAGAAAATTGGAGGAAGAGAGAAAGAAAAAAGAAGAGGCTATGCGTATCCAAACTAAACAATCCTCTAGTTCTTATGCAGAGAGCTCTAAGGAAGAAAAGAGTGAAGAAGAGAGCTCTACAGCAGATAGTTATGATGGTGAAGATGAGGATGAGGGAGGGGCTTCTTTGGTTCAGGGGGAGCTAGAGCAGGCTAGGATAAGGAGTAGGCACATATACATCCTAAGCCCAACTCCCAGTGCAAGCATGCAATCTGACCATGTTGGTTGAGCAACAAGGGTCATTGAAATAGAGGTGCATGCCTCGAACCTTAACCAGCCTAGCCAACCAGAGGTCACATCTGCCTCTGGCTATGAAAGCCAAAAGGAACCGACATCCCAGGGTTCATCCTCTCAAAAGGATGAATCCTTTGAAAGAGAAAATGGCATGTCTCCCCATGCCACACCACTTTTCCATACAAAGGAATTCGTTTCCTCTGCACTAGCAACTTTCCCACCTTGTTTAGAGCAACAAATAGGTGCACAAGGCTTAGGGACACTCGACAAGTCTCTAAGTTCACTCAATGAGAACTCTACCTTAGACTCCGAATTTGGTGAAGATGTGCCTCTTGACAGAACAGCCATAGTGTCTTCTCCTCCAAGAGAGGTATGAGGATCGACTGGAAATCCTTCCACGTCCAACGTCAATCAAGACATGAATAAGGTGTCCTTGGAACAAGGACTCACTCTGGCCCATGTGTTGAGCCAAAGGTTACCCCTAAAACATACATAACAAGGGACGAGTTCCAGTCCCTTGCCACCTTTATGTTATACTTCTTGGAAGAGCTAAAACTCAACATGGCCCTTATAGACCATCAACTTCTGCAATTGCTGTGGATGACGTTCAATCATCCATAGCAGTATTGAGGGTTGAGTCTCTGATGAATGCCTCTCGTGTTGAAAACTTATTTCGAATTGACGTCTATCCAATCCGAGACCCTAGAAAGGGTCATCAATCTAGTACAGAGGGAGAACGTCGAGCCGAGCCAAGCTCCTATCTGAGAACATGCACTCGTCCCTTTGACCATTCCAGTCAACTACATCACCCAGACGAAAATGTGAGCTATGGGTGATCGTCTCCTCCAGAAGGTGGTCGATTTCACATCGGACTTCAACAATACTGCCAAGCAGGCGGCTGCAGAAATGCGACGCTCACTGGCCATGTTTAAGTTCCATGCCGATGTGGATTTCAACAAGGCCATGCAGGCAGTAGCAGACATCGTAGAGCTTCTACACACAAAGGTCAAGGCGATGCCCCCCATCGAGCTCCAACAAGCGAAAAAGAGGAAGCTGCGAAAGCTTTCCTCTATCTGCGGGGAGTCGTCTAAGAAGAGGGAACTTGACGACGATAAGGAACCAGACTAGTCTGGCCCTCAAAGTCACCAAGACGAGGAGAAGCAACAAGCTCCAAAATTACAAGTTGCCCCCCTGCCTCTATACCACAGCAAGAGCTAGAGCTTGGTCAAATGACGTTTGTCCCTCAAGACCAAGAGAAGACCCAGACGCCAGAGCCCACACTTGGTGGAGAGAACGTTATTTAGAAACTCTTATCCATCTACACCTCTTCACCAAGTAAGTCTGCATTGTCTCCTTCAGATTGTTTCATGGAGACGGCTCCAGCAAAAGGGGTGGACGCAGAGGAAGTGGTGGTAAACGTCATTGAGCCAAAGGATGAGCCACCAAGAGCTTCAAGGCCCTCTACAATGGCTATAAAACTTCCTCCCAAAGTTACAATCGTCGTGCCACCTCCACACCGACAGACACACAGAGCAAAGGTTCCTGTCCAAAGAACCATAGTGGTCACCCCTGCCTAACGATCAAGTCATCCAGTCAGAGAGAGTCCTAAGCGAGCAAGCAGCAGCAGTCCTCGGAGCTCCAAACCGACCCAAGATCGAGTTCAAGAGATCAAGGATCAGATGGACGCGATGAGGAGGCCCATCCCCAGAGACAAACCAATCAAAGATTCTGCTGACAACGAAGAGATCTTTCAATACATGTACAATCAAAGGGATGAAGCGCCAAGTCAGAAGATCAATTTCCACTCTAAGATATAGGAAAACATCCGTCAAAGGTTCCTTCATCGGTATACGTAACCGATCACCTCAGTTCACTTCGTGGATGGAATCAAGCAAGTACTTGACATAAAGAAGATGTCCTTTGCTCACAATTAGATCATCTTCCATGAATACATAGTGGAACGATCTCAGGGGAAGATCAGCATCTTCACAGACTGCAATCTGATAAATCTCAACCCTTGGGATCTTCTTACCTTGTACTTTTTCATGGATCACAAGATAGACAAGTAGATAAAGTATGCTCTTGCCAACTTTGTAATCAGACAAATGATGACGGACCTGCTTGATTTTAGGTGCAAGGTAGACTTCCAGATTTCTCTAGACATAGGGGTCGACCAACTTGGTGTCATAGCACCAAATGAGAAAGGCATCAAGTACGTCTCCTCATGGACGGTCATCGTGGAGCCAGAGCTAGGGGTGGTCTTTTGCAATGAGCATGAAGAGAAGGTGTTCTTTCACAAAGACCAGCACTTTATATACTCAAACTCAACTCTCTGGTTCGTCAAGAACAATGTCTTCAATAGCAGAGATACGACCCCTGGCATAAAAGAGAAAGCCAATGCACTAATTAGATCCATCGACAGCGTGATTGAGTTTGGTGAGCTTCTTAGGAGGTTTTTGAAACTTCAACACCTCTAGGTCTCTTTTTTTTAAGTAATTTTTGACAACTTCTCTTAAGTATATAATATTTATTTTCTCGTACCTGTAATTAATTTTAGATAGAAATGTACGCACAAAGGACCATGTTAGCCTCTTGTTTCTTTAGACTGGTGTTCTCATTCAAGTAAGAGTCTTGCTTATTTACACTTGTCGGGAGATTGTTAGAACTCTGTTTATAAAAGTGTAAGTAAGAAGCCTCTTACTCTAGTCAGATAGGACTTAGTCTTAGAAGTTATCTGGACCAAGAGCTCAAATGCAAAGGTCACTAAGAGACAGAGCTCTCTTACACACAAAGCAAGAACCTCGCAAACAGAGCCCATGCTCAAACAGAGGAAGATCGAGTCTTAAGCGTCAAAAATATTAAGGACTTGATACAGAGCTAACATTCCAGACACAGAGCCTCTACACTATACATGCAGAGCCTCTGAGTCTCTTATCCCCGTAGTTTGTGCACAAGTGGTTCTAGCTTATCTCCAAGTCTCCAACCAGAATCTGACACGCACGTAGAAACGGTTCCACACTTCAAGGAACGTGAAGGCAGAAGATTTTGGACAAGAAGTCAGAGTTTGAAGCTTAGTTTATAGCAGATTTTGTTTGTACTTGGGTGTATAAAAGGAGGTCTCCTCCTTGGGTTCAAAAAATACTAAATTGCCAAATTATTATATGCTCCTACTATAGAGATTTCTTGTGAGAACTAGATTATAGTTGAGAGTTTACTTGTAATATCTTCAACTAATCAAAGCAACCGATTTGTTCAATCTTGTTTTCATTCATATTTGTTTTTGATCAATTCTGTTAACCATTTCAGTATCACAGTAGTTGCTTCCATTCTTACTTTGTATCATATTGTGCTTATTGATACATAAGAGGATTCAGGGTTCCTACAAGGCACTTTGGGATCTTGTTGTTCGGCCGCATCAGGATCTTGATGATGATGATTTAAAGGAACCTTTAAAATGGCACGAACTTCTGATCTTTGTTGTCATGCACTGCTTGTCGGTTTATTCAACCTTAGATTTCAACACAAAAATAGAACTCGGCGCAAGTATACACCTTGAACTATTGTCGTCTCGTAACAAGTAATAATGGTATAAGTACCAAATATCGTTCCCACAGAGATAGCTTGTAAAGTTCTTCAAAAGTCCAGTTTATAAAAACTAGTTTCAGATGGCGAAACGAGGGATTTGATTTATCTAAAATTTGGTGATTTGATTAACAATTAAGGAAAATATCAATCTTAAAAAGAAGCACAGGGTGCAAAGGTTGATTAAGACATTAAACAAATGATTCAGCAAAAAGGTGACATAGCATTCCTGTCACAATTATCTAAAATCAATAAATGATTTTATATAACTGTCACAGTATCGATTATCGGGTCAGACGGCCTCCCAAGAGCACACACCGGTCAACGTGCTATCGATACGATATCATTTATGTTAGACRTCGTGAATCCTAGCACAACACAGTGTTACCATCCTACATCGTAGGAGTATAGCATTTGTCATACACTAAAGCTATTTATAGTCTTCTCCTATTACCTCAGGTTTTGAAAGTCAATACATTTTTATACACAAAATTAGTTGTCAATTAATTTTAATGTAATCCTCAAATGAAATATTAAACGCCTGAAACAAATAGTAAACTATAATGCTAATAAGACACCTTTGTACTTTCACATCGGCTTTGGTCTTAATTTTCCGTAACACCCCAAGCTAAGGCGTTAGCCTATCATCGCTCGGTTTCTTCTCTCGAAGGATGTAAGGACTGAAACGTAAATAACTGATACGGAAAAGTAAATTGCAGAAAGTAAATTACAAGAAATGGAAATACTGGAATTTAAAGTACTGAAAATTAAATGACAGAAATATAAATGATTGAAAAGTAAATTACTGGAAAGTAAAATGCTGAAAATTAAATTGCAGTAAAGTAAAGTGCAGAAAAGTAAAGACTGAAATATAAAAGACTGAAATGTAAATGACTGAAATGTAAAGGACTGAAATTAAATTACTAATAACTAAATATTATTAATTAATCTAAGACATTATGTAAAGTAGTACTTGATGAGATGAAGATGTGACACATGAAAGCCTTGAAAAGAGGAGTTGACTTTGAAGAAACTTGCAAGACAAGTAACAAAACTTGCAAAACAAGTTTGGTTGCCAAGACCGAAAAGTTACTTGCAAAGTCTTAATAACAGATTATTTAGTCTACGTAAATTAGTCGTGAGCCACAAAGGATGAAATCCAATGTAAAGCAACATAGATCGACTAATTCGTAACTTGTAACAAAAGTCAGAAAACGTATTGTAACTTAGAAATAAGAACAGAAATGAGATGAAGATTAAATACAAGCACTTGTATTAAACTTGAGAATGAAATCACACTTCACAAAAATCAGTTCTTGGTTGGAAGCAAGAAAACCGAAAGCACAAATATCAAAAGCAATAATCTAGAGAGTAATTGTTTATAACTCAAAAATTTGAGAATAAGCAAGTAAGAGGTGTGTTAAAAACAAAGCCTTAAGCCTCTATTTATAGGCTAAGGAAGCTTGCACAATGGGAGCCATCTAATAGGACAAAAGGGTCTTCAAAAATGGGCTTTGAGCAGGCCCAAGGTCGTTGATCCAGCAACTTCAAGGGAGCAGCCCAAGAATTCTCGGCCCAGGCAAAAGGTGCAGCTCATGGGCTGGTGCTATAGGACTCTGTCACACCTGCTCCTACAGAACTGCTACAGGATTTGGCCCAAAAATCATCAAAAATCTGTATAAACAGGGAATTAACATTAGATATGATATATTACCACAAATATATGAAGAAGACATAAAAAGACTCAACGAAGACACTAATGGGAAAATAAAACAAGTGAAAATGGTTAAGAAAATGATGTAATAAGGTTAATAAATTAACACTTATCATGCACCACCTCAACAAGTTCATTCTGGATCAAAACTGCATAATCGTAGTGCATGTTGAAGGCGATCCCGTAAAACATCATTAAGACTGAGATACTACATCTATCCATCCTGGTGTGTTTGAATGTCATGCAACTGTTGATAATACTAAAAAGCGTGTACTAGATTGGTGGTAGAAATGCCCTCTTGGATTTTCCCGCTGCAATCAATTTTTCAGCATAGCCTAGGGTACGGAGAGCAGTGCAGATTTGTTGATCTGAGGCGAAGTCATCAAAGTCTTCTTTTCCTGGTCGTGGGGTCTTGTCCGATATTCTAAGGACGCGTCTCAGACGCCTTAAAGTCAATGTCGTCTCAACTTGGTTGATATTGGCGGTGAAGTGGTGGTGTTTAGCTTCAGGGTGGTACTTGATGATTTTCCAAAATTGTTGAAGATAGATCATTGGGGTATGGGTAGTTGTGATGAGGATAGTGTTTAGGGGGTGGCCCCTTAGGATCTCGAGGATGATCCGCTGATCACACCTCATCGAGAAATCGAGGGCGTGGTTGTTGGGTTGGATTTTAGGTACTGGGCTTTTATGATCAGTTCGTCGTCGGGGTTGGTGGCATTTATAGATGGTACAGAAGAGCGGATGGATGGCATCGGATTCTCTTCCTCGAACATGTTGGCGTTTTCGTGAGCCATCTGCAATGTAGACATCTTAGTATAAACGCTCAGACTCGAACTGATTTGAAAACAGTTTTTGAAGCCTTCGGGAAAATTTTTTGAGGAAAAAATCCTTAGTGTTGAAGTTGTCGCATGACAAAGAGAAGTTGTTGCATGACACCTCAAGGTTGTCGCATCATAAGGATGTGATAACCCTGTTTGTCTCATCAAAGGGATGAGATGAGTGGATTTTATCGCATCATAAGGATGCGATAAACAGGTTTGTCGCATCTAAAGGATGCAATAACCTTGATAGATAGTTTAATACGATAGGTATGAAGATTAGGTACATGCGACAAGGATGAAGGTAGTTTTCCAAAATCAATACAGACCCTTAAAATCAAAACTATAATCCTCATTTTAGTTCAAAAACAACTTTAAACCCAATTTCGAGCATTATTGAACAAACCCTAAAGGCCAAAAACACTTAAACCCTAAAACGCTAACTGGGAGAACAATAGACTAAGGGTACGATAAGATAGAATATTGTTCGATTCAAACGAAACACAATCACAAGTTACATTAAGTTTGAAAGCATAATGTGAATGAAATGCAGTAAGAACTGAACCTAGATTTGGAGCTGAAAGACTGAAATGGAAAGATATTGAAGTCCAAAAGAAGTTATCGCACTCAGAAAAATTATCGCACACACAAGTTTGGAAAAGTATTGTTGAAAACACGAGCTAAAGGTATTTATACCTTAGATTAAAAAAATGGACATGTGGCTCACCCCAGATGGTCATAATAAGGTTGACCAAAAAGTCAACTTGTTGCATGAATAAGACACGACAAGTCATATTATATAGTTTATCGCATCACAAAGACACGACAAACCGAAAGGGTAAAGTTATCGAATCACACAGATAATATAAGGGTATGTTATCGCATGACATTGATGCAATAACCTTGGTTTCTCGCATCAAAGTGATGCGATGACCAAGGTTTGTCGCATCAAGCTGATCCGATAAGTCACTTTGTCACATCAAGGTTATGGGAGGACCAGTTTTGTCGCATCAAGCTGATGCGATAAAAATAAAACTTGGACATTTTCCAAAAAAAAATCAAGAAAAAGATTTTCCAGCTTAAAGGATGGTCAACCTTTAACTGTTTTAAGCACAAAACTTTGGTGTGCTCCCCCTCAAAAATTACATAGAGTAATTTTCAAAGGAAAGCAACCCTCCCCCTCAAAAATTGCTTATAAAATTTAAAGTATTAAAAGCAGCTCCCCCTCAAACCAGATTTAAAAAATAAAGTAAAACACACTCCCTCCTCAAAACGTACGTACCTAATATTTCCAAACGCCTGAAAACAACAACACACATCAGTAACTTAAAGCCTAGACTATGTAGAACAAGTTGTACAAAAATAAACTTTGACAATACTAGTTTTTCTAGAAAAACTTTAGGCTTTAAGATTGAACATACCAAGCGTGGAGACAAGAAAGTTGAATATCTTCTCATCCAAAGCTTTGGTAAATAAATTCGCAAGCTGAAACTCAGTGTTGACAAAGTACAGTTCAGTTGTACCTCGTTCTATGGTCTTTTATAAAAATGATACCTGATGTCTATACGCTTGGTTTTCGTGTGTTGGACTGGGTTGCAGGATATTGCAATGGCACTCTTTAAATCATAATAGATGGGAATCTTGGTGAAACTGAAGCTATAGTCTTTCAGCTGTGTGGGCATCCAAATGACTTGTGAGCAGCAGCTATGTACTCAGCTTCAGCCGTCGAGGTAGACACACAATTCTACTTATTAGAAGCCCATCTCACCAGTTTATTTCCCAAAAACTGGATGTGTCTGGAACTGCTCTTGTAATCCAACTCGCATCCAACATGATCGGCGTTAGAGTAGGCGGTCAGCTCATAACCTTTTTTCCTTAGGGTACCACAAACCAAGATCAATAGTACCTTTAAGATAATGTAAAATGCATTTTGCAACAAGTAAATGGGATTCCTTAGGCTTAGATTGAAATCAAGCACAGAAACATGTTGAAACATAATATATGTACTACTAGTCGTTAAATACATGAAAGATCCTATCATCCCTCTATAGAGTTTCAGATCAACATCTTTTCCGTTAAGATCAGAGTTGAGCTTAAAACCCGGTGTCATCAGAGTTCTCATTGAAGCATAATTTTCCATATTAAATTTCCTTAGCATTTCTTGAATATGTTTAGATTGATTTATAAAAATGTCATTAGAAAATTATTTTATTTGAAGTCCAAAGAGGAAATTCAATTCTCCCATCATGGTCATTTCAAATTGTGACACCATGAAGTCTGAAAAGTTCTTAAAATATTTTGGGTTAGTAGAACCAAAAATTATGTAGTCAACATAAATCTGTATCAGGATTATATTCTTACCTTCCTTTTTAATGAACAAAGTTGTGTTGATCTTACTTTTGGAAAACCAGCTTTGACGAGAAAATCAGATAAAATGTCATACCATGCACATAGAGCTTGTTTTAGACTATAGAGAGCTTTATCCAGGATGTAAAAGTGGTCCGGTTTTGAGGCCTTCACGAATCCTTCAGGTTACAAGACATAGACTTCTTCCTTCAATACTCCATTGAAGAAGGCGGTTTTCACGTCCATGTGATAAACTGTGAAGTTCTTATGGGTCGTGCATGCCAAGAACATTCAAATTGCTTCAATCCTCGCCACCGGTGCAAAAGTCTGGTCGTAGTCCACTCCTTCTTGCTGATTGTATCCCTTTGCCACCAGTCTTGCCTTGTTCCGAATGACAACACCATCTTCATCCTTCTTGTTTTTGAAAACTCATTTGGTACCGATGATTGACTATCTCATCGGACACGGTGTGATCAACAGACCTTTAAGCGTTCAAACTGGTTCAGTTCATTTTGCATTGCCGAGATCCAGTCTGGGTCTTCAAGAGCTTTGGAGACCTTGGAAGGTTCTACCTTGCTCAAGAAAATTGTGAATAGGCATTCATTCCCAGATGCAGATCTCGTTCTCACACTGGATGTCGGATCTCCTATGATTTGATGTAGAGGGTGAACTCTAGTCCATTTGACCGTGTGAGGCAAAGGTTGAAACTTCGTCTAATCAACATTTGGGTCTACATACGAACTCAAAGGTTGATCTTGTACCATTTCAAGAGTTGGAGCAGTCTCTGGATTTTAAGTAATCTAGTTTACTTGAGGAGGATCAATGGCCGGAACACACACTTGTGATTGTTCAAATGAATTCAGGGTCACTTTCGTCACTGCGGGAGTATCATTATTGGTAGAATCAGTACTCGGAGTTGTGTCGGGTATTTCAATTGATATAGAAGCTTCAGTTGTTGAGACTGATTCCTCCACATTAACAACTTGAACACTGTTTGGAATAAAAATAATATCGTTTGATTTATTTATTCCAAAATAGTCATACTCGTTTGGGGAACGTCTAGTGCCAAAGTCACTGAATGGGTAAGTTGCCAATCCCTAAAAGTTATAGAGAATTTCAAATAGAAAATCCAAATCAAAAGTATGAGAGTTAGAAGTCTCATTGGAGTTTGGATCTGGATTTGGACTCTGATGTTCTACTGCTCGGACTCTAGAAAGCTTGAGTTCTAAATTGACATGTTCAAAGGCCAAGTCCTCTAGTTTATCGAATGAAATGTTGACACTTTCATTGGCTGTCTTCATCCTTTTATTGTAGACTCTGTATGTTGCTGACTCCTTGGAGTATCCAGTGAAGACCGCTTCATCCACCTTGGAATTGAACTTCCCATGATCATCTTTGTCATTTAGTATAAAGCACGTACAACCAAAAACTCAAAAGAAATTGATGTTAGGTACAAGCTTATTTATGATCGTGTAGGGAGTCTTACCAAACTGTTTGTTGACTATGGAGCGATTCTACGTGAATAGACAGTGTCTACCTCTTTAACCTAGAAGTAGAGTGGTAGCTTCAAGTAGACAAGCATGGTGCGTGCCGCTTCTACCAGGGTTCAATTTCTCCTCTCCACCACTCCATTTTTCTATGGAGTTTGGGGCACTAACAAGGTGTGAGAAATGCCAACAGACTCTAGATAGCCATCTAGTGTATATTCTTGAATTTAGTATCGTTGTCAGTTCGGATAAATTTCACGCTCAACTGCAGGTTCACTTGTACACTCTTGATGAAAGATGTTATCAACTCCGGGGCTTCGTTCTTTATTCTCAAGAACTTGACCCAAGTGTACCGTGAGTAGTCATCCACCATCACCATCATGTACTTCTTCCCATTAATGCTTTGAATTCTCATARGACCACAGAGATCCATATGAATCAGCTGCAACAGTCTTGAAGTTTTGTGCCACCAACGGACTTGTGTGACGGTCTCTTCATCTTCCCCCATCTCGCAAGCAACACATAGGTGTTCTTTCTGAAACTTCAGCTCCAGCAAGCCTGTTACCAACCCTCTTGTCACCAACTTGTTAAGATTCACAAAGTTCAAATGGGAGAGTCGTCTGTGCCACAAGAACACGCATTTCAATAAACACAATGCAATGAATCAGAACTTTCAGCTTGTCTATTCATCAAAAGTTGAATGCGAATACTGGTTGCCAAAGTCGACGCTTATAGTGATTTGCTAATGATTGGAAATGAACGTATTAACCTATTCTAGAAAATAAAGAAACTATATATACCTTGATTGTATTTACATTTTAATCCCTTCTACTTTATTACAAATAAAATAAAATATCTAACAAAAAAGAGGGTAAAGTGTCATACCATGCCTGAGGAGCTTGTTTGAGACCATAGAGAGCTTTATCAAGTTTGTATGTGTGTTTAGGATGTATTGGATCTTTAAATCCTAGAGGTTGTTTCACATATACTTTTAACTTACCATTCAGAAAAGTTACATCAATCTGAAAGACTTTGGAATTTTTTTAAGTAACATATGGTAGAAAAATTCTGATGGCTTCAAGTCTTGCTGCAGGAGAAAATGCCCCATCATAATCAATTCCTTCCTCTTGATTGTATTCTTGAGACACAAGTTTGGCTTTACTTCTAATAATTGTGCCATTTTCATCCATTTTGTTTCAGAAGATCTATTTTATACCGATAATGGTTTTGTGAACAGGTTTGGGAACAAGCTTCTAGACCTTGCTTCGTTTGTTACACTTACCTAATTTGGATCTTTCATGGATTCTTCAAATCTTTTTGGTTCAAACAAGGACAAGAAGTTGGAATAGAGAAACATGTTTTCATATCTTCTTGTTTTGACTCATGTGTGATGGTCTCATATAATTTTCTCTATAGGATGGTTTTTTTTTCCATTTTGTAGCAGGAGGAAAAGGAATTTTGGATTAGTTATGCAAGGTCTCAGATAAGATATTTGTGAAGGATAGAGGAGAGTTTTTGGATGAGGTAGGTAGATGATGTTGTGATGGGGTTTGAGACATCATTATCAATTGTAGAGGACTATGGTATATTAAATTGATCATCGACGGGCTCTAATGAAGAAGACTGATTAGAAGTTGAAATTCGATGTATTGTGGGAGAGGAGTGTTGTATAGATCTTATTAAATCTGATGATATTTGTTCATCTAGTTCATCTTCATTTAAAGTATATGTGGATGATAAAGGTGTAGTTCCACATTCATCAAAATGAACATGAATAGATTCATCAATACATTGTCTTCGTCTTTTGTAGACCCTGAAGGCTTCCTTCATCAGATTTAGGATCAAATTTTCAAAGATGATCTTTGTAACATATACATCAGAAGATATGAAAGAAACTGATATTTGGATTTCTTCCATGAAATAGTTCATAAGGAATCGACTGATGTCTTTTTACAAATTATGGCTCAATTATAAATGAAACATGCAGTATTCACAGCTTCAACCCAGCAATTAGTGGGTAGATACACTCCACTATTCATTGATTTGTTTGCCTCACATAGAGTTATGTTTCTTTTTTCCATGACTCTATTTTGTTGTGGGGTTCTGGTAGCAGAGAAGTTATGAGAAATTCAATTGTTTAAACCAAAGTTCTCCAAAATATAGTTCTTGACGACTATGCCATCGTCATTTTTAAAGGATCGAAATAAAGTATTATTCAATGTCTCAATTCTTTTGATAAACTGAATAATTTCTTTAGTTGCATCACTTTTGCTTGTGAAAAGAAAACCTAGGTATATCTTGAGTATTCATCTAAAATCACAAGAGTATATCTTTTTCCACCCAAACTTTGGACATTCATTGGTCCATATAAATCAATGTGAAAAAGATGAAGAGGAGAGATGATCAATAAATAGCTTTGGGATCTAAAACTTAATCTTGAATGCTTCCCTTTTTCACAAGATCCACACTATTTTTCTTTACTGAAAACTAAATAAGGAAGTTCTTTTATAAGTCCTTTTTGGGACATTTTATTGATGGCTTTGAAGTTTAGGTGAGAAAGACATTTATGCCACAACCAATTTTGTTCAGGTAAAGCTTTAGAAAAGAAGTGAACACTTTGAAAAGAAGAGGACCATGCAGTAGACATGTCAATCACGTAGAAATTGTTTTTGCGAAATTTGGGAAGAATTTCTATTTTGTCTGAAGAAAGAATAGAGCATTTTCCTTCAACCAACTTAACAAAAAAGCATTTGTCACAAAGTTGAGTTATACTTAGAATATTGAGCTTGACTCCTTCTACATAGGTGACTTTGTTGAAAATTACTGACCCCTTTATCAAAACACTGTAACCTAGAGTTGACCCTTTTGAGTTATCACCAAATGTGAAAAGTCATTTTATTGGCACATAGTCTCTAAGCAGGGATATATAACCAGTCATGTGCCTTGAACGCCCACTATCTAAGGACCATATTTGGGTAAGATTTGGTTCCTATTTTACAAGATTTGAGATTTTTGTTGAGTCACTTGCGAAAACAGGTGTTGATCCTCACTCAGTTTAGTGAGATAGGCCATAAAGCACTTTTTTTTTCTTCTTCAAGCCTATTTTCTAATAATCTTGTGAGATCATTCCAGACTTTTCCTTCATCCATCATTCCCTTTTCTTTCCTTTGATAATTTCGAGATCTCTTTCTTTTAAGTTTTTTACTTGGATTGTGATCTATTAACTTCTTATCAAAAGAGTAAGAAACAATAAAAGCTTTTGAAGAACATTAGGGATTCAATTTTCTGAATTTACAGTTTGTTGTAAAATGACCTTTCTTTTCACAAAAGTTGCAATATTCTTTGGGTTTATTTTTAGAAGCCATCTTTTGACTTTTGAAAAATTATCCTTTTGATTATTTTCTTTTGGATCTTCCCATGAAAATTATTTTCTCTAGCAACTTTGTTGAATTTTGAGCTCATCAAGGAGAGAGAGTCACTAATATCTTGCAAGGAAATTTTATTTGTACCACTATTGAATTCAATTGTATCAACAGAAATGTTGGGTCACCTATTGATTTGGTGATGACCTACTGATCTGTTCCTCTAACTTAGAAACACTTAGTAATTATTGGTTCTTTGTATATTGGTGTCTTGGTACATACTTAAAGCCATTGGCAAAATCGAAGACTAGCCGATGTGAAGACAGAAGGTCACCGATGTGGTGTTGTGGATCAACTGTCTAATATACACACCAAGACTCTGAAGTAGCTAATATGCATATTGAAAATATTTTGAAGCTACAAGCCGATTGAAGGAAGATCTTCACAGACCGAAGATTGAAAATCTTCAAGGACTCAAGATTGAAAATCATGGACCGAAGATTGAAAATCTTCATGGACTCAAGATTGATCTTCATGAACCGAAGATTGAAAATCTTCATGGACCGAAGATTTGTGAGTAGCTACTTGAAGCTACATATCCATCCAAAGAAGATCTTCCTACAGACTGACCATATTTCTGCAAAGTTTGTCTCTGCATGAACTGTGTTGTATGCACGTTGTGTACGATGAAAATGAGATATCAACATTGGTCAAGTCAACCCCTGCCTTCCTATCCTCAAGTGACAAGTGTCCCCATGCATTAAATGTTGAAGGTAGTATAAAAAGGCAGTGTGCATCTCCCATGCACACAACTGGCTTTTGCAAGATTACTTAGTGAATTCTCAAAGCAATTGGCTATTCTCTTCTACTCCCTTGCTCTCCTGTGTGCGAAGAAATTCTTAGTGTTCTTCATTTCCTTTCAAGAACTCTTTGTGTTGTTCTTGAAAGTTCTTCTCCTTGTAAGATTGTTTAGGTTAGGTTTTCCTTTCCTATCTTCYRSAACAATCTTTTGTATTTCTGTGTGTATTAATTCTTGATATAAATCAATAAGAATTAAAAAGTTGAAAAAAGTCTGTGCAATTGTATTCAACCCCCCCTTCTACAATTACTTTCTGTTTATTGTCTTTCCTTTCGGGACTAACAAGTGGTATCAGAGCAGTTAACTTAATCTCATAAGCTAGATCTGCAATGGCCTCTTCTTCTTCCAACTCTACTCCTTCCTCTTACCAAGACAATGGCACTATTGCCAAGCCTCCCAAGTTTAACAAGAACAATTTATCTATGTGGAAAAGTCGCATGACACTCTACCTTGAGGGTGTTGATAGTCAATATCTCTCAATCCTCAAGGATGGAACCATTGTTCCTAAAGTATGGCTTCGTCATGGGAAGAGCAAAGATGATGGTAACTCTTCAGATGATTCTGATGATGATGAAGAGAAATCTGATTCTACTGGAAGGTTCATCATCAAAGATCCTTCTCAGTACAATGAAGACGATAAAAGAAAAGTTTCCTTGGATACCAAGGTAAGGGCTATCATTGCCCTTTCTCTTCCTGATGATGTCTTCCATTCCCTGGTAAACCTCTCTACTGCCAAGGACATGTGGAACACCCTATGTGTTATGTATGAAGGAACCATCGAAGTAAAGAAAAGCAAGAAGATTGGCCTTATAAGGCAATATGAGCTCTTTGTGCACGGGAAAGGTGAATCTCTCACTGAATACTACAACAGGTTTAACAGCCTTCTCAATGATCTGAAGTTTCATGGCAGAGTCTATGAAAACGAAGAAGTCCTATGCAAGTTCATGGACTGTCTACCTGACTTCTGGGAAAACATCTGCACTTGTATCAAGACAAGTAAAGATCTTGAAAATATGCCTCTGACTGCTCTTTATGGAACACTCCATAATTATGAGCAAACCAAGCTTCTTAAAAAGGCATTATTGAAGGATCCCAGAACTTCTTCTCCTGTTGCCCTTCTCTCCAACGATACGAGGAACCTAGTCAGTGAACCTCGTATCACTTATCTATCTAACACTGAAGAAGATGTTGTCAGAAAAGAAGAACTTGCTGAAAGTCATGCTGATGATGTTGATGATGTAACACCCCAAGCCATATATTGCATGTAACACATATTTCATACAAAAGAAATACATGATATCATTCCATTCAGGTCCCTTAGTACAAGAATCTATTATGACCAAATACAAGATCTAAAAATTCAAATACATTACTTGTACTAATTGATCAAAACTGTACATCAAAACAGATCTTCAAGTAGAAATGCATATAGGAAAATATCATATTTACCCCTTTCCCTTACCGTCCATACCTCCTGCAACACATAGTTAAAATCACAAAACGAGGGTTAGACCGAAAGGTCTAGTGAGATGCCCTATTTATGTTATTGCAGGGTGAAAATCACCAAAATCTTTATGGAAAACAACATTTCATATATATAACAAATATATGAATAAATAAGAACATAATACCAGATCTTTTTCACATTTCAAGCAAAGCTTTTAGCTATATAAATCCCATACCTCATAACCAATCAGGTTTCACATAATGCCACTTTTAAACCTTTTCAAATCAAAACAAGGTTTAAATAAAGTTTTAGGCCAAACCTGATGTTTTCTCCTCAATAACATCCAGACTATGATTTCCAATAAGAACCTTGATCCTAAATCTTTAAATCACAAAGAAATAAAGATTCCGGAACACGGTAATCTTAAAGGATATAATAGAAAGAGTTATATCATACAATCACAAACATACAAATGCCACCCTTATATCCAAAGGTACACCTCTCCTTGATATGTCACCCTTATCCCATGGTACACCTCTCCTTGATATGCCACCCTTATCCGATGATACACCTCTCCTTGATATGCCACCCTTATTTCCTCATCAAAATATATCACAAATTAATTTCAAATAGACCGCAGCCATTGAAATTATTATCAATACAAAATTCATTTCTTTCAAAACTTCCTTTTTATGATAAAATAACATTTCTTATCAAAAACACAAAGCATCACTTCAAATTCGGTCACTTGATTTAGCTGGACTTCATCTCCGGTCAACAATCCGGACAACACACCGCATAAAGCATGACCGATTAACACTTAGAATCAAAATCAACATCTTTGTCCGGATAACAGACAATACCCCGCTCACAACTTAACCGATTTAAAACAATCCGGCCACCAAATGGTCGTATTCCTACTTCTCAGTTCAAAAAGATAACTTTTCTTACCAATCATAACCCAGTCGACATTTATCGGTTTAAAACAATCCGGACAATACATCATTTAACCTTTGTCCGATTTAAAACAATCCGGACAATACATCGTTTAACCTTTGTCCGATTTAAAACCCGGATAAAACACTTGAGCAAAAGACTGATTTCTTTCCAAAACTAAACAAGATTCATATAAAACCAGTAATAATTTTATGCAAAAGAGTTTAGAAATTACTCACTTTAACAAGCTTTTGAAATCAAACACTTGAAATCAACTTGATCTTGAAATCAGACACTTGCAATCCGGTCAACTCTTCTTCTTTAAATCGCACAATTTTATCAAAAGGCAAGAAGAAGAAATATGGAGGCTCAGCCTCCCTTTTATACTTTCCAAAACAGAAAAGTCGGCTAACACAGCCCCTTTTTCTCACAAAACTCTCATGCATTCATACATACACCATGTATATATATATATATAAATATATATACCATGCATACATATATATATATATAACATATGCATTTCATATTATGCATATTTTCACATCCCAGCATGATCAAACGTAACAATTTATCATGCTATCACGTAATCATTTAAATCAGATAATCACATATTATTTACCTTGGGTGATAACCAGGATCAAGTTATCACATTATCCACCTCTTAAAAGAATTCCGTCCTGGAATTCCTTTAATCAAAAAGTCATGGGTATTCTGATCTCATCTTTGATTCCAATTCTCATGTTGCTTCTGGTCCTCTGTGAAACTTCCACCGAATCTTCACCAGACTTATTTCTTTGTCTCTCAACAACCTGATCTTTCGGTCAATAATAGCTTTCGGTGTTTCTACAAAATTCAACTTACTGTCTAATTGAATCTCTAGCAACGGTATAGCTAGATTCGGATCAGCCAAACATTTCCGCAGATTCGACACATGAAAAATGTTGTGAATCAGACTCAGCTTTTCTGGCAGCTCTAACTGCTATGCTACTGGCCCAATTTGCTTACATATTCTGAACGGCCCCACATACCTTGGACTGAGCTTTCCTTTCTTCCCRAATCTGATAACACCTTTCCATGGTAAAACTTTTAACATTACAAAATCACCTATATTAAACTCAATTGGCTTTCGACGATTATCTGCATAACTTTTCTGGTGATCTTGTGCTGTTTTGATTCTTTCACGGATCTGTTCGGTCTTTTCAGAAGTTTCTTGGACAATTGCAGGACCTGTCAGCTGTTTCTCACCCACTTCATTCCAACATAACGGCGTTCGACATTTACGTCCATATAACACTTCATATGGTGCTGCTTGGATACTGGAATGATAACTATTGTTATACGCAAACTCTATTAATGGCAAGTGATCTTCCCACGATCCCCTGAAATCAATAGCACAAATTCTTAACATATCTTCGAGAGTCTGAATAGTTCTTTCACTCTGCCCATCAGTTTGTGGATGATAAGTTGTACTTAATCGGATTTCAGACCCCAAAGCTTTCTGTAATCCTTCCCAGAACTTTGAAGTAAACCGACTATCTCTATCAGAGATAATAGACAAGGGAACACCATGTCTGGTAATAATTTTTTGATGTAAATCTGCGCTAGTTTTTCTAAAGAGAATTTCTCTCTTATTGGTAGAAAATGTGCAGATTTAGATAAACGATCTACAATTACCCAAATCGCATCATACCCCCTTGGAGTTCGAGGTAATTTCATAACAAAATCCATGGTAATGTGATCCCATTTCCATACAGGTATTTCTAAGGATTGAAGACTTCTGTACGGCTTCTGATGTTCCATCTTGACCTGTAAACATGTCAGACACTGTTCCACATACCGAGCTATATCTCTTTTCAATCCTGGCCACCAATAAAAAGGTTTTAAATTTCTATACATCTTATTGGTACCTGGATGAATAGAGTATCAGGATTTATGACTTTCATTTAATATCATACTTCGGATATCTCCAAAATATGGTACCCAAACTCGTCCTTGAAAGCACATTAACCCTTCATCATTCTGTTCCAAGGTTAAAATCATTTTACTCAACTTTTCAGTTTTAACAAATTCTTCTTTTATAGCTTCTTGTTGACATTTCTGAATCTTATTACGAATGTGAGGGACCAAATTCATTCTCATTGCTACTGCTTTAATGGTTCCACTCTTTTCCTTTCTACTCAAAGCGTCAGCTACCACATTAGCTTTTCCCGGGTGGTAAAGAATTTGATAATCATAATCATTAAC
>NC_037529.1:29711144-29712751 GCF_001531365.2 Cynara cardunculus var. scolymus
CTAGTCGGTAGATTTATGGGTGATTATTCTCTTTTCTCAGATTCTGGACGAGCCACTCTTTCAGATCTTCTAGTTCGGCTAGACATCTGTAGAGTTTAGTGTTAATAATCACGTATTCACATTCCCAAATATAATGAAGTATTCAAGTTCAGATGTATACCTGTAAATTCATAATTACACTGGCCAAATGTAATTAAAATTAACTTACATACTGTTCTTTTAACTCATCATATTTATTTCCAATGATGCTAACTATGTCCGGGACCCTTAACATGCAATAAAACATAAGTCTAGGTATCATGTTGTTGAATACCTAAATCTCTTAAACTCCGGCTCTGATACCACTTCTGTAACACCCCAAGCCATATATTGCATGTAACACATATTTCATACAAAAGAAATACATGATATCATTCCATTCAGGTCCCTTAGTACAAGAATCTATTATGACCAAATACAAGATCTAAAAATTCAAATACATTACTTGTACTAATTGATCAAAACTGTACATCAAAACAGATCTTCAAGGAGAAATGCATATAGGAAAATATCACATTTTCCCCATTCCCTAACCGTCCATACCTCCTGCAACACATAGTTAAAATCACAAAATGAGGGTTAGACCGAAAGGTCTAGTGAGATGCCCTATTTATGTTATTGCAGGGTGAAAATCACCAAAATCTTTATGGAAAACAACATTTCATATATATAACAAATATATGAATAAATAAGAACATAATACCAGATCTTTTCCACATTTAATGCAAAGTTTTTGCTATATAAATCCCATACCTCAGAACCAATCAGGTTTCACATAATGCCACTTTTAAACCTTTTTAGTTTTAGGCCAAACCTGATGTTTTCTCCTCAATAACATCCAGACTATGATTTCCAATAAGAACCTTGATCCTAAATCTTTAAATCACAAAGAAATAAAGATTCCGGAACACGGTAATCTTAAATGATATAATAGAAAGAGTTATATCATACAATCACACACATACAAATGCCACCCTTATATCCAAAGGTACACCTCTCCTTGATATGCCACCCTTATCCCATGGTACACCTCTCCTTGATATGCCACCCTTATCCCATGGTATGATATGCCACCCTTATTTCCTCATCAAAATATATCACAAAATAATTTCAAATAGACCGCAGCCATTGAAATTATTATCAATACAAAAATCATTTCTTTCAAAACTTCCTTTTTATGATAAAATAACATTTCGGTCACTTGATTTAGCTGGACTTCATCTCCGGTCAATAATCCGGACAACACACCGCATAAAGCATGACCGATTAACACTTAGAATCAAAATCAACATCTTTGTCCGGATAACAAGTCCGGACAATACCCCGCTCACAACTTAACCAATTTAAAACAATTCGGCCACCAAATGGTCGTATTCCTACTTCTCAGTTCAAAAAGAAAACTTTTCTTACCAATCATAACCCGGTCGACATTTGATCGGTTTAAAACAATCCGGACAATACATTGTTTAATCCTTGTCCGATTTAAAACAATCCGGACAATACATCGTTTAACCTTTGTCCGATTTAAAACAATCCGGACAATACATCGTTTAACCTTTGTCCGATTT
>NC_037529.1:29714156-29715317 GCF_001531365.2 Cynara cardunculus var. scolymus
CTATTGATGTAAAGACTGGTCTAGGTTATGATGATATGGATCTGTGTGCTCCTGATGACTCTATGTGCATTTCTTCTCACATTCTTTCTTCCTCCTCTACATCTCACTTATCTGATTCTGTTGGATCTTTTTCTCCTAGATCCAATGATATTAAGTTTGGAATTTTTGTCAAAGGAAAAAGTTCAAACACTGAATCTGAGAATGTTCCTGTCGACTGTATGTTTAACTCTCTCTCTCTCTCTCTCTCTCTCTTAAGGAATCTTCTGATGCATGTTCTTCTAAATCTAAAACTTCTGAGCATCTAAAGCATCCTTTGAATCGCCGTTTCTCTGAGGCTGAAAAAGGCAAGTCTGTGGACAAGCCTATCAAGAATAAGAAGCCAAAATCCAAATTGAAGATGAAACATAAGTCTTCGGCTACCTCATCTCAGTCAGCTGTTGCTTCTCAGACTGGTACCTCAGTACCTTCTATTACTGAGTTCGTTCCTAGACCAGTTTCTTTGAAAAAGGCTTCCAAGGTTTCTACTTCTTCTAATAAACCTATCCCTCAGTCTGAAAAAGGGATTCTTGGTCCAAAACCCTCTTCTTCCTCTGTCCTTCCTTTCAAAGCTTCTTCTTCTCTCAAAAAAATCCAAAAAGCATGTTAACATGGTTAAGCACACACCTTTAATTCCTATTAAACCTGTGTTTATTTATAGAAAATGTTATAACTGTGGTGACACTTTTCACATGGCCAAGAATTTTCCCAAGGAAAGAATCTTTAGGCCAGTAAAAGAAGAGAAAGAAGAAGATACTCCTAACCCCAATGGTCCCATTGTAAAATGGGTACCTAAAAGCTGATTTATTTGTGTTTGCTGGGCTTAGAACACCGACAGATATGGTACTTGGACAGTGGATGTTCAAGACACATGACTGGAAACAAGTCCCTGTTGATCAACTATGTGTCTGAACCTGGTCCTTCTGTAACCTTTGGAGATAATGCCAGAGGTACTACTAGAGGACATGGTGTTCTTTCTAACGGCTCGGTTACTTTCAATCGAATAGCCTATGTGGATGGACTAAAGCATAATCTATTAAGCATCAGTCAACTATGTGATCTCAACTTCATTGTGAAGTTTGAAGAAAACCAGTGTACTATTCTTGACTCTTCTGGCAAGAAGGT
>NC_037529.1:29715417-29719372 GCF_001531365.2 Cynara cardunculus var. scolymus
CACCTACCTTCTTTGGAATCTCTCAATTTGGATGCTTTCGCCCCAACCCCAACAGACGATGAACTAATTCAATTTCTTGAATTTCATTCCTACGCTGCCCAGACTAAAATTGTGAAAAGGACTCAGTTCAAACGAAATGTCCTTCCCCCAATCTGGAATACTCTATTGTCGATAGTGAGCTACTGTCTAACAGGGAAAGTTGGCAGTCATGACCAAACCTCTCACGCCATGCTTTCCATTCTGTATGGAATATATTTCAACCTGCCCCTTTACTACGCACAACTCATCTTCGAAGACATGGTGGGTTTAATCAAGAAGAAGTGCGCTACACAGAGGGGTGAGAAGTCAAAAGTAAAGGCGCAAAAGAAGGCCAAAGAGGACCTCAATCATGCAAACCTTATCTTACAGAGGTTCTTTGGTCTGGTCTTTGGGGAAATGCTAGCAGAGAAGCTGCCCTCTGCAGAACCAAATGCGAGGTTGTATCCGTTGAAAGAGTTCCATCCCACTGAGCATGAGCTAGGGTACAGAAGCCCTAGACCTCTATCGAAAACCATGCTCAAATACCTTAGCCATGGAGATAGGAAAGAGTACAGACGTGGATACAGGAGGCCAGAGCCGGTGCCTGAAACCCTTCCACGCATAGGTATCCCATTAGGTGAGAAAGTGCAAAAAATAAGAGTAGAGGGAAGAAGGGAGGAGCCAGCAGAGGCTAGAGAGGTGAGTGAGGAAAGACCTAGAGTAGTAWGTCCCCCACCTAAGAAGACTAAGAAGACTCAGAAGGGTGTCGACTCTTTTGAGAAGAAGAAAGGGAAGAAGAGACCCGCAGAAGAAGAGGGTCCAAGTAGTCCTTTGCAAAAGCCTAAGAAGAAGAAATCAAAGAAGGCCCAACCCGCAGAGGTTGTCGTCACAGAGGCTGTGATACAAGAAAGCCCTGCAGAGGCTGCTCCAAAGCGCAGAAGGTTGCGTAAGGTGGTTCACGAGGAGTCCCCAACAGAGCAGATACAAGATGTTATCTTCCAAATTCAACAGGAGTTTAAAGCGCCTACGGAAGTAGCTAATTTGGGGACAGAGGTCGTTTTAGACGATGAAGAGGAAGAATTAGAGATAGGAGAGGGAGTAAAAAATGCCAAAGGCACACATCCTAGCCCCCCTCCCAGTGCAACCCATGTTTCTAGGGATCCTCTATTGAAAAAGACGTGCACACGCTGACCCCAACCCAAGCTAACCTCGCAGAGGACATTCTTTCATCCTCTGTCGAATGCACTGCCTGGGAACCACAACATACTCCAACATCCTCTCAAAAGGATGCTGGTTTTAAAATAAGAGTCCAATCGCCCAAGGACTCGTCACAACCCAAAGAGGCATATGTTGCCTCTCCACACTTGAGTGACCAACCAAAGTATGCATCAGAGGCATATGCGAGAGTCATAGAGACTGAGGGTCTAGAATGCCCAAAGTCCACACTCGATCCCTCTGCCGAGTTAGGCTCTGAACCTACTAGGCAAGATATCGACAGAACACTGGTAGGCTCTCCAAAAGGAGATGTTCGGGGATTCGGTGGAAGTCCCCGAGCTGACTTCAAAAAACCAGTCGCTGAGGGCGCCTCACACTCCGAAGCTACTAGGTCACCATGTGTTGGTGATCTAGGTTCCAAGGATGCCTATGTGACGAAGGGGGAGTTAGAAACCTTCGCCATAATGGTATTCCAGAGGTTGGACGAGTTGAAAAGCTTGTTCACCTCTCAACCATCGATAGAGGCGTTAGCACCAATAACAGAGGCTCTAAAGGAATTGACATCTACAACTTTAGAACTCAAGGCGACCTTTTCAGCCCTTCAGAGCTCTGTCCTTCATAAAGACGACCTCACAGAAGCCTTCAGGACTCTGTCTCTCAACCTTTCCTCAATCCAAAAGCTGAAGACAGAGTTATCAGAGGTAGCCGCCCAGTTTGCTGCTAATTTCATCTCTGCTGGCTACATAGACTACTCTACCTTCAAAGACGAGATCAAAGGCATGTTCTCCTTTGCGGTCACCTACGGCATTAACTCCAAATCCTCAAGGGCAAACATCAACCATCTAGCCACTCGGAGAGAGCTAGATGCAATGGTTGAAGCCCTAGGAGAGCTCGTGCGCAAATATACAGACCAACTCCTTAAAGAAGCCCGAGCTTCCAACCAATCAATTAGAGACTGCACTTCAAAGGTCGTCAAAGAGGGTGACTCCTTCAAAAGCGAAATCTATCACAGCGTCTCTAAAATGAAGTGGGCCTTAGAGATAGACATAAACAATGCTTCTGTGAACGCTGAGTTGGTGATCGAGAAAATGAAGAAGGCGGGTACCAGGATTCTGAGGCGATTGAAGAAGGCTCCCCTTACCACTTGCAAAGCAGAAGGCACCAAAATCCATGACGATCAAGGAGGTGATGACCATGATCATCATGAGGGGGAGAAGAAGACAGAGAAGAAAGCAGAAGAGCCTAAGAACACTCTGCAGCTGCCCTGTTCTGAAAAGATAAATCTCCAGAGCCTAAGGGGAAAGGCAAGGGTAAAGTTGTAGAGGAGTCGCCACAAAAGGGGTCAAGCTCTGAGACGCCAGAGGAGATAAATGAAGAAGAGTATGACGACCCAGACCTAGTTCGAGCTTTAAAGGCGTCTTTGGCAGAGGCACAAGCAAGAAAGGGCAGAGCCCCTATCCCTAGAGCTGGAGAAGGCTCTTCCTCCAAAATGGCGAAAGAGGAAACGTCCACGGGTACATTCGATGCACTTGTAGGAACTGTCAAGCCAATCCTACCAGAGGGGTCCACCCAGAGGCCGATTCTAGAAGAAGAAGAAACCAGAATATCAGAATCTGCCACAGTGGAAAGGGTTACTGAGATCCTTGAATCGATGAGCAAAATTCCCACGCTGCAATTGTGCACAGAGCCCGTAACCACTGTGGAGGAGATTCTGCGATGGCGTTACTCTGTCGTGGACACAGAGCCCCCTTACGATCCAGAGCTTACAGGAATGCCTTCTGCCGCTGCAAAGTTCCACTTCTCAAAGCTCACAAGGCCATGCGAGCAGGTCTTCTCAGAGCACGTGATAACTTCTCTTGAAACCATATCTCCAAGGACTATGCTAAATAAGACCGTGCTTTATGCTCAATATGTGGTGAAGAGGGATGATGGCAACCTCTACACGTTTACAGATGCTGACCTCCACAAGCTCTGTGTATTTGACCTTATCTTCTTGCACAAAATTCTTAACAAGTACGTGGAGATGAGGTCAAGCTATTCGACTTCCCTCAGAAGGCTGATCGAAATAACGCGCGCTCAAGTAAAATACTATAGCCAGAAGGACTTCGATATCGCGATGAGGTTGGCCCAAACAGATTTGAAGATTTCCCCTCCGAAGAACAGGCCAAGTTGGTTACTTAGATGTCATCCCAACACCATTGTCCAAAATCCCATTTTTGGGTTTGTTTTCCTGGACAAGGATGAGATTCTAAGGTTCTTTGATCCGACACAGGCGAACAAGTATTCGACAGAGACTCTTGAGTGGGTGTTCAACCTAGTAGCAGCAGAGGTGCACAGATGGTATCTAAGGGCGGACGAAGTATCTGGTATTCTGGAAGCAATTAAAGTTCAAGTCTCCTCCAAAGAGTGGATATTCAAGGTCTATAGAACCATCAAGTCAGATCTGCAGTTTGCCGTAGATGACTATCTAGACTCTGCTATGGACTAATCTTCTGTAATAGTATAAGCCTGAGAAACAATTTTTAAATTCATTTCTTTCATGTAATTCTTTTCAGAGGATGAGTTTAATCTCCTCTTCTAATTCTTTCAATTAGTCATTTCTTGCATTCTTTTGTCCAATTTTTACTTTTTCATACTTAGGGGGAGATTGTTAGCTCTAATATTTACTTTATGTAAAAGTATGAAAAAGTATTCTGCAAGTGTTGACAGAAGGGTATCTTCC
>NC_037529.1:29720932-29723293 GCF_001531365.2 Cynara cardunculus var. scolymus
AGCATCGTAGGTTATGCTTCTCATCCGACTGTGAAATCGCTTGTCCCAATGGAACTAAATGTATCTACCCTGCGAACAGCCCTGCACCTACCTTCCTTGGCAACTCTCAATTTGGATACCTTCGCCCCAACCCCAATAGACGCTGAACTAATTCAATTTCTTGAATTTCACTCCTACACTGCCAAGACAAAAATTGTTAAAAGGACTGAATTCAAATGAAAAGGCCTTCCCCCTATTTGGAACACTCTGTTCTCGATAGTAAATTGCTGTCTAACAAGGAAGGTCGGCAGCCATGACCAAGCCTCACACGCCATGCTTTCCATTGTATATGGAATCTATTTTAACCTGCCCCTTGATTACACACAACTCATATTCGAATACATGGTGGGATTAATCAAGAAGAAGTGCACTACTCAGAGGGGTGAGAAGTCCAAGGTGAAGGCACAAAAGAAAGCCAAAGAGGACCTCAATCATCCAAATCTAATCCTTCAAAGGTTCTTTGGTTTGGTCTTTGGTGAAATGATAGCAGAGAAGCTGCCCTCTGCAGAACCAAATATGAGGCTGTATCCAATGAAAGAATTCCACCCCACAGAGCATGAACTAGGGTACAGAAGACCAAGACCTCTATCAAAAGCCATCCTCAAATACCTTAGCCACAGAGATAGGAAAGCATACAAAAGTGGATACAGGAGGCTAGAGCCGGTCCCTGAAACCCTTTCATGCATAGGAATCCCCTTAGGAGAGAGAGTACAAAAAATGAGGGTTGAGGGAAGAAGGGASGAGCCAGCAGAGGCTAGAGAGGTGAGTGAGGACAGACCGAGAGTAGCAAGTCCCCCACCAAAGAAGACAAAGAAGACTCAGAACAGTGTTGACTCTTCTGAGAAAAAGAAAGGGAAGAAGAGACCCGCAGAAGAAGAGGGTCCAAGCAGTCCTCTACAAAAGCCAAGGAAGAAGAAATCTAAGAAGGCCCAACCCGCAGAGGTTGTGGTCACAGAGGCTGTACTCCAAGAAAACCCCGCAGAGGCTGCTCCAAAGCGCAGAAGGTTGCGCAAGGTTGTTCACGAAGAGTCCCCAACAGAGYAGATACAMGATGTMATCTTCCACATCCAACAAGAATTTAAAGCGCCCACAGAGGTAGCAGACCTGGGATAGAAGTCGTAATAGACGACGAAGAAGAAGAGCTGGAGATAGAAGAGGGAGTAAAAGATGCCGAAGGCACACATCCTAACCCCCTCCTAGTGCTACCCACCTTTCTAGGGACCCTGTTCTAGAGGGAACCCCTATTGAACAAGGCGTGCACACGATGAACCCTACCCAAACCTACCTCGCAAAGGACATTCTTTCGTCCTCTGTCGAATGCACAGCCCGGGAACCACAATCAACTCCAACATCCTCTCAAAAGGATGCTGGTTTTACAATAAGAGTCCATTCGCCCAAGGACTCGTCACAACCCAGAGAGGCATCCGTTGCCCCTCCACACCAGAGTGAACAACCAAGTTATGTTTCAGAGGCATATGAGAGGTTCATAGAGAAAGCGGGTCTAGAACGCCCAAAGTCTCCATTCGATCCCTCTGCCAAGTTAGGCTCTGAACCTACTGGGTACGACATCCACAGAAAGACTGGTAGGCTCTCCAATTGGAGATGTTCGAGGATTCGGTGGAAGTCCCCGAGCTGACATCGAAAAACCAGTCACTGAGGGTGCCTCACACTCCGAGGCTACTAGGTCACCATGTGTTGGTGATCTAGGTTCCCAGAGTACTTATGTGATGAAGGAGGAGTTACAAACCTTCACCACAGAGGTATTCAAGAGGATGGATGAGTTGAAAAGCTTATTCTCCTCCCAACCGGCGATAGAGGCTCTTGCACCGTTAACAGAGGCTTTGAAGAAGTTGACTTCACAACTTCTGAGCTCAAGGCGACCGTATCAGCCCTTCAGAGCTCTGTCCTCAACAAAGACAACCTCACAGAAGCTTTTAGCGCCTTGWCTCTCAACCCTTCTTCAATCCAAAAGCTCAAGACAGAACTAACAGAGGTTGCCGCCCAATTTGCTGTAGACTTCATTTCCGCCGACTACACGGATTATTCTGCCTTCAAGTACGAGATCAAAGGGATGTTCTCCTTTACGGTCACCTATGGCATTGATTCTAAATCCTCCAGGGCTAACATTAACCATCTAGCCATTCGCAGAGAGCTAGACACAATGGTTGAAGCCCTTGGAGAGACCGTGCGGCAACTCCTCAAGGAAGCCCGAGCAAGCAACGAAGCTATAAGAGACTGCACGAAGAAACTCGTCAAAAAAGGTGATAACTTTAGAAATGATATCTATCGCTGCATCTCTAAGATGAAATGGGCCACAGAGAT
>NC_037529.1:29724743-29739954 GCF_001531365.2 Cynara cardunculus var. scolymus
TCTTTTTCAGAGGATGAGTTTAATCTCCTCTTGTATTCTTTCATTAGTCATTTCTTGCACCCATTTGTCTAAATTTACTTTTTCATACTTAGGGGGAGATTGTTAGCTCTGTTATTCATCTCTTGTAAAAGTATAGAAAAAGTATTCTACAAGTCTTGACAGAAGCTTATCTTCCACAAAAGACAACAGAGGACTGACGACAGAAGCCTGATATTTGAGCAAGAAAAATGTGACAGAACCTCTGATGTCTCTCACAGAGGTTCTGGAAAATAGTCCTCTGTCAATAAGAACAAGCAAGTCTATTACAATAGAGCCTCTGAGATGGCTCACAGAGGGTCTGTGGTTTTGTCTTCTGTGAAGATCCTCTCCCAACTGTTTTTCAAAGGTTGTTAGCTGCATGTGCTTCTCACGTGACTAGGTCTTAATTGACTTTATTTGGACGGCTTAGATGATTTCACGCGTCAGGATCTTGTCAGTAAGGTCGTTAGGAACTAGTATAAATAGCTGCTAAGGCCTTTGTAATCTGTGTGCTTCCGAATTGTAATCCTCTTATTTTCAATTGAATGTATTGAAAAACCTTTTAAGCAATTCTCCTGTGTTCATCTTCTTCCTCATCTTGAATGTGTGTTCTTGGTTTATTTTACTCTGTTTTGTTCTTAATATTGTTTCCGCTGCACTTTAATCGTCTTAGAGTTCATTCAGAGTAACAGATCAATATCAAAGCTGAATTTACAGGTCCCACATGGTTTACAATGGCCTGATCTTTAAGATCTTCTTCAATCTTAGTCAACTCTTTGATCTTAGAATGACAAATCTTCAACTGTTCTTGAAGATCAAGATTAAGCATTTCTGCTTTAGATTTGCCATTCAAGGCATTGTAAAGCTCAACCATCAACGTATGTATTGTTGATAGGATAGAAGAAGAAGAAGAAGAAGAGGGTTCATTCAGGAAACATACCTGAGTTGCAGAGGATGATGAGGGATCACTAGAGGTCGATGTCTCAGAAATTTTTTCCTTGACATCCTTTGCCATTAAGCATAGATCATATCTTCCTTATCAGAGCATGATTTATCAGACGAATCAGCCCAATCATGTTCTTCAGCTACAAGACCTTTCGCCTTTCGCTGAGAACTGTTCATCTTCTTATACTTCTCCTTCAGCTTCAGGTATTTATCGTCTTTGGTTCAGAAGGAGGATAGGGTTTTAAAAGATGGCATCGCAGTGTTCTTTGACCTGCATTCACCTACAAAGTGACCTTTTCGATGATAGTTGTAGAAGACCACTGAAGCTTTGTCAATAGTATCTGACTTTGGCTTTTCCTTAATGGTCAGCATGGGAGATCTGCAGAAATTACTTTTCCAGGCGAATCTTCTAAAAGACTTAGTTAGAAGTGCCAGTGATTCATCAATGTCTGCAAGGTCAGACTCTGACAAATCCTCGAAGTTAGTAGAGTCTATCTCCGTTATAGAAAAAGAAGAACAAAAAGGAACAGAACAAGAAGATGGGAGTTTAACTGAAGAATCTTTAGAGATCAAAGCTAGCAGAGAGATTTTCATGTCTCTAGAACCCTTGATTAGATTCCTCTTCAGTTGATGAGACTGCTCGTGATTGAGCAGTATCCCATATAAAAAGCTGAGAGGGAGGACATATCGTTGGACATCTTGAGACACATAAAATATGTATCCCAAGATTCTGGTAAACATTCCAGAAACTTCGTCAAAGTTTCAGAGTTGGAATATTCTCTGCCAACCGTCCTTAAATCAATAAGAAGACAATTGAACTTTTGATGTACTTTAGACAACGTTTCAGTCTTTCCACAGAGAACGCTTTCATATTGTATAACTAAGTTTATCTTCCTCGATTCATGTACCTTAGAGGTAGCTTCATATTGAACAAAGAGAGTGTCCCACATGGTTTTCGAGGTTCTAAGATTCATCGCAAGAAAATCAGTAGGGTTTGAACATGTGTCAATCTTAAGGAGGAAAGCTTATCCTTTGCTACAATGAATAGTACAATTGTATATTCTTGAGCAGGCATCCTTTCGTGGAGTTGGTGGACACTAGAGTCGACAAGTCGGCTCCGTGTTGTACTGTACTCTAGAAAGAGTATGGGTTTATCCTTTATGTGTGAAAGGACAAGATAAAAACAATCTTGCACAACAAGCTTCATTTGATCGTTGAATGCTGGAATAACACTGAAAGTTTCTTCAATATTCGCTGAGGCTTGGGCAGTCTTCACACAAATGTTGACTAGGTTGTAATCATTGAATACCACTTCAGATCACGAATGCGCCAGTCACTAATCATCAGTTTCAGTCTTCGACTTTGACTGAAGGTTCTTTGGTATGAGTTTTGTCTTCTTGAAATATCGTTGTCGTTGTAGGATTTACAATGCATATTTCATCGATCACTGAACAGACTCAGTGATGATCGCTAGAACTGAAAGAACATAAACATAATACATCGAAAGGTAAAAAGGATTATCATAAAATCAATGAGAGAGAGGATCAACACAGTTAAAGCACTGATGTACTTCAGACAACAATTCATTATTACCACAAAGAAAGCTTTCATATTGTCTTACTAAATTTCTTTTCCTCGCCTCTTGTACTTGAGAAGTACCTTCATATTGAACACAAAGTGTGTCCCACATCGTTTTTGAGGTTCTTTGCTTCATCACAGAGTGATAAACCTCATCGGAAAGAGACATGGCTATTATAAACCTCGAAGTGCCTATAGCCACTTTTTCTTCTTATCTTCATCGCTTCATTGATGAGGAAGCTTTGGAATCTGCCGTTCAGGAATCGTGGCAGTCGTAGCAGTTTCAGGAACTGCCGCAGATATAACGTATGAAACATAAGGCCCATTTTCTATATAGTGTGGAATTTCAGGATCTACACATTCCAAGAAGAGAGACATCTGATTCTTCTAAAGACTAAAGTTGTCTGTAATGAATCAGGGAGGTTTGATAAGAGAGTCATTGTTGTCAAAGTCATTTGAAAAGCTATAAATTATGTAAAGAAGAAGACACAATAAAATGTAGATACATAACAAAACATTACAAAAAGCAATGCCTACTCTGATACCACTTGTTGGTCCCAGCGGGATCTACAAGAGTTTAGAGGTGATCAGTTTGTAGAAAGGGGGGATGAATACAAACGTAGTAACTTTCACTTTTGAAAATATATATTGACAAAGAAAGATCAATACAGATTTCCACATATTGTTTGCAGAAAGAAAAACCTATCTAAAAGAATCTAGAGGTACACACAGATACACTTAGCAAATATAAGAGATTTGTCGAAAGAGATAACACTAGATGTGTGTTCTTCTTGGGTATGCTTCTTACAATTATAAGAAAAAATTCTAATCTGCTTTTAGATGAAAGCTTGTCCTTCGCTACAGTGAATAGTACTTTTATCTATTCATGAGCATACATCCTTTCAAAGAGTTGGTGGGCACTATAGTCAACTAATCGGCTCTAATCTGTACTACACTCTAGAGAGGGTATGTGTTAGTCCTTTGTGTGTGGAAGGACAAGAAAAAAAATCATGCATGGCAAGCTTCATTTAATCGCTGAATGCTGGAATAATGTTGGAGGTCTCTTCATCATTCACTAAGGCTTGTGCAGTCTTCACATATATGTTGACCAGGTTGTTATCACTGAATACCACTTCAGATCACGAATGCACTAGTCACTAATCTTCAGTTTCCATCTTTAACATTTGTTGAAGGTTTTTGGGTGTCTGTTTTGTCTTCTTGAAGTAAAAGGGATTTTGACCATGCAGGTTGTAAATACACACAAAATCTTCACCTTTGGTATCCAAAAGATTATGGTTTACCGCTAATTGCTTTTACAGATTCTGACCATGCAGGTTGTAAGCTTAATAGGAAGAGCACTTTTGAATCATGTCAGTTCTTAGGCGACAAGCTAATCAGTTGGACTTCTAAGAAGCAGAAATGTGTTTCCACTTCTACTACAGAGGCAAAATAAGTTGCATCAGCTAGTTGTTGTTCACAAGTGCTTTAGATGAAGACAAAACTTCAATACTGCAGATACACTTTCAATAAAGTTCCTATCAATTATGATTCTAAGAGCATGATTGCTATAACAACTAATCCACTTCAACACTCTAAGACCGAACACATCGATATCAGGTATCATTTTAAAAAACTTAATGCCGGGAAAGGATCAATTGAAATGCACTTTGTACAGACAGATTTCCAACTTGCTAATATTTTTACAAAACCTCTCGATGAGAAAAGGTTTTCATTTTTAGGAAGAAATATTAGAATGCTAAATCTGTCTATATGAAGATTTGATCAATATGTTGAGGAGGAGTCTGTGTCTATATTTGAATCTAATTCTGATCTTAATGTTCTTAAATGTCAAATTCTTACCACTTGTTTGAGATTCTGAGTTGTATTGTTAAAGGGGAGCACATCACAAAATATATCTGATCTGACATCATTCTCAGGTATATCTTTTTAATCTTACTCTTAATATGCATAGAAGAAGGACAACTTCTATGTATATAAACTGTTTTCTAAATGTTCAAACCACTTCTTTGAACTTAACATGAATTTATTATCCTAAGAAGTGTGATCTTAAATGATTTTCATTTTATTTTTTGTTTGAAATGACTACTTTCTCTGATCAGGTATTTTTTGAGTCAATACTTGCATATTTTCTCTTCTTACATATCTACAATGCTGATTCGTTTGTTCTTTAAATTGTTATTATCACATCCGTATAAATATAA
This sequence comes from Cynara cardunculus var. scolymus, assembly GCF_001531365.2. Lineage (NCBI taxonomy): Eukaryota > Viridiplantae > Streptophyta > Magnoliopsida > Asterales > Asteraceae > Cynara > Cynara cardunculus. Next base: position 29,729,507 of record NC_037529.1, read on the forward strand.
AACTCATTTCGATGATAATACATTCGTTTGTAATCAACTTTGTTTTTCAGAACTCATTGAAAAGAATTCTTTGTTGATAAACAATTCATAATTCTTTGGTTGATATATCTGTAAATTTGTTCTTACAGATCTTCTTTGATTCTTCCCTACGTTCATAATCTGATTTTTGAATAACTCCTTGCATATATATCAGGTGCTTAATTGCAATATTCTTTTTGATCAAAATCAAGGGGATCAATTGAGCTAAACTAAATAAATTTTTCATTAAGCTTATGATGAAAAATTCTTAGGAGGGACTGAGTGCTTATCAGAAATACCTCTAGGGACTATCAGAAATGATAGCCCTACCCAAGAGGTTAACCATATTTAGTGAGCTTAACTGCAAATGAATTTGTGTGCTAAGCTTAAAATGAAAATGAGAGGGGTAGTTGATGTGAGCTTAAAAGAATTGATGAGAGTTGTGTCTGTAACACCCCACAATACACATTTCACGTAACATAAACTTCATTCATAAGAAATACATGTTTATACACCACATAGGTCCCAAGTACAAGAAATACATATCTTACTGAATTCATGATCCAAAAATTCAAAATACATTTCTTGTACTAATCCACATTCATCTATCAAAACTAGATGTATCATGATCAAATCCTCACACAGATAAGCATACAAGGAAATATCACATTTTACCCTTCCCCTTACCGTCCGCATTTCTTGCAATACATATTTGAACCACAAAATGAGGGTTAGACCGGAAGGTCTAGTAAGATCCCTTTTTCTATGTCATTGTAGGGTGAAGATCACCAAAACTTAATTTAAAATCAACTTTTCATATTTATACAAATATACGAGCATGTAATCCATAATACTCATACCTTATCAATTTCCAAAGTCAATTACTTGATTTTATCAATATCACACTCAAAGCAAATAAGTTAGAATCCGCTGGATTTCTCATAAAACCACATTAAACCTTTATAATCAATAACAAGAATTATTCATAACTTCAGGCCATAAACCATATATCATTTCCCTCAACAACATCCATACTACGATTTCCAATAAGAACCATAACCCTGAATCTTTAAATCACAAAGAAATAAAAACTCAATATTACAGTAATCTTAAAGGGTACAATTGTAACGGTTACATCACATAACACGCATACAAATACCACCCATATATCCAAAGGTACATCTCTCCTTGATATGCCACCCTTATCCCATGGTACACCTCTCCTTGATATGCCACCCTTATTTCCTCATCAAATATTTTTACAATATAATTCCCATTAGGACAGACCGGAGCCATAAATGTCCTAATGAAATTTAATCCATGTTTTATCCGAAAAATAATTCAAAAACAATTTATATAAAATTTCCCATTCTTTACTATATTAAAAGAACATCATGATAATAACCCATCTGATCAAAATACCTTTAATCAAAATACAAATCCGCTCAACATTAAAATTTGGTCAACACTTTGACTTGGCCGGACTTCATCTCCGGTCAAGCCTTGGCCGGACTACTAATCCGGACAGCAACAGTCCACCCTTGGCTGTTTTACAAATCCGAACAGTAGTAAAATAAAACCGCTCATGATTTGTTCGGTTTACATCTAAGCCGGACGATATATCAATCGGACTCTATCAAAACCGGTCAGCTTTTCATCGTATTCCTACTTCTCCGTTCGAAGCATTTATCCAATTTACAAAATGGATAACTCACCAACATACTAATCTGTTCCATACTATGGTCGGTTTCCCTCTAGTCCGGACAACACGTGTCCGATTTATAACATAATCTGGACAACACACGTCCGATATATATAACAAATCCGAGTGATAATTCATAACACATTTTAGTATATAAATGAAAAGGAATTGTTTTTCATAATGATATAAGACGAAATATAGTTACTCACCTTATGAATTTCTTTCTGAAATCAACCTCAAGAATTCAGTCAAATAGCAATCCAGATGGTTTCTTTCTCAAATCCCTCTCAACTTCTCAAAATGGCAAGAAGAGTGAATAGAGGCCTCATCCTCCTTTTATACATTTTCTAAAAATAGTATGGCGGCTTAAACAGTCGTATGCACCCCCTATGCATGAATACATCTCATGCATAAACCAATTTTATGTACATAACATACTTCATGCATATGATATATTCTAATCATGCATATTCACATTATGCATACACATTTATGCGTAAAATTCACATACTCGCACGATTAAATATAATAATTTATCATGTTTTTACGTAATCATATAACAAATAATCATGTATTAATTACCTCTGGTGATAATCAAGACTCAGTTATCATATTATCCACCCTTCAGAAGAACTCCGTCCCAAAATTCCTTTAGTCAAAAAGCCATGGATTTTTGTTCTCATTTTCGACTCTAGTTCCCAAGTTGCCTCTGATCCCTTATGAAACTGCCACTGTACTTTAACTAAACTAATCTCTTTGTTTTGCAACACCCTGATCTTTCGGTCAATCACAGCTTCTGGCATTTCCATAAAGTTCAGTTTTCTGTCCAGTTTAACTTGTGGAAGCAGTACAGCTAGACTCAGATTAGCAAAATATTTCTACAAGTTTGATACATGAAAAATGTTATGGATCAGACTAAGCTCTTCTGGTAGTTCTAACTGATAAGCTACTGACCCAATTCGTTTACAGATTTTGAACGGTCCAACATACCTCAGACTGAGCTTACCTTTCTTTCCAATTTTGATAACACCTTTCTGTGGAGAAATCTTCAACATCACAAAATCGCCCACACAAAATTCAATCGGCTTTCGACAATTATTGGCATAGATTTTCTGGCGGTTCTGTGCTGTTTTGATTTTTTCACGGATCTGTTCAATCTTTTTGGAAGTTTCTTGAACAATGTCGGGACCCGTCAACTGCCTCTCACCTACATCATTCCAACACAATGGCGTTCGACATTTTCATCCATACAAGACTTCATATGGTGCCGCTTGGATGTTGGAGTGGTAGCCATTATTATAGGCAAACTCTATCAATGGCAAATGATCCTCCCACGATCCCCCACAGTCAACGACACAATATCTCAATATGTCTTTGAGAGTCTGGATAGTTCTTTCACTCTGTCATCTGTTTGCAGATGATATGATGTACTTAATCGGATTTCAGACCCCAGAGCTTTTTGCAAACTCTCCTAAAACCTTAAGGTCAAGCGGCTATCTCTATCAGAGACGATGGATAGTGGAACACCGTGCTTTCTTACAATTTCTTTGATATAAATCTGTGCTAACTTTTCTAAAGAGTAGCTTTCTCTAATAGGTAGAAAATGCATAGATTTAGATAAGCGGTCAACAATTACTCAGATAGCGTCATACCCTTTTGGAGTTCGGAGTAATTTCTTGACAAAATCCATTGTGATGTGATCCCACTTCCATACAGGAATCTCCAGAGATTGAAGATTTTTAATAAGGTTTATGGTGTTTGATATTAACTTACAGACACGTTTTGCATTGTTCCATGTGTCTGGCTATATCCTTTTTCAATCCGGGCTACCAATAAAAAGGTTTCAAATCTTTATGCATCTTATTGGTACCTGGATGTATAGAGTAACGATACTTATGACTTTCATTCAGAATAACCATCCGAATATCCCCATAGCAGGGTACCCAAATTCGTCCCTGAAGGCACATAATTCCTTTATCATTTGGTTTCAAAGTGGAAATCATTTTACCCAATCTTTCCGACTTTATATGATCTTCCTATACAGCTTCCTTCTAACAATTCAATATTTCTTTATGAAGGTCAGGAGCTAAGTTTATTCTCATTGCCACGATCTTAATGGTTCCACTTCTTTCTTTTCTACTTAAAGTGTCGGTAACCATGTTGGCTTTTCCTGGGTGGTAGAGGATTTCACAATCGTAATCTGTTAGGACTGAATTTCAGTGTTAAATTGTATTCGTCTTGAAAGTTTACTATTGTCTATAATTGTAATGTTATCGTGTTTGACTTTGTTTGTAATGTTGACTTTGACTAGAAGGGTTAATAGTTTGACCCTATATAAGCTTTGTCTTCTAGTGTAATAGGTAGGAGAGCTCAATTGTAATACTTACGTTCATAATAGAGACTTTGACTATTTGACTAATCCTCTCAATCTCTTCTCAAGTGTTCTTAAAGATTATATGATTCTACCATTGTTTCTTGAAGATATCTGAAGATTGATCGTATTGTGGACTCATAAGTGGTATCAGAGCAGATTATGCAAAGAAATCACGAGAAGAAATCACTGATTCGAAAAAAAATTTAAGAAAATTTTTAGGAATTCAAAGGGTTCATCTTGTGTTCTTCAATTTTTAAACATTTTGATCCAAAAATTTTTTCAAAATTTTGAGTGTTTGTGTAAAAATCGTATCAGAGTGTGTGTAATCACTTCGTGAATCTTTGTTATTCACAAACATTTTTGTTTTGATCATTAGTTTTACGAGATTTGGTGAAATTTGTGGTTTTGCAAAAGTTTTATATTCTTGAAAAGTTCTTGAAAAGTCAGATTTTGATGTGAATTTTTGTGAAAAAGTTGATGTTTTTGTGTTTTTGACATTGCTTGATCGGATTTTTGGTTTAAATAGCTCAAAATAGTGTTTGATTTCATGCATTAACCAATTTGGTTGATTATAAATTTCTCATAGTCTTGACCTTATTTTGTCAAAATTGATCACTTCCTTGACAACTTTTAGGTATTTCTTTGCTCAAAGAATTAGGCTGGTTAGGTGTTGGATCTGAAATTCAACTTTGATATTAATCTAATACTCTAAATAAGCTCTAAAACGATTGAAGTGCAGCGGAAACATTAATAAGAGCAAAACATAGTAAATGATTGGAAATACTAAACACACCAAGAACACACAGTTTCAATGAAGAAGATGAATGCAAGAAGGTTGCTCTAAAGGTTTTTCAATCGATTCAATTGAAAAATTAGACGATTACAATACTGGAAGCACACTGATTACAAAGGTCCTATTCGTTATTTATACTAGTTCCTAACGACCTTAGAGACAAGATGTTGATGAGTGTCTTCATCTGAGCCATCCAAATAAAGTCGATTAAATCCTAGTCACGTGAGAAGCATATGCGGCTAACAACCTTTGAAAATAGATAGAACAGAAACTTCACAGAAGACCAAATCCGCAGACCCTTTGTGAGCCATCTCAGAGGCTCTGCTGTAAATGACTTGCGTGGTATTTTTGACAAAGGACCATTTTCCAGAACCTCTGTGAGAGACATCAGAGGTTCTGTCACACTTCACTTGCTCGATCAAACGGCTTCTGTCGCTTAGTCCTCTGTTGTCTTCTGTGGAGTTATCCTTCTGTCAAGACTTGCGATATACTTTTTCTATACTTTTACAAGATCGGAATAATGGAGCTAACAATCTCCCCCTAAGTATGAAAAAGTAATTTTGGACAGTTGGGTGCAAGAATTGACTTATGAAAAAAAATACAARAGGAGATTAATCTCATCCTCTGAAAAAGAATTACATTACTGAAAGAATTAAAGATAGTGCAAGCCTATACTATTACAAGAGATTACTCAACAGCGGAGTCTGGATAGTCGTCTACAGCATATTGCAAATCAGTCTTGACAGTCTTGTAGAACTTGAATATCCATTCCCTGAATTAGACTTGTATTTTGATAATCTCCAGAAGGTTTGTTACTTCATCGCCCTTATTCGCCCTTTCTGCACCTCTGCCACCACCAAGTTGAACACCCATTCGAGGGACTCTGTTGAATACTTGTGCACCTCTTTCGTATCGAAGAATCTTAGGATCTCATCCTTATCCATGAAAACAAACCCAAAGATGGGATTGTGGATAATACTGTTGGGATGGAACCTGTGCAGCCAAATAGGTCTGTTCTTTGGAGGAGAAATCTTTAGCTCTAGCTGGGCCAACCTCATCGCAATATCGAAGTCTTTCTGGCTGTATAATTTAACTTCAGCAGGCATTACCTCTATCAGCCTTCTGAGAGAAATCGAGTAGCTTGACCTCCTCTCCATGTACTTGTTTAGTATCTTGTGCAAGAAGATTAGATCAAATACACAGAGATTGTGGAGGTCAGCATTTGTGAAAGTGTATAGGTTGCCATCATCCCTCTTCACCATATATTGGGTGTATAGCACGGTTTTCTTTAGCATGGTGTGCGGAGAAATGGTTTCTAGTGAACGAATGACATGCTCTGAGAAGACCTGCTTTGGTGGCTTGGTGAGTTTAGTGAAGTGAAATTTTGCTTCGGCAGAGGGCATTCCGGTTAGCTCTGGATCCTATGGGGGCTCTGTGTCTGTGGATGAGTAACGCCACCGCAAAATCTCCTCGACAGTGGTTACGGGCTCTGTACGCATCTTCTGCGTAGGAATCTTGTTCATCGAGTCAATAATTTCAGAAACCCTCCCCGCTGTGGTAGACTCTGGCGTTCTGGTGTCTTTTTCGAGTATAGGCCTCTGGGTAGGATTGGTTTGATTGTTCCTACCAGAGCGTAGAACGTACCCGTAGACGTTTCTTCTGGTATCTTTGCAAGTTTAGAAGAGCCTTCTCCGATTTTGGGGATGGGAGCTCTACCTTTCTTCATCCGAGCCTCTGCCAAAGACGCCTTGAGAGCTTGAACCAGATCAAGGTCGTCGTATTCATCTTCATTGATTTCCTCCATTGTGTCAGAGCTGGACCCCTTCTTTGGCGACGCCTCTTCTACTTTACCCTTGCCTTTCCCCGTACGCTCTGATGATTTTTCTTTGGAGAATAGGGCTGCAGCAGAGTCCACTATTTTCAGTGGTTTGGCAGAGGTCGATTTCTTTGGCTCCGTCTTCTTCTCCCCCTCATGACGATCAGGGTCATTGCCTCCCTGATCATCATGGATTTGTGTAGCCTCTATCTTGCACGGGGTGAGGGGAGCCTTCTTCAAGCGCCTAAGAACTTTGGAGGCCGCCTTCTCCACCTTCTCTATTATCATTTCAGCATTCAGAGTGGTGGTGTTGATATCCATCTCTGTGGCCCATTTCATTTTAGACACGCAGCGATAGATTTCATTTCGAAAAGAGTCACCTTCTTTGACGAGTTGCTTCGTGCAGTCTCTGATGGATTTGTTAGTAGCTCGAGCCTCTTTGAGAAGATGGTCGTGGTGTTTCCGCACGGTCTCTCCAAGAGCCTCAACCATTGCGTCTAGCTCTCTACGAGTGGCTAGATGGTTAACATTAGCCCTGGAGGATGAGGAGTCGATGCCAACAGTGATCGCAGAGGAGAACATCTCTTTGATTTCATTCTTAAAGGTGGAGTAGTCCGTGTAACCGACGGAAACTATATCTGCAGCGTATTGGGCGGCGACCTCTGTCAGTTCTGTCTTTAGAGTGTTTATGGGCGAACGGACTCTTTTGATAAAACTACCATCCTTTTGAGAGGATGATGGAGTAGAATAGGGTTCCCGGTTTGTGCATTCGACAGAGGATGAAAGAATGTCCTCTACGAGGTTGGTTGGTTCAGGGTTCAGYGTGTGCACGCTTTCTTCAATAGGGGTTCCCTCTAGAACAGGGTCCCTAGACATGTGGGTTGCACAGGGAGGGGGGCTTGGATGTGTGCCTTCGGCATCTTTTTCACCCTCATCTAACTCCACTTCTTCCTTTTCATCGTCTAATACGACTTTTGTCCCCAAATTTACCACCTCTATGGGCGCTGTAAAACTCTGTTGGAGATTGAAGATTATATCTTGTATTTTCTCAGAGGGGGACTCTTCTCGAACAGCTTTGCGCAACCTTCTGCGCTAAGGTACAGCCTATGCCGGGCCTTCTTGAACTTTGGCCTCTGTGACCTCAACCTCTGTGGGTTGGGCCTTCTTTGATTTCTTCTTTTTGGGTTTTGGCAGAGGTCTGTTTGGACCCTCTTCTTCTACGGGTCTCTTTTTCCCTTTCTTTTTCTCAGAAGGATCGGCATCCCTGTGAGTCTTCTTAGACTTCTTTGGCCTTCGTGGGGGACTACTAACTACTCTCGGTCCTTCCTCACTCAGCTCCCTTGCCTCTGCAGGCTCCTCCAATCGTCCCTCAACTCTCATTTTATGCACTCTCTCACCTATAGGGATACCTATTCGTGGAGGGGTTTCAGGAACCGGCTCTGGCCTCCTGTATCCACGTCTGTAAGCCTTTCTATCTCCCTTGCTAAGGTACTTGAGCATAGCTTTTGATAAAGGCCTTGGGCTTCTGTAGCCAAGCTCATGCTCTGTTGGATGAAACTCTTTCATAGGGTATAAACGAGCATTTGGCTCTGCAGAGGGCAGCTTCTCTGCAATCAAGTCTCCAAAGACCAAGCCAAAGAACCTCTGTAAGATTAAGTTTGGGTGATTGAGGTCTTCCTTGGCTTTCTTCTGTGCTTTTACCTTTGATTTCTCACCCCTTTGAGTAGCACATTTCTTCTTGATTAGGCCCACCATATCTTCAAATATGAATTGTGCGTAATCCAGGGGCAAGTTGAAGTATATACCATAGACGATGGAGAGCATGGCATGAGATGCTTGATCGTGGCTGCCGACCTTCCCTGTTAAACAACAATTGATTATTGAGAACAGAGTATTCCACATAGGAGGAAGGCCCTTCCTCTTGAATTTGGTTCGTTTGACGATTTTCGTCTTTGCTGTATAAGAGTGGAATTCGAGGAATTTGATCAATTATGCATCTGATGGAGTTGGTGCAAAGGCATCCAAGTTAAGAACGTCCAGGGAAGGTAGGTGCAGGGCAGTACACAGGGTATCGACGTTCATCTTCATAGGTACTAGGAATTTGTTTATTGGGTGAGAAGCATAGCCCACAATGCTTAAACCAACATCTTTCAGGGTGCAAATATAAGAACTAAGTAGAAATTGGGTGAGGTAGGTTTCGTTGCGGTGAGTGCGTAGTAGATGGGGTGATTTCGAAGAATCTCCAAGAGTGGATAGGTGTATTCTGGGAAGCCAGTTGGGGATAGAGCGTAGTAGTTATTGGGTTTCTTTACCAGCATCACTTTTTCATATCGATTCTGTAAGAATGATATAGCATGAGAGGTCAGTGCTTGAGATTGGTTCACTTCATTGTCGCTTGGGTTGTTTTCGGATTGAGTGGAGGCGGATGCTGAGCTTGAAGACATAGTTGCAGGTTTGTCGAAAAGCTTGAGATTTTGCTGGATGATTCGTTGGAGATTTTAGAGAAGTGAAGGGGTTTATGATGGGGGGAAGAGTATTTATAGTGACGAATTTTGAATGTGAACCGTTTATTTGGTTATATATCGTGATGAGTGGTTTTTGGGATAGACGAATCAAAATATGTCACATGGTGTTGGGAAGACGCATGATTGATGACGTACGCCCCCGTTTCTGACACGCGCGTGGTCAACTTTAACCCTTATCCATAGAACCACACGCACCATATCAATAATATAAAACTATAGAAGAGTTTTGTCAGAGACCTAAGGGTAACAGAGCCTCTGTGATATGTGCGGGCCCTTCTTACAAGTTACACCTTTATATACCTAAATGGTTTGAAAATCCTCAGAGAGATGAGCACTTGCTCAGTTCAGACCCACAGAGCCTCTGATAGAAGCGCCAGAGGTTCTGATGAGTTGACCTCTGAGATCAAGATACTTCAAAAAATTTGGCACCTTTTGAGGTTTTAATTTTCAATTCAAAACTCCCCCAATAAGCCAGCTTCCATGGCTCCCCCTCAAAAGAAAAACCATTTAAAAATCCTAAGAAGAAGTATCGACAGAGGACCTGTTCAAAGAGCCTCTGAGAGTTATCACAGAGGGTCTGTGAAAAGACTTCTGTGATTAAAAACATTTTGTTTCTTCAATAGGCTTTATTCCTTTTAAGCATATACTCCCCGTCAAACCTTGCATATCTCTGTGAGGTAAACCTGCTAACTAAGAAAACAAGTGAAGGTTAATCAAGAAGTAAAACTATATACAAAAAGAGATTATTAAAAGTAAGACATTCAACATTTAGAACTCGGGCATGCCATTCCTGTTTCAATAAGGAAGTTGAATCTTTTCTCATCGAGGGCTTTTGTAAAGAGATCAGCCTATTGGAATTCATATTTGACAAAGTATAGTTCGACATTACCTTCTTCTACATGATGTTTTAAGAAGTGGTACCTTATATCGATATGCTTTGTTTTTTAATATTGCACAGGATTGGCTGATATTGCAATTGCRCTCTTAGAATCACAGAGAATGGGGATCTTGTCAACAGAGTAGGCATAATCACGTAGCTAAGTCTGCATCCACAAAGCTTGTGAGCAACAACTTACAGCGGCTACATATTCAGCCTCTGCCGTGGAAGTTGATACACAATTCTGCTTCTTTGAAGACCAACTAACAAGCTTTCCTCCAAGAAATTGACAGCTTCTAGAGGTGCTCTTTCTGTCGATTTGACATCCACCATAGTCTGAATC
>NC_037529.1:29740596-29755543 GCF_001531365.2 Cynara cardunculus var. scolymus
CCATACAGAGCTTTGTCTAGGAAATAGACATGGTTAGGATACTTCTCACTTTCAAACCCAGGTGGTTGCTTCACAGAGACTTCTTCTTTGATTTTGCCATTCAAGAAGGCTGACTTCACGTCCATTTGAAACACCTTAAACCCTCTGTGAGTAGCATATGTGAGGAAGATGCGAACTGCTTCTAGTCTAGCCACAGAGGCAAAGGTTTCCTCATAGTCGATGCCCTCCTCTTGGTAGTACCCTTTGGCAACCAGTCTGGCCTTGTTTCTCACCACCACACCTTGCTCACCCTTTTTGTTGCGAAAAACCCACTTGGTGCCTATTGCAAGCTTTCCATTTTGCAGAAGTACAAGAGTCCATACATGGTTTCTGTCAAACTGAATGAGCTCATCTTGCATAGCATCAACCCAAAAGGGATTTGCCAGAGCCTCTACCACTGTTTTTGGTTCAATTTCACTTACAAAACAAGSAAATAAGCAGAAATTTGCAGTGGCTCGTGTCTTCACACCAGCAGAAGGTTCTCCAATAATTTGAGATTGTGGATGGCTTTTGGTCTACTTAGTAACAAGTGGTGGCTGAACAGTGGATGTTATTTCTTGAAGAATTTGAGATTGAGCTTGAGATGCGGAGTCTGGACTTGTTCTTGATCTTGGATTGAAGAGAGGTCTGGAGGACTTTCTGTTTGGGTAGCTTCTGGTGTAGAAACTTCTGGGAAAGGTGTTACAGAGGATGATGAAATGGGAGGAGCTAGCTCTGTAATAGTAGTTGTGGAAGGACTAGCTCTTGTAGCTTGATCTTGACTAACAGATTCTGCAGATGTTCTGTCAGGTTCATTGTCATCTTCATACCACTCTGCAAAGAGTTGTTCTAACTCTGGGTGATTGTGGCATTTGGTGACTTGTCGGCCTGAATTTTCAACTCTTCAGAAAACTTATCTTCAATAACTTGAAACGTATCATCAAATTTCACATTAGTGCTTACAACCACAATTTGAGTCCTAGGAATATATGCTCTATATGCAGCAGTATCCCATGCATATCCAATGAAAATTGCAGCATCTCCCTTGGGCTCAAATTTTTCTATAGACTCTCTATCATTTAGTACAAAGCATTTACACCCAAACACATGGAAGAACTTGATGTTTGGTCTTTTGTTGTGGAGAAGCTGATAGGGTGTCTTCTCAAATTTCTTTACCACCAAAGACCTATTCTGTGTGTAGCAAGTAGCAGAGACAGCTTCTGCCTAGAGGCATTCAACATAGTTCTGGCAGAAGGAGAGTAGTAGCCCAGAGGCATTCAACATAGTTCTAGCAGCTTCAACAAGTGTTATGTTCTTCCTCTCTACTACTCCATTCTGTTGAGGAGTCCTTGGGGCTGAGAAATTATGAGTAATGCCAACAGAGGCCAGGTACTCTTCAATCACAGAATTCTTAAACTCTGTGCCATTATCACTTCGGAGTACTCTAACCTGAAGACCATGAAGAACTTGGAGTCTTTTCAAAAGATTGATTAGTACAGAAGGAACTTGAGATTTCTTTCTAATRAAYTCTACCCAAGTAAATCTTGAAAATTCATCAATGAGTACCAAAATGTACTTCTTTCCTCCAAGACTTTGCATTGAAATAGGACCACAGAGGTCCACATGAAGCATTTGCAAAGGTTTATCATAGGAAGGATCCGACTTGGTTTATGAGAAGACCTTTTGAGTTTTCTCAAGATCAAGAGAGGTCTTTTCATGCTCAGATTCTAAATCAGAAACGACCTCTTCTTAAGAGTCTGATGTGAGAAGATATTTGTTAGTTATGAATGAACTTGAGTTAATTTGATTTATGCTTGAAGGCTCTGTGACAAAACGTTTTTCAAAAAGAGACTCATTTTCAGAAAACTCTGGGAGATTAGAGTTAACATTTGTAGCTTCTTTGATGTGTTTTGGAAAAAAAATCAAGAGCCTCTTAGGATAACTTTCTTTCAAGAGGACGAATTGTACACACAAAACCACAGTTTTCTTGGGTCTCTAGTTGTCCAAACTTGAAAATTCCTATCTGACTCTGTCTCATAAGTTTCCTTGGAATGGAATCCTTCCTTTCAGAAGGTGAGAAAGAGTCAATATAGTCTTCAAAAGCAAYATTTTCCATTATTAAAGAAGTTATTGAGTCTGGAGCAACCAAAAGCCTTCGTCTTTTAAAAATGGACTTAGTATTTGGAATGTTACTTTTAAGATTCTTTGAGCATCTAAAGGTATTCTCAAGAGTTTTGTTAGATTTAAAACTAGGTTTGTTGTCAAATTCTGAGAAACCCATACCTCTTCTCCTCATGTTAACTTTTATCTTTTTATAAACATTTTGAGCATCTTTAAATTTTTTCATCTTGAGCTCTCTGTGAAGAATATCTTGATGCAAAAACTCTCTTTCTTTTTGGAAGTAATCTTTGACATAAGCAACATTTCATTTCTCATGCTCTACCTTGTTTTTTAACTCCTCTTCAATTTTGGCAAACTTTTTTTTCAGCACTTTTCCAAATTCACAAAGTTTGTTTGTGCCTCTTCGAACATTTTAAAAAATATGTTTCTTTCCTCTGTGAGAAGAGGAACTTCTTTCTCATAAAATGAAAGTTTTTCTTTAAGCTTGTAATGTTCCAAATGGCATGAATCAAGATTATCAATGATCTCTTTGTAAAGATCATTTGATTCAGAAGAGTGAGAAGTGGAAACCTCTTGGTCATTTGAGTCAGAAGAGTCAGAGTCAATTTTTGCCATCCCACAGAAGATCTCATCCTCTGTGTTTGATTCTTTCCATGCAAGAACTCCATTCTGATCATCTTCGTCTGAGGATTCATCAGTAACTAACTCACTAGTTTGAGCTAGCAGAGACTTCTGTTGATAGTACTCAGCTTTCTTTTTGTAGAAGGCTGCATCTCTTGGACCCTTTTGTGGAGCCTTAGGCACTTTTGACCAACATTCAGCAGCAAAGTGGACTGGCTTACCACATTTAAACATCCTTCTTTTGTCTCTTCCTTCTTCTGCTCAACTATCTTCTGTGGAGGCTTCCGCTTCTCCTTTTCACTTCCCTCAGATCTTCCACCTTCTGTGTAGTTTCTTCTGTTGAAACTTCTATWMTHTTTCTTYKCACCACCCTTCCTATACTCTCTGGTGATCAATGCCAGAGTCTTCATCATTTCTTTCATTGTTACTTCTTCTTCAGAGCTCTCCTCACTCTCGGCAATCAGTATCTTCTTTTTATTCCTCTTCTCCTTTTCTTCCTTCTTTGATTCACTCCCCTTACCAGAGCCTCCATCTTCTGCAACTAGAGCAAGAGGACCACCATAATTCTTCTTCATTTGAAGCACATGAGACTCTTGACTTTTGAGAGAACCAAACAAGTCAGCCAAGGTCCATGCTTCTAAATCCAAGGGGGCCTTCATTGATATGGTCAAATGCATCCATTAATTTCCAAGACATTTCAAGAACATAGAGTTGTTGTCCTCTGTAGTTCTCATCACTCCATATCTCTTGCAATTGCTGATTAAGGTATTGAACCTRGAGTATGTGTCTGACAGGGATTCACCCTCCTTAGCCTTGAAGCTATGATATTCATCAATACAAATGGCTCGGTTGTTCTTGAGATTCTTCTTCTCTCCTTCGATCTGTTTCTCCAATTCTGCCCAAATGTCCATAGACAGTTGGCAATGATCAATACATTTGAAAATCTCATGAGGTATAGCCATGATTAACATTCTTTTGCATTTGCTTCCCAATTCAACCAATACCTTTTCTTCATCACTCCAGTTTGCAATTGGTTTTGGCTCATAGTGCTTAGGAACTTCGGGGGTTGTACCAATTGCTCGAACTCGTGGAATCCAATTCATTGGCACGTAAGGAGGATTGTAGATAAATTCACAAATTCTGGGGTGAATTCCCTCTAGGAAGTTGATCATGCGCACTTTCCATTGAGGGTATTCCTCTCGGATAWGTGTGGGAGGTTTGGATTGAGATCCAGTACTCATGAACGAGGTATTACCCATGTTCGCCATTGATATTTAAAAAAAATAAGAACAAGATGAAACTTATTCAACAGTGAGTGAAACAAGGTAATCTGAAGAAAATGATGTTCTAGGAATCACAGATTAATACCAAAAGCAAAATTAATTGAATAAGAATTCAAAACCCGCTCTGATACCAATTGTTGGATCTGAAATTCAACTTTAATATTAATCTAATACTCTAAATAAGCTCTAAAATGATTGAAGTGCAGCGGAAACATTAATAAGAGCAAAACAGAGTAAATGATTAGAAATACTAAACACACCAAGAACACACAGTTTCAATGAAGAAGAATGCAAGAAGGTTGCTCCAAATGTTTTTCAATCGATTCAATTGAAAAATTAGACGATTACAATACTGGAAGCACACTGATTACAAAGGTTCTATTCGCTATTTATACTAGTTCCTAACGACCTTGGAGACAAGATGTTTATGAGTGTCTTCATCTGAGCCGTCCAAATAAAGTCGATTAAATCCTAGTCACGTGAGAAGCATATGCGGCTAACAACCTTTGAAAACAGATAGAACAGAAACTTCATAGAAGACCAAATCCGTAGACCCTCTGTGAGCCATCTCAGAGGCTCTGCTGTAAATGACTTGCGTGGTCTTTTTGACAGAGGACCATTTTCCAGAACCTTTGTGAGAGACATCAGAGGTTCTGTCACACTTCACTGGCTCGATCAAACGGATTCTGTCGCTTAGTCCTCTGTTGTCTTCTGTGGAGTTATCCTTCTGTCAAGACTTGCGTTATACTTTTTCTATACTTTTACAAGATAGGAATAATGGAGCTAACATTGGGACTATCATATTCAAGATGTTATCTGGATAGAACTTCATCCGGAGTTGAGGTTATTCGTAAGAGCCTGTCCATAATCTAGATTGCACACCTTCCCATTTGTATTTGTTGAAACCGCTCAACACCTCATTCATATTTCTCTTAAATCGGTGCCTACTTTGACCGGATTCTTTGTTCTCCGCCCATCACCTCATTCGGTCTTCCCTGAAGTAAGCTACTGCCCTGTCCAAACTTCATCTATTTTTGATCCGTTTTCACCTAAATTGCTTATCTTCATGTACAGACTATAGCCTAAATCGCAGACCTAACTAACCATATTTGACATAAATCGAAGACAACCCTGTTCAATTTCATCTTCATCGCAAACCCTGTTTGATTTCATCTTAATTGCAAATCCTGTTCAATTTCATTTTATTCGCAAACCTTGTTCGATTTCTTCTAAATCGCAGGAAACCATTGTCCGATTTCACATAAATCGCACATCATCTTGTTCGTAATTGGCTTAAAACGAAGACCTCACTGTTCATTTTTAGCTTAAGTCGCAGACTACACTGCCGATTTTCACCTAAATCTCTTGCTTTCTCATCCGTATTCAAGTTCATCGAATAAGGACTTGGCTAAACCAATCATAGACTCCATCGGATTTGGGTGTAATCGGTCATCCAATTCAGCCAGATTCGAGGAACATTGCTCAAGGTTTTGTTCTAAATCGTTTGAACCTTGACTAGACTTCATTTGTATTTCTCCTAAATACAGATTAAAGAAGGAAAAGTAAAAAAAAAAGTATAGAGGCAAACATCGTGTCTCTCCATGTGCCTTGGACCATATCCTCTTTCTCTGACTAGGGTTTAAGCTCTTCGTTGTTCATCAGTTTATCTGTTGGGAAATTGGGTTCTTGAATGGTGTCTATTGGATTAAGATCTGTGCTATAGAGATGACGGTTTGTTGGGCTTTCAAGAAAGGAATTTGGAAGTTGAATGAGGTAAGTTTCTTGTGTTACTACATTCAGTTTCCGTAGTTGGGTACTTGAAGATCTGTACCTTTTTGGTGAAGTTGTGTTGCTTAAAATCGAGTTCAGGTGGTGTTAATTCGAGTGTTTGAAGGTGAATTTGAGTGAATTTGAAGTATGCTCGTGGAGAACATGTCGATGCTCCCTATCTTCCCTATCAGCGAGCGGTTGACCAATGTGAAAAGTGTATTCCACATCGGTGGAAGGTATTGACGGAGATATTGGGACGGGTATAGAATGGCCTTGTTGTACCCCAAGAACTTCAAGAAGGCTACAATTTCATCCCCGGGTAGGAGAGGGGTGTACTCAGAAAGCCCTACGTCAGTTTTCGTTGGGATTTCAAGAACCCGCAAAATCATGGATCTTGAAATACGAACTGTGACAAAAACCTGTATGGCTGAGACAAAGAAATCTCCTACGATTCCTCTTTGAGATTCAGTAACGGACTAGGATTGCCATTATTCTTGGATGTATCTTTCAAGAACCAGGTCATCCGTGTTGGTCAAGGCTGGGTTTAAGAAGTGATTTTGGATGATATTGATGATGGGATGGTATTTGGTATCGAAGTTTTCAAGTTAGAGGTTTAGGGCATGGTTATTTGGTTTGATCGGTAGATGAACTAGGTTTTGACTGGTATCTTTCATAGTTTTGTGGGTTGTGGTATGAGTTTGGGAGTTTCCAGATTCTGAGGAGGACATGTTTGCAGGTTTTGGGTTTGGAAGGAGATGACAGAATTTCTAGGGTTTCAAGAAGTAGTTCTTGAATCGAGAAATAGGATGAAGAAAAGGATTTGTAGTACATACTTGTCAAACAGGATGATTGGTTGAAGATTGAATCGATATTTGAGCACTAGTTTGAGAGCTTCAAGTTGTGGCAATGGCGGTTGAAGGTTGAAGACGACGGAAGTTCTTGAGAATTTTTGTAAGCGTAAAAGATTAATTTGGGTTAAAGATTTGTTTAAGAAGGATAAAATAAAACACTTGAGTGTTTTAGCCCCCAAACGTCAGGTAAAAAACTGAACCGGTTTTTTCACAAGCTGTTGGGGCTTGCCACGTGGAGTGCCAGCTGCAAATGGCGCCTCCCACGTTTGAAAAGATAAGCTCACAGGTGGTGACACTTGATGAAGGTAACAACTTTCATTAAAAAATAAAAGAAACCTTACGCCTTCTTATAAAAATAATAATTTGTGAAAAAACGCAAAAAAATTCAAGTGTAAATACTCTGGTTAGCGATAAGTAGAGATTTTGAGGAGAACCAGAGTACTACAGACAGAAGAGCAACATACCTTAGGATTTCATATCGAGACTCGTGATTGGACTATACATGTCATCTCTAGAAAACTTGTTAAGTTTAAAGGCAGAGGCTCTGTATAGTACATACAGAGGTTCTGCGTGACATGATTTCATGCACCCCCTTGACTTGAGCTCCTCTTATCTACTCCCCCTTGAACTATGCTTGGATCATTTGTGATAAGTAGAGCATATGCATAATAATCAAGGTACAGAGGCTCTGTATTACAAAACAACTAGGACAATGAGTAAGTGGCTCTGCATGTACTATGCAGAGGTTCTGTCTTATGGATCAATACAAATAAACAATAAAACAGATGTATGCAGAAAGGGATACAAAGGCTCTGTATAGTGCATACAGAGGCTCTGGTTTAATTTGAAAGATTTAGCATACCCAACTTGCTAACTAGAAAATTAAATCTCTTTTCATCAAGAGCTTTTGTAAAGATGTCAGGAAGTTGTAAATCTGTACTTAAAAAGAACATTTCAATCGTACCTTTCTCTACATGGTCCTTGATGAAATGGTATCGAACATCGATGTGCTTTGTTTTTGAGTGTTGCACAGGTTTGGCAGTGATTGCAATAGCACTTTCTGAGTCACACATAATTGAAATCTTCTCAAACTCTACGCCATAGTCTTTTAGTTGAGTCTTCATCCATATCACTTGGGAACAGCAACTGGATGCAGCTACATACTCTGCTGCAATTGTGGAAGTAGAGACGCAGTTATGCTTCTTCGATATACAGCTTACGAGCTTGTCCCCAAGTAATTGGCAGCTCCCTGATGTACTCTTTCGATCGAGTTTACAACCTACATGATCGGAATCTGTGTACGCAATAAGATCAAAACTAGAATGCTTTGGATACCAAAGACCCTAAAATTGAGTCCCTTTAAGGTATCTAAAGAATCTTTTTACAGCCAAAAGGTGAGATTCCTTTGGAGTTGCTTGAAAACGGGCACAGAGACATGTGGCAAACATGATGTCCGGTCTACTAGCCGTAAGGTATAGTAGTGATCCAATCATTCCACGGTACATTTTAACATCCACCGGTTTTCCAAATGGATATGTGTCAAGTTTAGTACCCGTAGCGATTGGTGTTCTCATGGTAGAAGAGTTGTGGAGGTGGTACTTCTTTAATATGTCGGAGACATACTTAGCTTGGTTAATGAAGATACCATCCTCCCTCTGTTTTACTTGCAAGCCGAGGAAGAAGGTCAATTATCCCATCATGCTCATTTCAAACTCGCTCTTCATTAACGCAGAGAACTTATCATAATGCCTCTGGTTCGTTGAACCAAAGATGATGTCGTCCACATATATCAGTACTAAGAGCATCTCACCTTTATACCTCTTAATAAACAAAGTTGTATTGATTTTACCTTTTTCAAAACCATTAGATAAGAGGAAAGACGAGAGACGTTCATACCAGGCTCGAGGTGCTTGCTTAAGTCCATACAGAGCTTTGTCTAAGAAATAGACATACTTTGGATGTGTGGAGCTTTCAAACCGCGGAGGTTGTTGAACGTAGACTTCCTCCTTCAGCTTACCATTCAAGAAGGCTGACTTTACATCCATATGATAGACTCGGAATCCTTTATGTGAAGAGGATGATTCTTTGTCCATTTTGTTCTTGGGACAGATAGAGAAGTATGGGACGTTTGATCATGTTCCATGGGCATGTTTCGCAGTAAGCTCGTTGATGGTGAAGAAGGCTCTACTTGCTCCCCCTCGGATGATGGTACAAAGGAACCAGGTGCAGAGCCAGAGGTATGATGCTCTGGTTCTACGTGACTGGGCTCTGATGCAGAGCTTGTTTTCTCTAGTTGTGGATTAATATGATCTTCAGAGGAAGCAGAGGTGTGTGAAGGACTAGAGTCAGATGTGCTTGTCGTTTGTGATCCTTCACTTACACTCGCAGATGCATCTCTTGGTGCACGTACAGAGATGTCTTCGTCACCATAGAAGTCTTCAAATAGGAGCCTGAGTTCCAATTACCTTGAGTTTATTTAAGAATTGGAAGTCTGTTGGTTAAGATCGAGTCCAGAGTTGAGGTACTATGAAGTCAAGTGTTCTTTATCGTCGAACGAGACCTTGATGCTTTCCATGACAGTCTTGGTTCGTTGATTGAAGACTCTGTATGCCTTGGCTTTTGTTGAATAACCAAGGAACTTGCCTTCACGTTCTTCTTATCGAACTTGCCAAGTTGATCTCGATCATTTAGGATGAAACATCTGCAACCAAAGACATGTAAAAATTTGATGTTAGGATTTCTTTGGTTTATTAGTTCGTAAGGTTTCTTCATGTGTCTCTTAACCACTGTTGCTCTATTTTGAATAAAGCAGGCAGTAGAGATTGCTTCTGCCCAAAAATGGGTTGGAAGGCCAGAGCTGGCTAGCATGGTGCGTGCAGCTTCGGCCAAGGTTCTATTCTTTCTTTCTACGACACCATTTTGTTGTGGTGTCCTTGCTGCAGAGAAGTTCTGAGTTATTCCCTCTATGTCCAAGTATGCATCGATCTTGGCATTCTTGAACTCTGTTCCATTATCAGTTATCAGCTTATGAATTTTGCTTTGTAGAAGTACTTGAATCTTGGTCATTAATTTGATTAGCAGCTCTGGTAAATCTGATTTATGCCTTACAAACTCAATCCAAGTATATCGTGAGTATTCATCAATTAAGATTAAGATATACTTCTTACCAGACAAGCTCTGCATAGAGATTGGACCACTAAGATCCACATGAAGCATGTGCAGAGGTCTGATGCATGACACATCTGTCTTAGTTTTATGGGATGCTCTTTTGAACTTTCCCATTTCACACGCAAAGCAGAGATGGTCCTTTTCGAACTTTATGGCAGGAAGTCCGTCAACCAAATTATGCTTCCCAAGCTTCTCTATATTTTGGAAATTGAGATGAGACAGCTTGTGGTGCTAGAGCCAAGCTTCTTCACTCTTGCGAGACATGAGACAGAGCGTCTGTAAGTTGTGTCTTGGTGAGAAGTTCATGAGATACAAATTGCCTTTTCTCTTAGCTCTTAGCAACTCCTGACCTGATTCAGACATAATGGAGCAAGCTTCCTTTTGGAACTTGACATTGTAGCCAGAATCACACAGTTGACTTATGCTCAAAAGATTATGTTTAAGCCCAGAGACATAAGCAACCTTGGAGACAAAAACCTTACCTTGTAGTAGATCCCCGTATCCCTTTATTTCTCCTTGTTTATTATCCCCAAAGGTTACTTTTCCTCCAATTTTCTCTCTATATGAGGAGAGCAACCTCTTATTGCCGGTCATGTGTCTTGAGCATCCGGAATCAAGATACCAGATGTCCACATACGGCTTCTGCAAAACAAATTATAGGGATTTAGGTACCTATTTCATAATGGGTCCTCGATGATTAGGGATAGAGGGTTGCTTTTTAAGCTTGGGAAGAGGCTTCGTCTCTTAACTTGAATTAACAGACTTGGCTTTAGGAGCCTTCTTTCTCGTCTTGGTCTTCTTAGATTTAAACTTTGATGACCCAAAGAGAAGACAGTTAGGATCAGAGAAGTGTTGTTTTAATTCCAGCTACAGAGAAACACATTCACAATTATGAAAACATTTTGAATGACAAAATGATTTATTAGCTTTAAAGAATAAATTAGTACAATCATCCCTAGCATTGGTAGTTCTAGCAAACTTCCTATCTAGATCTGATTGGTTTAACACAGAATGAGTCTTCTCTGACTTCTTCTTCCCTACTCCTTTGTGCTATAACTTATATGTATTTTGTTTTTAAATCTCTCTAGGTGTATCCGGATATTGCTATCGGTAAAGATTTGCTCGCGAGTTTAATTTTCCCGAATACCTTCCTCGGACATCCTTGTGTCCGGATTACATCATACTCGGCCAGCGATTTGAGATACGTCTGAATCCCGTGTCCGGATTTGCTTTGAACTCGAACATAGAGTTGTGTCCGGATATTTTCAAAACTGACATTTTCTCATTTTTTTGATTTTTTTATTTGGTTTACTCCATTTTATCTGATTTTTCACCAAGTCTACTGATTTTTGAGGATTTAACTGATTTTGATCTATTTTGAATTGTTCTGAACTGTTTTGAGATTTTTGAACTGATTTGAGTCGCGTAAACTGTTTTTTGAACAGTTTTAACCATTTTTTACTGTTTTTTACAGTTTTTAATTGTTTTCAACAGTTTTTACTGATTTTTAACTGTTTTCGCTAAGTTTCTTGTTTTTGAACAGTTTTTTAACTTTTCTGTGAATTTTTTAGGTTGCGAATTTTATCTGAAAGATTTTATTGGTTTTTGATTTCTTTGACTGATTTCGTTTATTGCATAAGATTCTTTGATCAATCTTGAAATTTTGAAATGACAGTTTATCTTGAGAATGATAATAAGAAACTAAGAGTTAAAATTTCTAAGTTGGAAAAGAGCGTAAAAGATGATCAAGAAAAATACATAAACTTGTTTTATGAAAATCATGATAATAAGGAACTTGATCAAAATTTACGATGAAAGCATAAAGAAGCCATGAAACAAGTTGAAGAAGATTTCATGGACAAGATTAAAAGGCTTGAGGAAACTGTGGATTTAGTCAGAAAAGACACAAATGAAGAGTTAAAAACTTGGAGTAGGTCAAATAAAGATTTGTTCAACAAACTCCAAGAAGTTCAAAATGAACTGAATGCTGAGAGAAACTCTTCAAAAAAGAAATATACAGAGACTGATGATTTCACAAAGAAATTACATGAATGTGAGAATGATCTGATTGAGATTAGAAAATTACTGGAATTAGAGAAGGAGAAGGTTCTAGAAGCTGAGAAGATTTTGAATACTGAAAGGAAAGAATTTGAGAAAGAGAAGAAAAGGATTATTGAAGTAGAAAAACAGTTTGGCATTGAAAGAATATCTTTTGAAAATAAGATCAAAGCCCTAGAGTTGAACGCTAAAATGCTATTGAATCAGATCTCTGATTTTGAGCAGCTAATCATCTTGGAACGAGCCAAGATTGATAACGAGAAGAAAGAGATCAGAGAAGAATGTCTGAGCAAGAATATGAAACTATCTGACTATATTGCTCAAAAGCATAAGGCTTTGGATGAAGAGAAGAAGATGTTTGCTCTTCAAAAGAGAAATACTGCTAAGAAATATGAAGCTATGGCAAAAGAGCTTGCAAAAAATAAAAAATGGCTTGACATTGCTTATGAGAATTAAAAGAGCAACTCAGATGAAGAGAGACGAGAGTTTGATAAAGAGAAGAAGATGTTTGAGAAGCTGAGGAAGGAGTTAGAAGGTAAACTCCTAGATACTTCAAAGAAATTGTCATATCTTAAGACATAACTTGTAACTGGATTGAAAATGAGAACTCTACTCAAAGAGAAGTATGATTTAGTTGCAGATGAAAGAGACCAGCTTTTAAATAAATTTAAAGATTTTTCATGTGCTCAAAGCTCAACTAGTTCTCCTTCACGGTGTGAAACAAGCTTTTATGACTGTTCTAAATCTAACAGTTATTCAAGCAGCCTTGAATCAACTGTTTCTAAGAACTATTCTTGTTTTTCTAATCAGTACTATCAAGGGTATGTCATCGGATCACCTCATTATTCTTCTAAAGTTAAAAGTGTTTGGGTTAATAAATTTGAATTTGTTTCGTCTCGTAACTTTGTTGTTACTAACAATGCTATTCCTTGCACTGTGAGAACTACTAATGGTCTGATAAATCTTAGCAAGAGAATGATCATGTGCTCCACATGCAAAACCACTGATTTTGTGAACAGAAAGAGGTACAACAGGTGGACTGGAGACAACATATATCAGAAGACCTGGAAGAGTAATAACAGGTATGATAATAATAACTGGTATGGATCATATTGCATATATGATCAACATGTTAAAAGTGCAAATAAGAATAGATGGTTTGGCAGTTTCAACATCCCACAACCTGATACTAACAAAGAATGACACAAGTTCGTTTGGGTACCAATTCAGGGGAGTTTGTAAACTGTCCAAACGAGGTTTCTGAATACACAGTTCAGGACCCATGCTTAAAATGTTTCTATTTTTTTATTATTTTTTTGAGTTGAACTGAAACATAACTCAAATCTATTTTCTAGGGGGAGTCTCTAAAAAATATCAATTAAAGTTTCGGAAAATGAATTGCTTTTATGAAAACGAGTACATTTTCTGAGCAGGTATTTCCTGAGATTTTACTTGTGTAATTTCTTATCGATCATAATTCCAATATCTATTTCAGCTATTCTTCAAACTGTTATTATCACGTTTCTTAAAATGAAAAAATCATTTTCATTGATAATAGGCTCGTTTGTAATCAAAGTTTGTTATTCTGATATATTTTTTCTTTGATTGATACACATTTTATAATTCTTTGAATATCAAAGTTTGTAAACTTGTTCCAACATATCTTCATTCACTTCTCTCACATACTGAATAATCTGATTTTGCGTATTACTTTTTGATTTTTTGTGCTTAATCGCTATATTTTTCTTGATCAGTTTTATCTGATCATTGTGCTTTATTGTAATAACATCTTGATCAACTGTTGTGATCATTTGAGCATACAATGTAATTTTAGGAGTGACCGGGTGCTTCACAGAAATACCTCTATGGAATGTCATAACCAACAAACCTACCTAAGAGGACAACCATATCTGAGTGAGCTTAAACTCAAAAAGGGTTTGTGTGCAAAGCTTAAAATGAAAAAGAGAGGGGTAGTTGTTGTGAGCCAAAAGAATTGATGAGAGTTGTGTCAGAATTAAAAGATGATAAGAACCCTGTTCCAAAGTTCAAAATACCGGGCATACCATGTAATCTATTAGTTCTCAATTCTTTCTAGACTAATATTGAAAAAGGCAACGCCTAGTCCAATTCTTGTCACAACCCCACAAGCCACTCATTTATCTCTTAAAAGATAAGTGTTTTGTGTGTCCCTAAAATCACTAATCAATCTTCAATATGCTTCACAAACATGGCAGATTAAGATATTGCATTCAAGAACATTGAGAGAGAAAGTCAATCTTTACAATTCTGGTCAAACCTCTCTTTACGTATATGAATATACAAATAAGCTCGCTTCTCTACAAATACAAAGACAAGCTACCTATTTATATGGTCAAACCTACTAAACCTAGTCAAAGTCAAACTCCTATAAGAAAAGTCAAACACGCTGACTTTTACAATTATACACTATATTTAACTTTCAAGACGAATACAATTAATACTGATTTTTCAGTCCTAACATTCTGCCCCTTTGTATTTAGACTTGAAAGAAAATTTTGCACTTTGAGTCCTTGTTTGAACTTTGAAACTTTAAGCACAATATGTCATCTTTCAAAAGAAATCTTTAACTTGTAATCTTCAAGCAATTAACTGTTGAGATAGATCTTCTAGCATTCTCTCCCTCGAATGTAGAATCACAGTGATCTTCTCTTTTGACAAAGTAGAACAAATTCAAAAACGATCTTTAGAAACACTGAACAAGATGTGATCTTCAAAGGATATTTAGAATTAATCTTCAGACTTTTCTTTGGTAAACTTTTGAAACATTGATCTTCTCATTGAAAATCTCTCAGTCGTTGTAGCACACAAATAATCTTTTTGTAATCATCTTTAGTCGCACTTCTTCTTTTGAGTCTTTTGCCAATTTCGAAGTTACTCCCTCATGATCTTTGCATCAGATTCCCTTTAACAAAATTCGGAAATGAATATTTCATTCATTATTACATATACTCCCCCTTATGATGAAATGAGAATCATTCCATCATACAAAAGATGAATGAAATTTTCCGTGTAAGCCGT
>NC_037529.1:29756170-29775036 GCF_001531365.2 Cynara cardunculus var. scolymus
GCACACATACCCTTTTTGATTTAAGCTTACTCAGATATGGTTGTCCTCTTGGGTAGGTCTGTCGGTTTTGACATTTCATAGAGGTATTTCTGATAAGCACTCAGTCCCTCCTAAAATATTGCGTTATGTATATTTGATCACAATGATTGATCAAAAATATTATTTCTTTAAAGCACAATAATCAGATAAAAATTTGATCAAGTAATTTGGCTTTAAGCACGATCAATAAAGAATGATGCGACAACAATTCGATTATTCGATATGTATGAGAGAAATGAATGAAGATCTGTAAGAACAAGTTTACAGATTCTGATATAAAAAAATTAATGAATGTGTATCAGTCAAAGAAAAACAATATCATAAAACAATCTTGAATACAAACGAGTGTATTATCACCGAAAAAGATTTTCGTAGAAGAGACGTGATGATAACAGTTTGAAGAATAGCTGAAACAGGTATTCGAGTTATGTACGACGAGAAATTACGCAACTAAAATCTCAAGAAATACCTGTTCAGAAAATGTACTCGTTACAGATAAAAAAATCATTATCCAAAACCATTTATTGGACTTTCTAGGAAACACCCCCTAGAAAGTAGATTAAAGTAATGAATCATTTAAGCTCAAAATTAAAAAAAAAATAATTAAGTACGGGTTCTAAACTGAGTGTTTAGAAACCACACTCGGTAAAGCACGGGTTCTGAACTGAAGTGTTCAGAAGCCTTGATTGGAACAAATTGATATTCAGATCAGCACAAGATGGACACACCTGCAAAATCAGATCAAGTAGATTTTGGTACCAAAACGAATTTGGGTCCTATATTGTTAGTATTGGGTTGGGGTATGTTGTAACTTCCAAACCATTTATTTCGATATGGTATTTTCTTTTCAGCACTATTAACAGGATGATTATATACAAGATATGATTAATGCCAGTTATTATAATCATACCTATTCTTACCTTTCGAGTTATTCTGATAACTGTTATCTCCATGCCACCTGTTGAACCTTTTGTTATTGACAAAATTATTGGTTCTGCATGTTGAGCACATAATCCTTCYCTTGMTAAGATTAATSAAATCATTAGTAGACTTCACAATGCAAGGAAGATTGTTAGTACCMACAGGTGTATGAGATAAAACAGAATCAGACTTATTAACCCAAATGCCTTTAATCTTGGAAGAGTAATTGGGTGATCCAATGACATACCCTTGATAGTACTGATTAGAACGAGAATAGTTCTTAGAAACATTAGATTTAGGACTACTTGAATAACTGTTCGAATAAGAACAATTATAAAAGCTGGTTTTACACTAAGAAGGAGAACCAGTTGAGCTTTGAGCACACGAAAAGTCTTTGACTTTTTGTAAAAGCTGGTCTCTTTCTACAGTAACTAAATCATATTTCTTTTTCAGTTCAGTTCTCATGTTCAATTCAATTTCAAGATCTGTCTTTAGATTAGACAATTTCTTTGAAGTATCCAGGAGTTTACCTTGTAACTCCTTCTGAAGCATTTCAAACTTTTTCTTCTGATTAATCAATTCTCGTTTCTCTTCATCTGAGCTGCTTTTSTCATTCTCCGAAGCAATGTCAAGCCACTTTCTTTTCTCAGTAAACTCTTTGGCAATTGTTGTATACTTCTTTGAAGTATTTCTTTTCTCAATAGCAAATTGCTTTTTCTCATCTTCTAAAGCCTTTTGCTTTAGATCAATGCTTTCAGATAATTGTTGTAGTTGACTTTGATAGTCTTCAGAGATGTCTTTCTTTTCTTTAGCATTCTTTGCTCGTTCCAAAATGATAAGCTGCTCAAAATCCGAGATTTGCTTTAGAAGCATCTTTGCGTTCAGCTCGAGAGAGTTAATCTTATTTTCATAAGATTCTCGTTCAGTTCCAAACTTTCTTTCAACTCCAATAAATCTCTTGTTTTCTGTCTCCATATCTTTCCTTTCAACATTTAAAATCTTTTCCACATTCAAAACTTTTTCTTTCTCTAAGTTTAACAGCTCTCTTACTTCAAACAATTCACTTTCAGATTTATTCACTATAGTTGTTAAGTCCTCAACCTGTTTGTTTAACCTAACTGTCTCTTCTGTATCAGCACAGGTTTTCATCAAATCATTCAGCTTTTCTTGCAAAACTCTCTTTTCTTCTTTCTCTTTCTCAAGAATATCATTCAGATGATTTGACCATGATATATTCTTGCTAAAATCAAAATGTACTTTATCATACTTTTCTTTAAGCTCACGATATTCTTTAGTATAAAAAACTGCCATTTCAAAAAATAGATTGATCAGTTAAAGGATCTATGCAGTGAAATCAGGTAAAAGAAACAAGAACAGTTTAAGCTCAAAAAGAATAGAAAAACACCAAAACTAATGAGAATTTAGTAAAACTACGAGAAACTGTCAAAAATCAGTAAAAACAGTCAAAACCGTTGAAAACAGTTAAAAACTGTTAAAAACAGTCAAAGACAGTTAAAACTGATAGGAAACAATTTACACGACGCAGAACAATTCAAAAATTCTCAAACAGTTAAAAGACACACAAAACAGATAAACGATGATCCAAAAAAAAAAATCTAAACAACAATAAAACTAAGAAACCAAAACAGTCCAAAACAATTATCCAAGTCCAAAATCTGATTCTAGTCCAAACCAACACAACTTTTCACAATACAGATGTGAAAYTWAAAAAAAATGTTMTATCTGCTYTAGAATTRYTATCAAAAGACCACTTGAATTCTTCTCGTATGGATCCACTTCTCACGGTTCTTAATTGGGCAACACCCTCGTATCAGTCACTTCTGCGATTTATACGAATCTGTTATCAAGCGATTAAGCAGCAAAACCTATAATCAAGCAAACCAGTTGAGTGTAAGCAATACAAAAACCGTGAAAAAATGCCAAGTGATGAAATCGACTGCCTTGAGCAAATTCCAGGTGCTTTAATGAATTTCAAACAGCAAAATGGGCTATCTGAGTCTTAAACAGCATGTGTTTTTAGTCAACCAAACAGGTTTTAAGCCTTGTAACAGCGAATTCTGCATCATCATCTAAGATCAACACTAGCAGCAGTAAGTTGCTCACACACAGCAGCAATATTTTGAAAATGTAATCTCAATTGTAATCCAAATCTCAGCTGGCACTACAAGATCTGGTCTGTAGACTCCAACCAATTTACAAAACCTGGTAAGGAATAGAAAAACAAACCAGAAGCCTGCTGTTACAACAAGATTTTGGATATGTTGCTGTCGATCCTTAGTCAACTCTGGTATTGATGTGCTAGAAGTCAGCCTGTCAGCACGTAGAATCTGACAGTGATGAATTGCTTATGGATGCTGTTCTGTTCTGTCTTTCAAAAGTAAAATTGAAGGAATGGATGTCCTGACATCAACCCCATTCAACTGGCCACTTCTAAACAAGTAAATATCGTGCCTGCTCTACAAATGAAGTCCAAACACAGCACCCTTTGAACTGTTAAAGTATCAACAGTCTGTAATCAGTCACCAAACAGCAAACAGATTTTAAGCTGTTTCAGATTTGCTGTTGTTTCAGATTTGCTGATGTTTCAGATTTTATTCTCAACAACCAAACAGATTTGCTGCTGTTTCAGACCTTGAAACAGCAAGAACAATCAACCAAATCTGTGTCAATATCACAGAAATTCAAAACAGCTTCTCTAATCACAAACAGATAATGCTTAAAACAAATTGCACTCTAAACAGTTCATTGTGTAGCTGCTGTTTCAGACCTCTAACAGCAAGACCAAGACAGTTTACAAAACCTGTGTAGCTAATAGAAGCTTTCAAGATGATCCAAATCTGTTTAACAATAGTACAATAAATCTGCTGCTGTAATAAAGAACTACTCAACTCAAAACAGTTAAAAGCTTGTGAGATGAAAGCTTAAATCGAGTAGGCTAAATATCTGCAGAAGTATTTATTTCACTTTTCAATCCAGATTCTACAGCTCTTATTAGCCCTAAAGAGAAGGATGCAGGAGCAGCTCAACAAGACCCCAGATATCTCAGCAAACAAAACTATCATAAACAAGTATTTAAAGCACTCAAAGCAGGTGTAACTCAGGTTAAACAAAACTTAAAAACAGCTGCAATTTCAAATATGCATTAGCTCACTAATAGAACCTGTGTAGCAGCTGTAGTTTCAGTCCAAAAATTGCAAACACATAGTCAACAATCAATAATCACCCAACCAATCACTCAACAATGGAACCTAAACGTTTCTCTTTGTCCAGCTTCACTAATTGGAATTGCTTCTTGTGCTCTTCCTATCTCTGCTGCTTCTCACGCTCAAATCAGTCAAGATAGCTTCTGTTCCAGACTCAAATCCACAAACACACAACTAATAATACACAACCTATGTGTGCAYACTGTAGCAAAATGATCAAGACAGAACTGTATGGTTTGTGTATATAACGAACAAACACACAAACACAGAAGGTCTTTTGTCTGTCTCCCTCTGAAGCTGCTGTTACGTGGTGCAAGTGATACTTGAATAACCAAATTAGATAAAATCTGGACAGAAGTGTGATTTAGACTAATATGCAGTCTACTCAAAAACAACAAGAACACAGATTAAACATACAATTCACACAGGTTATGAACAGATTAAACCTGTGTAAACAAGTCAGTGATTTAGGTGCAGCTTCAACTCCAATGACTGTACAATCTCTGCTTTAAAACTTCAAAAGTCTATTAAAACAAATTAGACCAGCCCAGATACCGAATCCTCGATGTATCAGGCTACAGCTTCAAACAACTAGCAACCTTGCAATTTGTTTACTAAACCAGTTTACCAAACCAGATTAGATAGAAACAGTGAGCAAAAGTAGGTCAAACAACAGTTGTCAAGAAAATGAACATTCAAGCAATTTTCACAAATTGAATAACCAATCCAGTCACAACTCAAGTGATTGTCTAAATCGCATAACACAAGAATGAAAACAGTGAACAAGGTATTGATCGATTTATCTAAATGAATCAAGAAATAGTGAACAAATAAGAATCTAGGTAAGTTGAATTGAGTGGTTTAGAGGTCTGGACACTTATCCGGTGAAGAGGTGAACGTATCCAGACAAGTCCGCTCAAGGGTTAAATGAATCCGGTCAAATGTCTGGTCAAGTGATGATCGGTTTAGCTATAAACCGCTCAAAATAAACATTGAAATAAGATGAAATTGAAAAGAAACATCAAACCTATTGATCGATTTAGAATCCGTTCAAGAGTTCTGCGATTTAGCTCCTTAATCCGCTGAAGAGGTGTGCGGTTTAGCTTAAACTGCTCAAGAACCCCTGTCAAGTAGTGTGCGGTTTAACCTTGCTCGAATCCGATTGTTGCACGCTGTGATTTGCGAATCCGATGGTATGGTGTACGGTTTATCTTAAACCGCTCACTTGTCCGGTCAAGTGTTGTGCGGTTTACCTCTTTATCCGCTCAAACTGTCAATGAAGCCTGCGATTTTGATCTCCATTCAAGTCTCCCATTCAAGCTGTGCGGGAAGATGAATGAAGTAACCGGACTCTTATCCGGTCAAGATATAATGGGGCAGATTGATTTTAAGCCCAAAGAAAACCTAAGTGTTTAATCCGTTTGAACTTTGGACTGTTTAACACAAATTCAACCAAAATAAAATTCAAAAGAAGATTAAAACCTATCAAAAACACAAAAATAAAAAAAAAATTAAAAAAATGGATCAAAAACACTGGTTTTAAAAAAAATTAAGAACACGGAAAAATTCTAAAAACACATAATCCGATTAAATCTTGATTTAAAATGATCAAATCACAAAAGTTTGTGAATAACAAAGATTCACAGTTCAATTTCGAGCATTTTGATCCTGTTTTTAACACAAAAACACAAGATTTTAAGGAAAAATCGGATCAAAATAAAAAAAAATGAAGAACACGAAGAAAAAAAAATTCAGTAAATAAAATCTTCATTTATCTCTGATTTCTTGCAAACGAGCTCTGATACCAATTGTGTGTCCCTAAAATCACTGATCAATCTTCAATATGCTTCACAAACATGGCAGATTAAGATATTGCATTCAAGAACATCACGAACATTGAGAGAGAAAGTCAATCTTTACAATTCTGGTCAAACCTCTCTTTACGTATATGAATATACAAATAAGCTCTCTTCTCTACAAATACAAAGACAAGCTACCTATTTATATGGTCAAACCTACTAAACATAGTCAAAGTCCAACTCCTATAAGAAAAGTCAAACACGTTGACTTTTACAATTATAGACTATATTTAACTTTCAAGACGAATACAATTAATACTGATTTTTCAGTCCTAACATGTTTCAATAACACTTGGTGCACGCAGCTCACAATCTATCAATTTCTCATTCGGAGAAAGTTGATATTGAAAAAGAAGGATATATGTCCCCTTCAAGTCTTTTTGATCACAAATTGAGTCAGATAAATTTGTGTAGTCCACACGAAGCATTTGTTGTTTTATCTTTCTACATTGCACAGATTTTGCAATTTATATGTTATTTTTCAGAAACATTCATAGATATACTTTTATAAGATATCGATGATTGAATGGAAGACCTAGTGAGATGAACCTTAACAAGTCTCATATATGAAGTACATCCGTTGTATTGAGAATATTTGTTATATTCACAGGCCAATCCTTTTATAAGATTGAAAACAATTTCATAAGTTGAAATGGTTGTTAATTTCCCAATCCATTAATCTGTAAAGATTATACAAGTGGATTTGAAAAGATCTGCTTACATTTTTATGAATTGACGGCTCTCGTAGAAGATTTCATTCATTCTGATGTTTGATGCTAATGATTCTCATTACATCATAAGGAGGAGTATGAAATAATGAATGAAATGATCAATTCTGGATGATATAAGGGGAGTATGGTATAAAAATCAAGGGGGAGTGACATTAAAGGTTAGCAAAAGACTCAAAGGAGTGTGACTGAAGATTATTACTAAAAATTATTCTTGTGCTACATTGTTTGATAGTTTTTGAATGTGAAGATCATCTTTACAAAAGTTTACTGATAGAGATTTCTCAGCGAAGAGAATGTTTAATTTTGGAGAAGATTGTTTGTGAACTTTTATTTAAAGAAATTCATTTATCGAGAGAATGTTTGTAATCTATTATCTGAAGAAGATTCTTGAAGATCATATCTTGAAGATCATTTCTGAATATTGTTGCTGATATTGTTCTAACATTGTCAAAAGAGAAGATCGTTGTTGTTTTACATTCGAGGGGGAGAATGTTAGAAGATTTTCTCAACAAAAGATCGTCTGAAGATCTCAAAGTGAAGATTGTTTTGAAGATTTCAAAAAGTCATAAAGAGCTTAAAATGACAAAGTTCAAACGAGATTCAAAATGCGCAAATTCTTTCAAGCCTAAATACAAAGGGGATAATGTTAGGACTGAATTTCAGTGTTAAATTGTATTTGTCTTGAAAATTTACTATTGTCTATATTTGTAAAGTTAGCGTGTTTGAATTTGTATGTAATGTTGACTTTGACTAGAAGGGTTAATAGTTTGACCCTATATAAGCTTTGTCTTTTAGTGTAATACGTAGGAGAGCACAATTGTAATACTTACGTTCATAATAGAGACTTTGACTATTTGAGTAATCCTCTCAATCTCCTCTCAAGTGTTCTTAAAGTTTATATGATTCTGCCATTGTTTCTTGAAGATATATGAAGATTGATCATATTGTGGACTCACATAATCAGTAACAAGTTCAATCCCTTGAAATTGCCGCATAATCAACTTTTTTTTGTTGACTAAATGTTGTAAACTTTGATGATCAGTGTAGACCTGACACTTTGTTCCCAGAAGATAACGCCTCCATATTTTCAAAGCAAATACCACTACTGCTAATCCATATCATGAGTTGGGTATTACTTCTCGTGATCTTTTAGTTGCCTAGAAGCATAAAAAATCACCTTTCCTCTTTGCATCAGAACACATGCCAACCCTAGTTTTTAGGCATGGTTGTACACTACAAAATTTCTTGCTCCATCTGGTAGAGTCAACACTGGGGAACTGCAGAGGTGATCTTTTAACAGTTGAAAGGATTTTTGTTGTCCTTCCTTCCACTGAAATTTAACATTCTTTCGAGTCAATTTGGTCAACGGCACAACTCTTTTAAAAAAATCTTGAATAAATTTATGGTAGTAGCCTGCCAATCCCAAAAAGCTTCGAATATCAGAAGGAGTCTTTGGGGCCTCCCACTTTTCAACTACTTCTATCTTTGTTGGATCTACTTTCACCCCTGCTACTGAAATGACACGACCCAAGAACTGGACTTCCCTTAGCCAAAATTCACAGTTGGACAATTTTGCATACAACTTTTCTCTTTTCAAAAGTTCAAGTATCAGGTGGAGGTGTTCTGCGTGCTCCTCTTCAGTTTTAGATTATATTAGGATATCATCAATAAATACAATAACAAATTTATCAAGATACTCCTTACATACCCTATTCATTAAATCCATAAAGGTTGCGGGTGCATTAGTTAGACCGAATGGCATAAATAAAAATTCATAGTGCCCGTACCTTGTTTGAAAAGCTGTTATGGTAATGTCTTCCTTTCTGACTTTAAGCTGATGATACCCTGATCTTAAATAGATCTTTAAGAAATGCTTGTTCCCACCAGTTGATGGAATAAGTTATCAATCCTTGGCAAAGAATATTTATTCTTCATTGTCAAGTTGTTCAATTCTCGATAGTCCATACACATCCGCATAGACCCGTCTTTCTTTTTAACAAAAAGAAATGGAGCACCCCAGGGAGAAGTGCTAGTTCGAATGAATCCTTTATCACGCAAATCCTTTAACTGAATAACCAATTCTTTCAATTCGGATGGAGCTAGTCGATATGGTGCTTTAGCTACTGGTGCTGCACCAGGTAAGAGATCAATTCTGAATTCACTAACAATTGGAATCAATTCCTGCTTCCCTTTCTCTTTCTTTGCATCAATAACATAAGCCAAACATCACTGACACTTCTTTTGAATACATTTTTGGGCTTTTAGTACTGATAAAAGATTAGTATGATGATTCTGACGATCACCATATATAACAAGTGTCCCTCTACTTGGCAGGGTGATTCTGATCATTTCTCTATTACAGAAAACACTGCCATGATGTTCTACCAACGACATTTTTCTATAAGAAATCTGTCCTGGCCAACGACACAACTTCCCACCAAAACAAAGCATTAGACTTCAATACAGATACATCAAATCAAACTTTATCTGCTTCTAGACACCTAATAGTGTTAAACACAGATTCGATCTCCTTAATCCAACACATAGCCTTAATTGGATCTCTTTCTCCAAAGAAAGTTGGCGGTTTACAAGTCAAAAASAWMTTGAYGTCTCCCTCCTTGTTGTGAGCAACTGGAACAGAKGGATGCACTTCCACTCTTTCCGTTTCAACCCTRGCAGGTATTCTCACGATAGATGTCAAGGTTTCCCTTAACTTTCCCATCTCTTCTACCAGCATATTTCTTGTTATATACTCTCGACGAGGCACCTGTTCTTCATGAACATTCTCAGAGTGAGATTACTCCCACTCGGAATGAGTCTCAACCTGAATCCTTCCTTGTGCCTAACTTCTTCATCTGCCCCTACCACTAGTTCTCCCTTGACCTCAATTTTCTGATGTACTCGTTGGAAGATTTACAGGTGATTCTTCTCTTTGCTCAGATTCAGGATGAGTAATTCTCTTAGATCTCCGTGTTCGGCTAGACATCTGTAGATTTTGATGTTAATCATCATGTATTTACATTCCCAAATATAATGAAGTATCTAAGTGCAGATATGTACCTGTAAATTCGTAATTACACTGTTCTTTTAACTCATCATATTTATTTCCAATGTGCTAACTATATCCGGGACCCCTAACATGCAATGAAATAGTTTAAGTCGTGGTATTATGCTTTAAATACCAAAATCTCTTAAACTCAGACTCTGATACCACTTTATGTAACATCCCACGATACACATTGCATATAACATAAACTTCATTCATAAGAAATACATGTTTATACACCACATAGGTCCCAAGTACAAGAAATACATATCTTACAGAATACATGATCAAAAATTTCAAAATACATTTCTTGTACTAATCCACATTCAACTATCAAAACTAGATGTATCATGATCAAATCTTCACACAGATAAGCATACAGGAAAATATCACATTTTTCACTTCCCCTTACCGTCCGTAGTTCCTGCAATATATATTTAAACTACAAAATGAGGGTTAGACCGGAAGGTGTAGTGAGATCCCTTTTTCTATGTCAATGCAGGGTGAAAATCACCAAAACTTTATTTAAAATCAACTTTTCATATTTATATAAATATATGAGCATGTAATCCATAATACTCATACCTTATCAATTTGCAAAGTCAATTTCTCGATTTTATCAATATCATACTCAAACCAAATAAGTTAGAATATGTTGGATTTCGCATAAAACCACATTAAACCTATAACAACATCCATATTACGATTTCCAATAAGAACCATAATCTTCAACCTTTAAATCACAAAGAAATAAAGACTCAAAATTACAGTAATCTTAAAGGATAAAATAGTAAGAGTTACATCACATAACATGCTTACAAATGCCACCCTTATATCCAAAGGTACACCTTTCCTTGATATGCCACCCTTATCTCATGGTACATCTCTCCTTGATATGCCACCGTTATTTCCTCATCAAAGAT
Organism: Cynara cardunculus var. scolymus; assembly: GCF_001531365.2. NCBI lineage: Eukaryota > Viridiplantae > Streptophyta > Magnoliopsida > Asterales > Asteraceae > Cynara > Cynara cardunculus. Next base: position 29,766,914 of record NC_037529.1, read on the forward strand.
TTGTAAAAATATTTCCCATTAGGACAGACCGGAGCCATAAATGTCCTAATAAAGTTTAATCCAGGTTTTATCTGAAAAATAGTTCAAAAACCATTTTCATAAAATATCTCATTCTTTACCATATTTAAAGAACTTCATGATAATAACCCATCTGATCAAAATACCTTTAATCAAAGTACAAACCCGGTCAACTTTAAAATTTGGTCAACATTTTGACTTGGCCGAACTTCATCTCCGATCAAGCCTTGGCCTGACTACTAATCCGTACAACAACAGTCCACCCTTGGCCGGTTTACAAATCCGGATAATATTAAAATAAACCCGGTTTAAGATATGTCCGGTTTACATCTAAGCCAAACGATATATCAATCGGACTATATCAAAACCAATCAGCATTTTATCGTATTCCTACTTCTCCATTCGAAGCATCTATCCGATTTACAAAGTTGATAACTCACGGCTAATGTAAGCAAAGAGAGGCTCAAGGTTAGAGGAAATGAAAGGGTAGGATGATGGAGTACCTGAGAGGCCATCAGTGACATCAAAAGGGTTAGCACTGGCTTGCTCTATGATGCCCTCAAGAGGATGAACATCTGTATACTGAGGAGCCTCGAAAGGAGCAACCTCAGGTCCAGTGGTGTGTGTTTCATCATCAGGGAGGACGTTCGCTGATGAGTCATGAACACGTGTAGCGACCAAAGAAGGAGGAGAAGAGAAGACGACTGAGAGAACTTGTGGGTGCTCATTGGTGATGGCTAAGAGAACTTGTGGGTATTCACACCTTCAGTGATTTGGGTCACTGAGGCGGTTGGGGTAGGTACCACTGATTCGACAGTGATTTCAGGGATAACTAAAAAGCTAGGGAGGTTAGTTGAAAGTGCCTCGTTGTTAAGGCTAGTTTCAATAGCTGAAACGTGTCAAGAGGTCTCAGCCAAAGATGTGGCTGTCCTCTTGTTGGCCTTCTTGGCTCTCTGAGGAGAACTAAGAGTTGGTTGAGAAGGTCGTTTAGAAAATGTTTTAGTGGTTGGGCTAGATGCAGGGGGGTTAGCCTTTGTCTTTACCACCTAAGGAGAAAAAGGAAATAAGGGCACTATGGAGGAGAGTGCGATATCTCCTTCCCTAAGCTTATGATCCAGAATCCTGGACCCAAGCTTGCATACTTGGAGGTTTACTTCCTTGGAATATTTTTCGGCAAATTTTTTTGCGAAAACCATGGAGAGGAACCTGGTGTATGGAACCACCTTTTCTTGTTGGCGCTTGTTCAACTTTAGCACCAGGTGATCGAAAATGACCGCAACATAATTTATATTGCGACACTGAATCGTAGAAATTCCAATCGTCAGGGCAACACGAGAGGCCTGGTCCTATCCTCTAATTTTTCCACCCATTGACTGGATAAAATGGGAGAACAGGTACTGCCAGATAGCTGACATCCTGTTCTTCTAGATTTTGGATAAGAACTTGATGAGCTCATTCGTGTCCTTCTTCAGTGGCCATTGATAGCCAATGGCGTCGAGGTAGTTGATGATCTCGGATGTAGAGGGCTTGCTGTCGAAGGGGCCCTTAGGGAGACGAATAGCGTGTCGCAAGGTATCCACGCCAAAGTTCACGGTCATGCGGTTGAAAATGTAGATGATTTTCTCCACTTGTCGACCGTGCTTGTCTTCTCTTTATACTACTTCAGCAGTGAGCCAGAACTGCTGAAGAGCCTCTTTAACCATAACAGGTTCATGGTTAATGGCAAATGCGAGAGGCGATCTTTTGAGAAAGGCAGTTGCGTCCTCAAATAATGCCTTGGTTGAGGGGATGTCCAACAAGGCAACATGATTGTTTGTAATAGTGCTTTTTGTACTATTCACTATAGCAAAGGACAAGTCTTCCTCTTATGGCTTGACAAGTACTCTAACCCTACCATATTGCATTAAATATCCATTTAATGCACTGGGTATAAATAGAAGTGTTTCTTCTTCATGTAGAATGCGCGCAACTCACTCTCTAACCCTACCTCTTACTTCAAGCATTTTCTAGCTTAAGTAAAGGATCTACTCTACAACATTTCTTTTCTTGTATTTGCTAAGACTTAGTGTGTAACTAAAGATTGTTTAGAAAGGTTTTTAATACCTTATCTTTCCACAAAAAATCTTGTAAAACCTGTATTGATCTTCTTTATCAATATATATTTTAAATGTAAATATTGTGTTTGTATTCACCCCCCTTCTACAAACTGTTTCTCTTCTTGTAGACCCTYTCGGGACCAACAAGTGGTATCAGAGCAGTGTTTTCTTTCTTTCCTTGTGTTTAACTGTTTTCAATATTAGTTTATCTCCTTTCTTAGATAACTTTATCACTTTCAAATGGCTTTACAAATTACAAACACACACACACAAAAGATATTGGCTCTCTTGCCAAACCTCCCCGGTTTGTCCGTGACAACTTTAGTCTCTAGAAGAACCGGATGTCCCTCTTTTTGGAACGTGTGGATCCTGAAATTCCACATTATATAGAAAATGGACCATATATTCCATTTGCTATTGCTCCGGCTATTCCAGCAACAGCTACGACTGCCGGGATTCCTGAACGGCAGATTCCAAAGCTTCCACATCAGTGGAGCGATGAGGACAAGAAGAAGATAGCTATAGATACGCGTGCTCGGTCTATGATAGATATGTCTCTTCCTGATGAGATTTATCACTCAGTGATTAAACTCAAAACTTCCAAATACATGTGGGACACACTTTATGTTCACTATGAAGGAACCACTTAAGTTCAACAGACTAAAAAGATCAATCTAGTAAGACAGTATGAAAGCTTTCTCTGTGGAAAGTTTGAGACGCTGTCTGAAGTACATCAGAGATTTAACAGCCTTCTTATTGATCTTAGGGCTGTCGGCGGGGAATATTCTAATTCTAAAACTTTAACCAAGTTTCTAAAATGCCTTCCTGAGTCTTGGGACACCTTTTCCATGTGTCTCAAGATGTCAAATGACATGTCCACTCTCTCCCTTTCTACTTTATACGGGAGTCTACTTAACAATGAGCAATATCGTCAACTGAAAAGGAATCTTGTAAAAGAATCCAGTGAAATGAAAAGCGCTCATTTGGTTTTGATCTCTAAAGCTTTTTCAGTTGAAACTTCTTCTACCCCTTTTATTTCTTCTCTTCCTCCCATGGTCATCATGGAGATAGATTCTTCTGAGGACATTCCAGAATCTGACTTTATACGGGATGTAATGTTGACTTTGACTAGAAGGGTTAATAGTTTGACCCTATATAAGCTTTGTGTTCTAGTGTAATACGTAGGAGAACACAATTGTAATACTTACGTTCATAATAGAGACTTTGACTATTTGACTAATCCTCTCAATCTCCTCTCAAGTGTTCTTAATGTTTATATGAATCTGCCATTGTTTCTTGAACATATTTGAAGATTGATCATATTGTGGACTCACATAATCATTAACAATTTCAATCTCTTGACATTGCCGCATATTCAACTGGCACACCCCGCTAAAGCCGAAACACGAGATGTAACAGGCAAGCGAGTCATAACAACAATTAATAAATAACATTTTTCAATTTTCAAAATAAAATGAGTTTAACATCATAACCAAATTTTGACAAATACTTCTTTTACAAAAGCTTCCATTGCGAACTTAATCAGTTTTTCCACAAGTATGCTCCAAAAATACTTCATTTCTTACTTGCTACCTGAAAAGCATAGAACATAAAATGAGTCAACTACAAAGAGTTGGTGAGTTCACGGGTTTTCACTTGCACAAAACATTTTAATGCATAAACCAAATATTTGCAAACTTATGCGAATCTTTTGCACTTAATAAATGTAAATCTTCGACGATGTAAAAACTTGAGACGCTACTGAGCCTTACCTGACCAACTTGTCCCATTATTTTACGAACGACCATAAGTAGCCCGTACACTTACTTAGGTCTAACAGTTTGTAGATGTACTAATTCAGCGGTGGTCCAAATTCCACATGATTAGACAAGAAAACATAGGTAATGTGCACCCCTTTCTGGGTGGGAGTGTCAACACAATAGCGGCTATCCACAATACCACGGCACGGGGATGTACCCGAGTTAACAAGTAGCGTTTACGGACGGGGACTTTATTTGGAAAATATACTCCCAAGCACATCAATTTAACATTTATTTCAAAGTGCAGTAACAGTCAATATTTCATGACATAATAAACATGACTAAGCAGTTCCTTAGTCCAGTGGTTACAAACAAAACTTGACTAAGCAGTTCCTTAGTCCAATGGTTTTAAACAAAGCTTGACTAAGCAGTTCCTTAGTCCAATGGTTTTCAAACAAGTAATATGCATAGTTTGCTTAATCTCATGCTTTTCCCCCAAAACAATAAACAAAGCATTAAAAGTGGCGCCATGAGAACTCACTGGTTTGATGATGAATATCCGAGGAAATGAAGTCTGAAGCTCTCAACGTCTGCCCTGTCTTCCTAAATAGACCAACATCCCACATTCAGATCTCCTATGAGCTCTAGACGAAAATAGAGTCAAGTTGCACCCTATGTAATGCCATCGGATTTTAGGAAATAAAATTGATATTTTATTAATAAACTAATAATAGTCCAAAATAAAAGAAATCAAAATCTTTTACTCAAAAGCTGATTTTTGGACAGATTATACATTATGTTCCAAGAATTCTTGGGGTTCACAAGACTCTAAAGGTAGAAACCTTCCAAAAGTTATTTTATGCCCAACTTGTCACATCATTTAAGATAATGACATCAGCCGACTATTCCAAATATCAAGAAGTTTGAGTGAGTTTTAAATTCCTCATCATTACCTTACAACCTTGAATTACACAGCCCCCAAAACAAATTGCACGCTCACCAAGCGGCAATTATTTGGGGTCGAACTCATCATTTTCCAAAGGTAATCACCATTTTCAAGCTAGCAAAATAAATTTAAATCTCCAGGGAAGAATCTTTCTCGATTCCATTGAGTTTTCGAAGAAGAATGGATAGATTAAAGATGCATGCAAGATTTAACATTTCAAGACATACCTTTGCATGCTTAAACTTCACATGCAATGGGTTTCCCCTTCCTACTTTGGAGTTCAAGGAACATGGATCATAGATTATTATCCTCTTTGAAAACATTTTCATGTTTTCGATGAATAATCTCCCATCTTTGGTTCTCCCAAAAAATTCAACTACATGGCCGAGATGTGGAAGAAAGAAGATACAGTCTCATGATATTTTACAAAAATAAAATAACCAGTATGGTACCTCTTTCTTATAATCTTGAAGGATCTTCAAGATTGAGAGAGAGAATTTCTAAAGACTTGCTTGAAGGTGGATTCGGCTGGAGAGTGATTGATCTTAGAGAGAGTTTAGAGAGATGAAAAGTTTCAAGTTGGCGATAACGAAAATGAGAGTTTTCAAAGGATGAGGGGTATTTATACAAGGAGTTTAATGAAATAAATGGGATGGCCTCTAAAGGCCCGAACCAAATAAAACTTCTATTTTTCTCAATAAGAATAAGCCCACCAAAATATTTACCCAACGTAAATAGAATGACATTATTAAACCCAAAACTCCATCTTTTGATAAATCAAGTGGACATTCAAATGGGACTTTTGCATTTTTAATTTAAAAGTTTATAATCAACTTTATTTTATTTAGTGCATTTAAAAAATATTTGGCATTACACAAGTTAGCTTTATCTGATCTCCCACCGAGGTGTGATCTTCCAAAAAAACTTGGGAGCTAAGCTAGATGAATTTTAATCACTAAAACTAGGTCCTAGAGAAATATTATTTCTAAATATAGGATCTATAATAAAATGTTAACCTGAGACTCCGAAATGACAGAATGTCATAGTCTCCCCATGTCAAAAAAATTCCGTCCCGAAATTTATTTATCAACCTCATATCATGACTTGCTTGCGAACAAATGTGTTATTTGTTTTTCATGAAATCTTCTCTTTCCCACGTGATGTCTGGCCCATGCCTTGAAGTCCAATGAACTTTCACAATTGGGATTCTGCTACACCTCAATTGCTTGTCTTTATGGTCGACGTTTTCAATCGGTTCTTCAATGAAACGTAACCGTTCATTAATTTGAATGTCTTCCAACGGTAGAACCAATGTTTCACCGATTAAACACCTCTTAAGGTTTGATACATGAAATGTATCATGGATGGCACTCAGCTCTGGGGGTAAGCTTAGTTTGTATGCAACCGGTCCTACTCTTTCAAGTATTTCAAATGGACCCACATACCTTGGGTTAAGCTTTCCTTTCTTTCCAAAGCGTACAATCCCTTTCCAGGGAGATACCTTTAAAAGGACTTTATCACCCACTTGAAATTTCAATGGTTTCCTTCGGTTATCAGCGTAGCTCTTTTTGCGATCTCTTGCAGCTTTAAGCCCTTTCTTGGATGATTGAGTTTTTGTCGGTTGTCTCCTGGATAATGTCAGGCCTAGTTAGCTGTCTGTCACCAATTTCCAACCAGCTGAGTGGGGATCTACACTTACGCCCATACAAGTCTTCATATGGTGCGCACTAGATACTGGTGTGATATCCATTGTTGTAGGAGAACTCAACCAATGGCAGATGAGTATCCCAACTTCCCCCAAAGTCTATTACATAGGCTCATAACATATCCTCTAGCGTTTGGCCGTTTGCCCATCCGTCTAAGGATGATAGGAAGTGCTCAAGTCCAGCCTTGTGCCTAGTGCCTTTTGAACTGATTGCCATAATCGTGAAGTAAAACGACTATCTCTGTCTGATATGATGGAAATAGGTACTCCATGCTGTGATACGATTTCATTGATATATAACTGCACAAGCCTTTCTGTACTAAAGTCTTCTCGAATAGGTAAAAGGTGTGTGGATTTCGTAAGTCGATCCACTATGACCCATATTTAGTCATATCCTCTCTTGGTTCTAGGTAACTTTGTAACAAAATCCATGGATATCTGATCCCACTTGCATTGGGGAATCTCTGGTTGTTGAAGAAGACCAGATGGTTTCTGATGTTCAGCTTTTACCCTTGCGCAGGTTAAACATCGACTTACGTACAAGGCAACGTCCTTTTTCATTCCTGGCCACCAGTAATAGTCTCTTAGCCCTTTGTACATCTTATCGGATCCTGGGTGAATAGAGTATCTAGAGCGATGTGCTTCCTCCAGGATTGTTGACCGGAGACTGTCATTCCTTGGTATCCAAACTCTATATCTGAAGTAACACACCTCATCTTCTCGAATTTCGAATTCCTTTTCTAATTGGTGCAGGGTTTCGTTCTTCAGATTCTCCGAATTCAACGCCTCTTCTTGTGCTTCAAGAATTTGTGTTTTTAGGTTGGTTTGAACCAACATTCCCATGGCTCGTGTCCTTGACGGTTGCACCCTTTCATTCCGGCTTTAGGCGTCTGCTACCATAATAGCTTTCCCCGGGTGATACTTTATTTCGTAATCATAATCGTTGAGAAGTTCTACCCACCTCTGTTGCCTCATGTTCAACATCTTTTGATCTAGTATATGTTGAAGGCTTTTATGATCGGTGAAAATGATGCATTTGGTGCCATATAGATAGTGCCTCCATATCTTAAGTGCGAATACTACTGCCCCCAATTCGAGGTCATGTGTAGTATAATTCTTCTCATGCACCTTAAGTTTCCTTGAGGCATACGCAATGACCTTGTCTTTTTGCATTAGCACGCATCCTAAGCCTGGATGCGATGCATCGCAATATACCACAAAGTTTTTCGAACTCTCTGGTAAGGATAAAATAGGTGCATTGCACAATCTCTGCTTAAGAGTTACAAATGCTTCTTCTTGTTTCTCACCCCAAACAAATTTCTTGTTCTTCTGGGTTAAGGCTGTGAGTGGTTGTGCGATTTTCGAAAAGTTCGCGATGAATCGCTGATAATAGCCTGCCAAACCAAGGAATTGACGGATTTCCGTAGGGTTTCTTGGGGCTTCCCATTTCCTAATGGCATCAATCTTGGCAGGATCTACTTGAATTCCTTTTTCATTGACTATATGACTAAGAAATTGTACTTCACGAATCCAAAATTCGCATTTAGAAAATTTCGCGTACAATTTCTGGTTTCGGAGTAGCTCCAAAATTATCCTCA
>NC_037529.1:29775166-29784968 GCF_001531365.2 Cynara cardunculus var. scolymus
GTAATGGCCGTAACGAGTTCTGAAGGCTGTTTTGGGAATGTCCTCTTCCCGAACTCTCACTTGGTGGTATCCAGATCGTAGATCAATCTTGGAAAAATATACCGMTCYGTGAAGTTGATCAAACAGATCATCGATTCTAGGGAGAGGGTATATGTTCTTGATGGTCACCTTATTAAGTTCCCTATAATCAATGCACATTCGCATTGACCCATCTTTCTTTTTAACGAACATAACCGGTGCACCCCATGGCGAGTAGCTTGGTCTTATAAATCCCCTGTCTAATAACTCCTTGAGTTGATTCGACATTTTTTGCATCTCCGATGGTGCCAAGACATATGGTGCCTTTGCCACTGGGGCAGCTCCAGGAATTAAATCGATACCAAATTCGACTTGTCTTTGCGGGGGTAGTCCTGGTAAATCCTCAGGAAATACGTCAGAAAACTCCCGAACTACAGGGAAATTCTCAATACTTTTCTCCTTGACCTTCCCATCAATCACATGTGCCAGAAATGCACCGCAATTCTTCTTCAAGTACCTTCGCATCTTCATGCAAGATATTATCTTAATTTTTCGTTCTGACCTGTCTCCTTGAATCACAATTGGGTCATTTCCATCTTGAGGAATCCGGATAGTCTTCTTTGAACAGACAAATTCAGCTTAATTTTTGGATAGCCAATCCATGCCGATAACTAAGTCAAAACTTTCTAATTCGATCGGTATAAGGTCTATGCTGAAATTCTTATTGGCTAAACTTAGAGTGCAGTCCTTAATTATGTCTTTAGCCTTAATTTCTTGGCCATTAGCAAACTCAATTACRTAAGCTTYTTCCAACCTYTGGGGMCTTAAGTTAATCTTAGGCTCAAAATCTAGTGATACAAAACTCCTATCTGCCCCTGAATCAAATAAAATTGATGCAAATTCATTATTCAGAAGAAACGTACCTGAAACCACATTGGGATCATATCAAGCTTTTTTGGCCCCAATCTCAAATCCTCTGCCCCGTGCCTGACCTTCTGGGATTCCTTGACTGGTTGTTCGGTCTTGACTTGTATTTTCTCCTTGTTTCCTCCTTGGGCATACATTCCGCATATGTTCTGGGCTCCCACAATCGAAGCATAATCGCCTGCGGCAGTCCTTTACTGTATGACCCCCTAGTTGACATCTTTGACAAATGATACAATTCCCCCGATGTGGATATTTGCATCTATTACACTTAGTCACGCCTCCTTGAGTTACCGCCTGAGTTTGTGCCCCAAAATTTCCTATCACTCTCATATTCTTGTCATATTTTCCCCCAAACCTTCGATTCCCCTGCTCCTCCATCTTTCTTTTTCCCTTGGAAAATTCTCCTGATCGTATCGCATTATTTGTGAGTTTAGTGTCTATGTTTATTGCTTTTTGAAGAGTCTTTGGATTTGTTGAGGTAATGTTTCCTCTAATCTCTGGGGACAATCCCCAAATATACCTCTCGATGCGGACTTCGTCCGGTGTCACTAAATGAGGTACTAAATTCGCCAACTCATGGAATCGAGCTGTATAAGCAGTTATATTCTCTCCTTTCATTTCATGATTCCATAACTCCGTTTCTAACTTCTGGAGTTCGCTTATTGGGCAATATTCATCCTTTAGCAATTTCTTAAATTCTTCCCAAGAAAGCTGGTTAGCCGCTTCTCGGCCTCTGGTTTGCACTAATGTATTCCACCAAGTAAGTGCCCTTCTTTGCAACAGACGTGCCGCATATTCTACTTTATTTCCTTCAGTACATTTACTAATGTGAAGAACAGACTCCGTGCTTTCGAGCCATGATAATAATCCTACTGCTCCTTCGGTTCCATTGAATTCTTTCGGGTTGCAGGATCTAAAAGTTTTATAAGTGCATTCTCTAGCCGCCCTCGGCTCTAGATTATTTGGTTGATTTACATTCATGCCAGCAACCACTTGACTGATTATGTTGGGGAGTGCTGCCAGAAGTTGTTCTGACACAAGTCGTGCAATCTCGGGATTTTCTCTCCTTGGCGGCATCTTTTAAGCCTAAGTCAGAAGGGAATTCGTCATTTTTTTATGGCATAACAAGGGTAGCTTTCAGACGTTTAAATGATGCCAAGAGTGTTCATCGCATGGATATTATTCAAGCATTTATATAAGCAGAATAAATTAATCTTATGCATACCATGACTTGACATAAATAACATTTCCCAAATAGACATTATGCATTGCAAGATGTTCAGAGTCACACAAAACAGGAAAGTAAGTTTCTACGCAAAAGGGTAGGCATCCTACCACTAATCATTCTTCTAGAACAACATCCATCCTATCATTATTCCCAAAATTAGCATCACCATTCCACTAACTACCATCCACCGGTACGACCTCCTTATTTCTCGCCTTGCTGTAGCGATGGCATCCGTGTTCCTCAACATGCGCTGATGGTGTGTTTCCATCACATCGGACAAGTTGTTCAGGATGTGATGGTGGTATCCTAGCCGGGGCTGGTCCACTTGTGTATCGGATGCAATTCTCCTTACCCATTCTCTTTCAGCCGGATTCATGCCTCGGGATGTCTCTCCTATGACTCTAACAGAGTCCTCAAATGCCACACGTTGCGGCAGTGGAATGCTCTTCCGTGGCGTGACTCTGATCCTTGAGCCATGATAGGTTCATGGTGGAACATCGGGTACTGGCTCCGATGGTGGTAGGAAGGATGCTTGTAAAGAAGCAGATGCTCCATTGGTCGCAGTGTCATGCTCGTACGGGTCTATCTCTTCATTACGGGCTGGGTTTCTTCTAGAGTGGCCAACCACATAACCAGATTCATCGACTGAGTACTCACTAGAACCGGATGACGCCATAGTGATCTGCGACATTAATAATCTTAATTGCTAAATACGCCATCTTATAAATACTTAGAAATATAACCAATGCTTCTAGACAAGGTTAAGAGTGGAAATCAAACTAGACTCCCAAGTATAATATCTCTGGTTGTACTACCAGAGCCTCTGGTGTCTCATGACCAGAGGTTCTGGTTCAACTAAAATCCTTAGGAAAGGATTTCTCATCCATCGGTCCTCTTGCAAACCAATGGAATTCTATTTCAACATCCACACTTAGAATTATTATGGAATTTTCGTCCATCGATCCTCTTTTTCTCATAATGCACTTACCAGAGCTTTTGGTTACAAGACCAGAACCTCTGGTTCAACTTTCATGCTTAGAAAAGCAATAAGTAACCTATCCATAGATCTCTAGTTTCCATCTCATCAATGCTTCTGGTGCATCCATGAACTTAAACAAATTTAAGGAGTTCCTATTCCTTTGCCTCTGATCCTTCTAACCAGAGCTTCTTGTACCACATACACACTTTATAGCTTTATGAGATTTCTATCCCATTGTCTCTGGTCCTTCTAACCTGAGCTTCTGATACCACTTAAGCACTTAGAAATTTTATAGAATTTCTATCCCATTGCCGCTGGTCCTTCTAACCAGAGCTTCTGGTCCAACATGGACACTTAACAAGATAAGGGTTTTTCTACCCATCGCTTCTTGTCCTTCTAGGGCAATGGATATTCATAGTGAGTATAACACATAAAATCGTGCTTTTCATAACAATTTCTTTACGGGAGCATATCTCTAGTAAAACCAATTAAGTTCTTTTTATTATATGTTAGTTAAACACAGGTGATCAGGCTTTGTTTAATCGACATATAATAATGTGACCCACTTTAAAATCATATAATTCCAGATTACTTAAAAATCCAGTTTCAAAATTTTTCGTTATAGTCGATGGTTTTTAAGAAAAATCAGCGTTCTCTATAACTGAAGCTCTGATACCAAATCTGTCACATCCCGCTAAAGCGGAAACACGAGATGTAATAGGCAAGCGAGTCACAACAACAATTAATAAATAACACTTTTCAATTTTTCAAAATAAAATGAGTTTAACATCATAACCAAATTTTGACAAATACTTCTTTTACAAAGGTTTCCATTTTCAACTTAATCAGTTTTTCCACAAGTATGCTCCCAAATACTTCATTTCTTACTTGCTACCTGAAAAGCATGGAACATAAAACGAGTCAACTACAAAGAGTTGGTCGGCTCACGGGTTTTCACATGCATAAAACATTTTAATGCATAAACCAAATATTTGCAAACTTATGCGAATCTTTGGCACTTAATAAATGTAAATCTTCCACGATGTAAAAACTTGAGAYGCTACYRAGCCTTACCTGACCAACTTGCCCCATTATTTTACGAACGACCATAAGTAGCCCGTACACTTACTTAGGTCCCACAGTTCGTAGATATACTAATTCAGCGATGGTCCAAATTCCACATGATTAAATAAGAAAACATAGGTAATGTGCACCCCTTTCTGGGTGGGACTGTCAACACAATAGCGGCTGTCCACAATACCACGGCCCGGGGATGTACCCGAGTTAACAAGTAGCGTTTACGGACGGGGACTTTATTTGGAAAATATACTCCCAAGCACATCAATTTAACATTTATTTCAAAGTGCAGTAACAGTCAATATTTCATGACATAATAAACATGACTAAGCAGTTCCTTAGTCCAGTGGTTACAAACAAAACTTGACTAAGCAGTTCCTTAGTCCAATGGTTTTAAACAAAGCTTGACTAAGCAGTTCCTTAGTCCAATGGTTTTCAAACAAGTAATATGCATAGTTTGCTTAATCTCATGCTTTTCCCCCAAAACAATAAACAAAGCATTAAAAGTGGCGCCATGAGAACTCACTGGTTTGATGATGAATATCCGAGGAAATGAAGTCTGAAGCTCTCAACGTCTGCCCTGTCTTCCTAAATAGACCAACATCCCACATTCAGATCTCCTATGAGCTCTAGACGAAAATAGAGTCAAGTTGCACCCTATGTAATGCCATCGGATTTTAGGAAATAAAATTGATATTTTATTAATAAACTAATAATAGTCCAAAATAAAAGAAATCAAAATCTTTTACTCAAAAGCTGATTTTTGGACAGATTATACATTATGTTCCAAGAATTCTTGGGGTTCACAAGACTCTAAAGGTAGAAACCTTCCAAAAGTTATTTTATGCCCAACTTGTCACATCATTTAAGATAATGACATCAGCCGACTATTCCAAATATCAAGAAGTTTGAGTGAGTTTTAAATTCCTCATCATTACCTTACAACCTTGAATTACACAGCCCCCAAAACAAATTGCACGCTCACCAAGCGGCAATTATTTGGGGTCGAACTCATCATTTTCCAAAGGTAATCACCATTTTCAAGCTAGCAAAATAAATTTAAATCTCCAGGGAAGAATCTTTCTCGATTCCATTGAGTTTTCAAAGAAGATAGGATAGATTAAGTTGCATGCAAGATTTAACACTTCAAAACATAGTTTTACATGCTTAAACTTCACATGCAATGGTTTTCCCCTTCCTACTTTGGAGTTCAAGGAACATGGATCATAGATTATTATCCTCTTTGAAAACATTTTCATGTTTTCAACGAATAATCTCCCCTCTTTGGTTCTCCAGAAAAATTCAACTACATGGCCGAGATGTGGAAGAAATAAGATAGAGTCTCATGATATTTTACAAAAATAAAATAACTAGTATCGTACCTCTTTCTTATAATCTTGAAGGATCTTCAAGATTGAGAGAGAGAATTTCTAAAGACTTGCTTAAAGGTGGATTCGGCTGGAGAGTGATTGATCTTAGAGAGAGTTTAGAGAGATGAAAAGTTTCAAGTTGGCGATAAYGAAAATGAGAGTTTTCAAAGGATGAGGGGTATTTATACAAGGAKTTTAATGAAAYAAATGGGMTGGCCTCTAAAGGCCCRAACCAAATAAAACTTMTATTTTTCTCAATAAGAATAASCCCACYAAAATATTTACCCAACRTAAATAGAATGACATTWTTAAACCCAAAACTCCATCTTTTGATAAATCAAGTGGACATTCAAATGGGACTTTTGCATTTTTAATTTAAAAGTTTATAATATCAACTTTATTTTATTTAGAGCATTTCAAAAATATTTGGCATTACACAAGTTAGCTTTATCTGATCTCCCACCGAGGTGTGATCTTCCAAACAAAACTTGGGAGCTAAGCTAGATGAATTTTAATCACTAAAAATAGGTCCTAGAGAAATATTATTTCTAAATATAGGATCTATAATAAAATGTTAACCTGAGACTCCGAAATGACAGAATGTCACATCAACTCTTTTTTGTTGACTAAATGTTGTAAACTTTTATGATCAGTGTAGACCTGACACTTTGTTCCCAGAAGATAACGCCTCCATATTTTCCAAGCAAATACCACTGCTGCTAATTCCATATGATGAGTTGGGTATTGCTTCTCGTGATCTTTTAGTTGCCTAGAAGCATAAGAAATCACCTTTCCTCTTTGCATCAGAACACATGCAAACCCTTGTTTTTAGGCATGGTTGTCCACTACAAAATTTCCTTCTCCTTCTGGTAGAGTCAACCATGGGGAACTGCAGAGGTGATTTTTTTAACAGTTGAAAGGCTTTTTGTTGTTCTTCCTCCCATTGAAATTTAACATTCTTTCGAGTCAATTTGGTCAACGGCACAACTATCTTAAAAACAATCTTGAATAAATTTATGGTAGTAGCCTGCCAATCCCAAAAAGCTTCGAATATCATAAGGAGTCTTTGGGGCCTCCCATTTTTCAACTACTTCAATCTTTGTTGGATCTACTTTCACCCCTGCTTCTGAAATGACATGACCCAAGAACTGGACTTCCCTTAGCCAAAATTCACAGTTGGACAATTTTGCATACAACTTTTCTCTTTTCAAAAGTTAAAGTATCAGGTGGAGGTGTTCTGCGTGCTCATCTTCGGTTTTAGAGTATATAAGGATATCATCAATAAATACAATAACAAATTTATCAAGATACTCCTTGCATACCCTATTCATTAAATCCATCAAGGTTGCGGGTGCATTAATTAGACCGAATGGCATAACTAAAAATTCATGGTGTCCGTACCTTGTTCGAAAAGCTGTTGTGGTAATGTCTTCCTTTCTGACTTTAAGCTGATGATACCCTGATCTTAAATAGATCTTTAAGAAATAGCTTGTTCCCACCAGTTGATTGAATAAGTCATCAATCCTTGGCAATGAATATTTATTCTTCATTGTCAACTTGTTTAATTCTCGATAGTCTATACACATCCGCATAGACCCATCTTTTTTTTAACAAAAAAAACTGGATCACCCCAGGGAGAATTGCTAGGTTGAATGAATCCTTTATCAAGCAAATCCTTTAATTGAATAACCAATTCTTTGAAGTCAGATGGAGCTAGTCCATATGGTGCTTTAGCTACTCGTGCTGCATTAGGTAAGAGATAAACTCTGAATTCACTAACAATTGGAATCAACTCCTACTTCCCTTTCTTTTTCTTTGCATCAATAACATAAGACAAACATCCCTGACACTTCTTTTGGATACATTTTTGGGCTTTTAGTACTGATAAAAGATTAGTATGATGATTCTGACGATCACCATATATAACAACTGTCCCTCTACTTGGCAGGGTGATTCTGATCATTTTTTTGTTATACACAATACTGGCATGATGTTCTACCAACCAATCCATGCTTACTACTACATCGAACTCTTTCATCGGCATTGGGAACAGTCGAATTGGTAACTCACGCCCCTCAATAACAATAATGCTGTTATTGAATACATAGGTAATAGGCTCTTGACTATTAGCAGTGTCAACTACTAATTCATCATCAAGTGGCACAAAATTCAAACATGCAAATTGAGCAAGTGAAGGGATAGAAATGAAAAGTTTGCACCTGAGTCAAACAACAATTTAGCATGTATAGAATTCAGAAGAAAGGTACCTGTTACTACGACAGGTGTGGTCTCTGCCTCTTTCTTTATCATCTGGAAGGACCGACCTCGTGCTCCTCCTTGCCCTCCTCTGGATACACTAGATCTTCCCCGAGTACCAGATACATTACTTCCCATTGTCAACTGTGGAGTTCTCAACAACGAACAGTGGGGTCGAATATGATCTAGGGAATTACTATTAAAACATCTTTTATTAGTTGGGTAACTTCTTGAAAATTGATTTGTCTCGCCATATTTATAACATTTTCTCGGGTTTGCTTTGTAGTCACCTTGATGAACCTGTCGACACCGAGCACAAATTTTTTCACTGACCTTCTGATCAGTTCTGTTATCATATTTCACTGATTTTGACCCTCAAAAGTTAGACGAAGGTCCTTCCCATTTCCTCTTTCCAACCACCTTTCCCTCTATCTGTATGTTCTTGTTTCGTTCAGTAACTTCCGCCACGTCCACAGTTAGTGAAAAGGTAGTTCGGTTCATGGCGATCACAAATTTACGGATCGACGGTTTTATACCCCAAATATACCTCTCCACCTTTCTGAATTCTGACGAAATGTAATGTTCAGCAAATCGGGAATACTCAATGAATTTCTCAGTATACTCTCGAACAGTTCTATTGCCCTGTTCCAACTTTAGAACATCTTCCTCCATTTGTCTTGCAGCCGTCTTGGGACAGAACTGATCTTTGAATCGGTTCACAAATTCTGCCCAAGATAGGGTTTGTAAGAAATATGTCCTGGGCAATGACACAACTTCCCACCAAAACAAAGCATTAGACTTCAATACAAATACATCAAATCGAGCTTTATCTGCTTCTAGACACCTAATAGTGTTAAACACATATTCGATCTCCTTAATCCAACACATGGCCTTAACTGGATCTCTTTCTCCAGAGAAAGTTGGTGGTTTACAAGTCAAAAACATCTTGATGTCTCCCTCCTTGTTGTGAGCAACTGGAACAGAGGGATGCACTTCCACTCTTTCTGTTTCAACCCTGGCAGGTATTCTCACGAAAGATGTCAAGGTTTCCCTTTACTTTCCCATCTCTTCTACCAGCATATCTCTTGTTATATACTCTCGACGAGGCACCTATTCTTCATGAACATTCCTAGAGTGAGATTACTCCCGCTCGGAATGAGTCTCAGCCTGAATCATTCCCTGTGCCTAACTTCTTCTTCTGCCCCTACCACTAGTTCTCCCTTGACCTCTATTTCCTGATCTACTCGTTGGAAGATTTACAGGTGATTCCTTTCTTTCCTCAGATTCAGGACGAGTAATTCTCTTAGATCTCCGTGTTCGGCTAGACATCTGCAGATTTCAATGTTAATAATCACGTATTCACATTTCCAAATATAATGAAGAATCTAAGTCCATATATGTACCTGTAAATTCATAATTACACTGTTCTTTTAACTCATCATATTTATTTCCAATGGTGCTAACTATGTCCGGGACCCCTAACATGCAATGAAATAGTTTAAGTCTAGGTATTATACTTTAAATACCTAAATCTCTTAAACTCAGACTCTAATACCACTTTCTGTAACACCCCACAAAACACATTGCATGTAACATAAACTTCATTCATAAGAAATACATGTTTATACACCACATAGATCCCAAGTACAAGAAATACATATCTTACAGTGTTGATCCCAGATCTCTCAATAACACTTATAATCTAGTTACGAATAACCAAATTATAGTGATTTTATGAAGAAAGTTAAGAAGACTCAAAAGTAAACTATGAATATTCAAGAACAGTTTGAGCTTCAAAGGTTTTACTTTATAAATAATAAAACGTAAAACACAAAGTAAAAACCTCTCACGTATGCGTGCTTTTTACAATAGACCTAGTCATCTATTTATACTAATTAGCTAATGCTAAGATAACTAACTATTGCTACTTTCTAGCAAATATTCTAG
>NC_037529.1:29785218-29787481 GCF_001531365.2 Cynara cardunculus var. scolymus
GTTCTTCATCACTTATTATTTTTCATTACTTTTTACATTTTGCATTATGAGATCTAACAATCTCCCCCTAAGTAATGAAATAACAAAATCTAATCTAATCACATATGAAGAACAGACACTAATCTTGAAGAAACATCAAATTCCAAATTTTCATTGGATGATGAATTTTGTACAAGACTGGAAGCAAATATACATCAAGGCAAAAATAAACAAAATATCCATCTCATCAAGGACTACCCGAGTGTATATCTCTGAAGTGTAAGAATAATCTTCTGTAGTTTATGACAGTTGAGATATCTCGGCACGTGGCTTCTGCCCAGTCTGTCTCTAATATTTTTCTGAAACCATTCAAGTGATTCGGTTGAGTACTTGAAGGCTTCAGACATTCTAAAGAACTTTTTCACCCCAAACTCCGGGTTGAGACAAGACAGAAGTAGAGCGTATCTCCTGCAGGCCCTGGAATTCTTCGTTTGGTGGAGCGCATGATAGCCTCTAAATGCCCAGCCTTAGCGCAATCTCAAAGTCTGTTTTAGCTCTTAGCTTTACCAGGGACTCCATTGTCTTTACTATCGCTCGATTTGCCATTCCAAACCTTATGCCGTGATCCTGCCTCTGAGCTGTGTATGCGTATAATTTGATTAAGTCGTACGGGTTGAGATTAATGAGATCATTTTCGTTGAACACGCTAATGATCCCATGGGCTCTCTCCACGGTGAACTCAATGTATCTGATAGCTCGGTTGGCGAAGGATTTTATCTTTAAGTCTATGACTCTCCTTATTCCTTCATTCGAGAAGACAACTCGAGGATCTTGAGTAGTTTGTCTGACGAAACGATGGTGTAGGGGGTCCATTGATTCAGGCGATAGGATTGGAGGATTTGTTGACAAACTTTCATCGCGATCTTTGTACATATATTGATGGATATTCTCCATCATTACTAGTTCCCTGGGTGGCTCTTGAGGTCTTCTCCTCATCGACTCCATCTGCTGAATAATCTTGTCCACTAGGCCTGTTGGAGGATGCCTCGAGGAAGAGAGAAAATATGCTTGCACTATTGGTTGTGTTTGGGTTGGTTGGGTTGTTTTCGGTTTTTGGGTTTCTGTTGGTTGTTAAGGTGATGAAGGTTGGGTTATTATAGGTTCTGGTTGTTGGGGTGAAGAAGGTTGGGTTGTAGTGGGCTCTGGTTGTAT
Organism: Cynara cardunculus var. scolymus; assembly: GCF_001531365.2. Lineage (NCBI taxonomy): Eukaryota > Viridiplantae > Streptophyta > Magnoliopsida > Asterales > Asteraceae > Cynara > Cynara cardunculus. The sequence continues at coordinate 29,786,410 of NC_037529.1, forward strand.
GGGTGAAGAAGGTTGGRTTGTAGTGGGCTCTGGTTGTATGGGTGAAGAAGGTTGGGTTGTTATGGGCTCTAGTTGTATGGGTGAAGAAGGTTGGGTTGTTATGGGCTCTGGTTGTAGAGAGATGATGAAAGGTTGAGTTGTGCGGGGTGTTGGTGAAGGGGTTAAGGGTAGGTTTATATTTGGTGTAAGAGAAACAGGTTGATGTGTTTGTGGGGTGGTTGGTTCTTCATCGGTTGAGGAACTCAACATGATAGGCTCTGGGTTGTAGCCAAGGGAACCTGGATATGCGGTTGATCATCAGAGGGCAAGGCCTCTGGTTTCCTTGTTTGGGTTTCTTGGGGTGATGGTTGGTGTGGTGCTGGTTCCTGTGCTGCAGCGGATGTTGAAGTGTATGCAGCCGCCGCCTCTTTCTCCCCCTCACAAGGGCCAAGGCCTTGATCCTCGGGGTCTTGGTCATCGTGGCATCTTCTTTTGCTCGGGCGGCTGCTTGAGTAAGAGGCTTGGGACCTCTTCTTCTTCTTTTCCCTCCTAAGGGATGTAAGATACTCCCTCAGGGCTGCCTTTCTGCTGGTCTCCTTCACTGAACGGAGGAGAGATGATGTACGTCGTTGTTCATCGACCATCGTTTGAGTGAGAGCGCTTGTTGGTTGGATGGCTTGATGAACAAACTTTGCACTGATCTCGTTGAAAGAGAAGACCAGTGCTCTTGATAATGCTTGCATGTCTGCCTTTGTGGCAAACTTGGTGGTGGAGGTGGAGGCTGTAGGTTGTGATGGGATGGTGGAGGTTGAAGTTGGTGGGGTAATGGGGAGCTTGGCTATTAGATCTCTCACCTCTGCAGTGAAGAAAGAGAAGGCTTCATTGAATGAGGGGCCTGTAGAGGGAGGAGGTGGTTGAGGGGTGGGTTGGGGTATTTGGGCAAGGATGGCAGCGTGTAGTTGGGTGAGAGTGTCTTGGATGGTTGTCATTTGGTGGGTGAGGGTGGTGAGGGTTTCATCGATTGATGTGGAAGGTTGGGAAGGTTGGGGAATTTGAGAGGTGATGGAGGATGGTGGTTGATGAAGATGGCGTG
>NC_037529.1:29787581-29792156 GCF_001531365.2 Cynara cardunculus var. scolymus
TGTTGGACTCAATATCTTCATTAACATCATAATCGAATATGAAAGTGGATAATAAGAAAATAAAATCAAATAAAAACGGTTTTATCTTTGAATGATTGTTTAGTTTGGTGTATTTTGAGTGTATTTTGACAGTTTTAAGTGTATTTTGATTTCTTTTTTAGTGTATTTTGTTTGTTTGTGTGTATTTTTTGATATCTTTTACTCTGTGCGTGAATGTGTTGAACGGATATTTCACCGGACAAGATGATCGGAGTTCAATTCGATCAACCTTAATCCGGTTGATGATTGTCCGATTTATGTGTTTTTGACTTAGTAATTTTGTCTGAGTACTTTGTTGTCCGGACTTCTAATCCGGTCACAACTTTGTTTTTCTTTCCAAGTGTTAGTATATTTTGTACGTTGTCCGGACTTCTAATCCGGTCAATTTGTTTTTTTCAAATTTTTTTTCTAAGTGTTGGTTTGAAATTTTTTTTTTCTCTTTTTATTTTTTTTTATTTTTTAGAGTTTAATTTTTTTGTTGTTGTGTGGGTTATATTGTGATTAATAAATGGTTTCTAATGTTTTTAGAATTATTACAAGTTAATGGCGGATCAACGACATCAATCTGACGAGGAATCTCATGTTCCTTCCGTCAGATCATATAACATCCATATACACCCGCCCAACCAGCCTATTCCATCATAAACCATTTTCCCTCAAATCAAATACCTTGATATAAAACCAAATAACCACGTCTTCTCTTTTGCTATGCCAGCTAAATATCCAATCATTATAGAAATCCTGAAAGGCCATCCAATTTCTTATTCTTTATCTGCGAATACACCAGTTCCAATGGTGTATTTACAACAATTTTGGAGCACTTTGACCTTAGAAAAAGACGGGGATGCTATCTACTTTCAAGGCGAAGTTGATGAATTTGTCAGTCGTCTGACACTGAAGCGTCTTTGAAGAATACTTCGTGTGCCCGGACCAGGATCTACTGGCTTTGAAGATTTTATATCAGACGAACAATTGTGTCTAGATATCAAGCGCCTAAGATACTCGGCTGTTCTGAACAACCCAACTCAGTTCAAACGACGTTTCCTGCCTTCAATCTGGCACTTACTGTTCTCTATTTTGAATAGATGGCTGACGTCAAAAACAGCGGGCATAGACACATGCAGTAGCTCATTTCTGAAATTCTTTCATGGTGTCGTCTTTTCAAGAAATTATGACTTTGCCTTGGTCATATGGAATGAGTTAGTAGAGCTAGTCAATGCCAAAAGATTCCCGTCAAAAGCTCGGAAATTTGTGCCATTCCAGCGATTTCAACAATTATTCATTAAGGCCATGATGAATGCCCATGAGGATATTCCGGCCAGATGTAATTCTAAAAAAGGGCCAACATTCACAATGACCAGAATCAGACAACATAATGAAGTGGAAAACCTAGATTCAATAATGCCAGTACCAGAAAAATTGATTGCCCTAGTTGATCAGACTGCTCAGAGCGTAATAGACAATAGGAGAGTGATAGATCCAATAGTTCAACCAGAACCGGTTGAACTTGCCCAAGGATCACCCCATGCCTCAGCTGAGAGGGTTGAACTTCCCCAAGGATCACCCCATGCCTCAGCTGAGAGAGAGCGGTTAGAATTAGAAGAGAGTGTTCAGGAACAAGGGTTACCTAAACAGGGAACTGAGCTAAGAGAAAAAGAATCCGAGAGGGGTGAACAGGCGGGGGGAGCGTCTGATCAGCAAAGCACTCAAATTGTCAGTACTTCCTCAACTTCAAGTTCGGAAGCTACTGAATCTGAATATGGGCCACATTCTTGTAATAGTCAAGATGATGATGATGATAATAACGGAGCAGATGATCGTGATCAATCCATTCCTGCTCAAAATATTGCAGTTGGCGCCATTGTTGATGACATTGACGACATTTTTCTTGAGTATTCTGCTCAGTAACCGTGTCCAAGCTTGCATTCATTATCTTTCAACATGGATGAATGTGATGATTCCGATTGCATACTTCAAGACATACCGGATGATGAAGGAGATGAGGGAGTTAATGTTGAAAATTAAGAGAGGATGAGAGAAAGGGAAGTAGAAAAATATGGAGAGGGTGAGAGTGGAGCAGAAAAAGAAGATGAAGCTCCTATCCAAACTGATACACTTAGCTGGGCAACCACATCTGCTACTGACATTCATCCGTTGAATGTTAGTATTGAACAATACATAGCTAGCCCAACTATGAATTTGCACACCCCTCCTATCCACTCAATTGGTTCTCAAAAACCAATTATTTCAATTTTACATGGGGATATAGCTCATACGCTAACTACTTCTCAATTGGAGAATGTAGTTATTGAAACAAGTAGGCCGCTGCCCCAGCCTACGAYWTYGATTCTGTGCACCTCGAGTCTAGAGCCGATACACATAGGTACACATGAGTCAGGAGAATCTGTTGCTCCAAGTGCAGTTCTTAGTGAACTAGCCGGAACGACCAGAGTGGTGTCTTTTGACCTTTCACAAGGACAGGTCGGAAGTCCTACCAATGCTAATATTATGCCAACATTGAACGTAGGCACAACAGTTTATTCAACTGTTGTTACAACTGGTATTCTAAGTGATCCAGGAGTTACTTTACCCGACTTTGTGTTAAGGGAATATCTGGACGGCGCCCTAAAGGATGTTCAAGAAAATTTTGATGCTCAAATGGCTAGTCTCAAAAGAATTTTGAAGGGGAAGGAGGTTATCGAAGAAGAGCCACCGTCTGTGCCATCACCACTGCATGTTCCTGAATCGTCTATACCAGATCAATTGGTGGATGAGCTGAAATCGTTGTTGTATGCCAAGTTGATGGCATCTCAGAATCCAGATGCTGAGGACACAGATTTGGTTGGTCTCCTACGTCAACAATTAGACGTGAACCCCGTTGTTAGAGCCTGAGAGCTTTTGGCTTTTCAATATGTGGTTACTTCTAGCTTTACCAAAGTTAGCAAGTTGATCACATCTAAAACCCAAGATCTTAAAAGTTCAATAGACGCCCAAGCTGAACGGGTGTCTACATTAGAAGAAACCTGTAGGTCTCAGGCCATATCTCTCAAAAGAAGGCATGACGATCAGGACGATCCAGATAGTCATGAGGGGGAGAGAAAGAGACAGAGATTGGCTGAGACTTCTGAACAAGGTGCAAGGGTTGGTGAGGAGCCATCAACTCAAGACGTTACTGCTGAAGCTTCTGACCCGAAATCAGTTCAGGAAAGAACAATTGAGGTTGTTGAAGTTGTAGATGAAGGTTTAGAGACAAGTCCTACGATCGAGCCAATGGTTGAAAAGCCAGCGGACTCCACTGTAGGAACAAGGATGCTTTTGGACTTGTCTGCCAATGTTGGTTTCAACGAAGCGTTCTCTAAAATCTGGGTGGAGATCAAGACTGGGATCTATTTTGACTTTGAAGCCGATATAGATGATGAAGATCCAGTCTTTCCTGTTCAAGAAGAACGTCAGTCTGCTCCAGAATCTTCCACTATAGTCCTATCTGAGGTGCTAGTCATTCCAGCTCAAAGAGAACATGTTGATCCAACTGAAATCTTTACCAGAGACTATGTACCATTTCATATAAGAGCAAATTTTCCTGGATATGATCGAGCAAGGATCCGAGAGCCATATCTTGAAGATATCTACTTTGGAATCTTCATCCAACATAGAAAAGTGCTAAGTGGCGACAAAGTTCTAGGTATTCATAAGCGAACAAGGGATATATCATACTGAATACCGTCATCTTCTTAAAGCCAAGTGTCAACCAATCAGTGAAGTTCGTACAAAGAATCAGATTGTGAAGATCAAACAAATAGATGCTCAGAAATTGTTGAGAATCTGGTATCCTGTTTTCACTGTAACAAGGCAGGATGGTCAGATTTGGAGATTCAGYGAAGCAGACTTCTCGAACTTATACTTAGATGACCTTGAATATATGTATTTTGAACTCAAAAACWTGACGATCAGAAAAGAAGGAGAATTGGTTGCTCTTGAAGCAATCAAGAGATTTATACGATGTCATGTAAAACTGGCAATGGTCATTGATGTACATATGGGGCTTGAAGACAATCAGCGAATCATCAATCTTAAAAGACCGAATCAAGACCTAGAAGACATTGAAGGCTATCCAGTGTATATGGTTCTTGAAAGCCTAGAGTTCGGGGTCGTCTATTTTGCACAACTACAAGTAAAAAAGTTAATGAGGTTTAGTGAGTTGAATAAATATTTTGATGGTACGATCAAATTAGTGAGAAGGGCACTTGACTTGAAGAGGGTGATGAACGATAAAGCTGCTGAATCTGAACGGATGAGTTCTAAAGAAAGATACTTGCTGATCAATGCGATAAACTTGCTCGAGGAAAAGATTCAATATAGGAATGCTCTAAGAAGGCTGGAGAAGATTCTTGRACTGCGCAAAACGAAATTCACAAGAGTCCAAACTTGAATCCAAAGGGGGAGAATGTTGGGTTCAAGTTAGAGCGTTAAAGTTGTATTCAAGTTTCTCCTTAGAATAGCTTTATTTTGTAATAGTGTAGTTTTACTATTCCTAGT
>NC_037529.1:29792181-29803457 GCF_001531365.2 Cynara cardunculus var. scolymus
TTGTAATCAAGATTAGAGCTGTAAATTTCTCTCTCTCAATCTAATCAATCTTTGATAATTCTCTCTCTACTTTTATGTTCATCTTGAATCTTGAAGATCATATCATGTTTGTATGATTTCTGGACTTCATAGTAGCGTCCCAAGTTTTAAACATCGTTAGAAATTTACATTTATCTTGTGCAAGTTTATGTATTAGTTTGCAAGAAGTGATTTATGGATTGTAAATATTTTGTGCATATGAAAACCCATGAACTCACCAACTCTTTGTAGTTGACGTCGTTTTATGTTTCACGCTTTTCAGAAAAATAAGTAAGAATGGAGGTTTTGGAAGCAGTTTTGCAATAACACCAGTTCACAAGTTGTAGAAACCTCTTTCTGTAAATGATGTTGTCTTCATCGAGAATAGTTTGGTTATGGACTTGTAAACTTCTGGATTATGTACTTTAATGGTGTTATCTATTAAGTGGTGCTATGATTTGCTTACGTGTACACCTCGTGTTTCCGCTTTAGCGGGGTGTGACACTAACAAATACAGAGCTCTGTATGTACCATACAAAGCCTCTACATCCCTCCTGAGCATACTTCTATTTTTTTAAAGTTTTGATCCATGAGAAAGAGCCTCTGCATAGTACATGCAAAACCTATTGCTCAAGTCTAAATATTATTGTAATACAGAGCCTCTTTACCTTGTTCATTATGCTTGTGCATTACTTATCATTTATGATCCAAGCATAGTTCAAGGGGAGCAATTCAAGCAGAGCTATATTCGAGGGGGAGCATTAAATCATGCATCATATAGAGTCTCTGTATGTACTATACAGAGCCTCTGTCTCTAAAAACTTTTATAACCATAGGACAGAGCCTCTATATGTACTATACAGAGCTTCTGCCTATAAACATAACTAGTTTGTTAGACAGAGGACTTGTATAGTCCAACCATGAGCCTCTGTATGAGATCCTAAGGTATGTTATCTTACACTTAAGTACTACTCTGGTTACTTTCTTAGATCTTTTAAACAATCTAAGCACAGTAACTTTGCATTCTAATACAGAGTTTCTATCTCTTGGTCATCGTTCTATTCACACCAGAGTATGAATGCTCGTCAACTTTCTCTTAAGGTTTTTTTTTTAAAATATCATTTTAAAAGGAAGGCATACAATTTTTATTTGTTAATATTTTATTAGATTGTCATTTACAAAAGCGTCACTGCCTGTTATTTTAATTTTTCAAATAAGGGAGGCGCCATTTGCAGCTGGTAGGCCACGTGGCAACTCCCCACAGGTGGTTCGAAAACCGTTTCAGTTTTCTGAGATTTGGGGGGCGCGTAACACTCAAGTGCTCTATTCTTTTTCTATTTAAACAAATTCTTTTCCCCACAAAATTTCTTTTACGCTTTCAAAGATATTCAAGAACACTCGTCGTCTTCAAGCATTCAAACCGCCATTGAAATTCTTCAAAAAGCTTTCTGGAACTATAATCCTAGGTGAACTCGTTCAACATCATTCTCCAAGTAAGTAAATCAAACCTTTCTCCAACCCAGTTAAAGAATCAAGAACCGATTCTTTCCAAACCCTAGATTTTCAAAACCCTCTTCCAAAACCTGCAACTATGTCTTCCTCAGACTCAGGAAACTCTCAAACCCACACAACTACCCTCAAGACAGTGGAGGAAACCAACCAAAATATGGTTCCACTCCCACTCAATCAAAACAACCATGCCTTTCAACTCTCCTTGGACAGTTTTGACACAAAAGTTCATCTTGTCATCGACATCCTTCAACACCATTTCTTGAACCCTGCACTTACGAACACTGATGATCTTGTCCCTGAATGTTCCATCCAAGAATTTTGGATAACTTGCTCCGTTACTGAATCCCAACGAGGGATTGTTGGAGATTTCTATGTACCCTCTTCCAAAGAATTCATCATTGTTCGAATTTCAAGGTCCCTATTTTTGCGAGTTCTACAAATTCCAACCAAGAAGGATCTTGGATTGAATGAATATGCTCCTCTCCTATCTGGGGATGAAATAGTGTCCTTCATGGGGTAAAACAAGGGGATTCAATATCCTTCTCAATACCGAAGACAGTACCTACCACCAATGTGGAACACGATGTTCACATTGGTGAATCGCTCTTTGACTAGAAAGATTGGAAGCTTGGACATGTGCTAAACATACATTCTCCAAATCATGTATGGGATATTCTTTGATCTATCGTTTGACTACTCCTTGATCCTTTACACAGAGTTCAAGGCTGCTATTGCCAAGAAGTGCCAAGAGGTCGCTAACGGAAAGGACTTGCCAGTACTTCTGTTTCTGCGTTTTCTGGGTCTTCTCCTAAGACCCATCATTGATGAAAACAACATTGATGTGGGAAGTCTACCTGTGCATAAGGTGAATGTGCTTACACACTACAAACCCACAGTCAACAAAGAAGGATATGCTACAGAGAGGCCTATCCCGATGAAGCTCTTAGCATACATGAAGACGAGGGAGGTGAGGAGAGCATACAGACGTGCATGCGAGGCACTAGAACCAGTGCCCCGAACCCCAGCACGCATAGGATCAAACCAGAAGAATAAGGGAACAGAGGACTCAAAGGCCTCAGGCAAAGGAGGACGAAGTCAGATTGAAAAAAGAGGGAGAGAAAAAGAGGAAAAGGGCAGAGGCAATAAAGAAGAGAGTGGAAAAAGAGAGGACGAAGAAGGAAGAGGAGAAAAGAGAAGAAAGAGAAAAACTTGAAGAGATTGCTCATTTGAAAGAAGAAGAGGAGCGAGCCGAAAGAGCAAGATAAGAGAAGATTGCTCGATTAAAGGAAGAAGAGAGAATCAGAGCAGAGAAAGAAACCAATTGAGGCTTGGAGCTCTTCTCTAGCTCTGACGAAGAAGATGACCAAGAACATTTTGATGATGTTGTTGAGTCAAATACAACAAGTGAAGAAACTGAAGAGGAAGAAGAAGAAGATGAGGAGGGAGGAGGTGAAGCAGCTGCTCTGCCTCAGAGCGAGCCAGAGTAGCCTAGGATGGTGAATAGGCACACTTATTTCCCTAGCCCAACTCCAAGTGCTACCACATCATCTGACTCCAGTGGTCGAGACACGTAGATCACGGAAATAGACGTGCACACCTCGAACCCTAACCTGCCAAACCAACCGGAGGTCGTATCTACCTCTAGTCATCTAAGCCAAAGAGAAGCCACGTATCAGGGATCACCTTCTCAAAAGGGTGAAACCTTTGAAATGATAAGTGATATGTCTCCCCATATCACGCCACTCTCCCAACGAGAGGAATTCATTTCCTCTACACTAGTCGTTTCTCTACCTTGTTCAGAGCAAGGTTTAGGTGCACCAGACTCGGAGATTCTCGACCAATCTTCTAGTCCACTCATGTAGGGTCGTCTTGCTGGATCTGAACATGCCTTGGAACCCCTTCACGAAGGAACAACAGTAGTGACCTCTCCTCAAAGAGACCCACAAGGATCTGCTGGAAATCCTTCCTCGACCAACATCAAACAAGTCGAGACAGAAGGTGTCCTTGGAACGAGGACTCACTCTGGCCCATGTGTTGAGCCAGAGGTTACCCCTACAGCCTATGTCATAAGGGACGAGTTCCAGTCCTTTGCCATTTCAATGTTGTGCTCCTTGGATGAGCAAAAACTGAACATGGCCCATTCAGAGCCATCTCCTTCTACATCTGCTTTGGAAGAAATTCGATCACCCTTAGCAGTATTGAGGGCTGAGTCTATGACGAATGCCTTTCGTCTTGATAAATTAGAAGAGTTGACGGCTCAAAATGTAGAGGCCTTGCAAAGGGTCCTCGCATACATTCAGAGGGATATAGATTACACTTTATCTCAAGAGGCMCAGGCGCTCACTCCTCTAAATGTCCCTGTCGACTATGTCACCCAGTCTACCATGAATGCTCTCGGTGACCGTTTCCTCCAGAAAGTGGCCAACTTCACCGCTGACTTCAATAGCAAGACCAAGGAGGCATCAGTAGAGATACGTCATTCCTTGGCGGCCTTCAACTACTGCACTGACATGGAGATCCGCAAAGTCTCGGACGTAGTAGAGGAGATCCTTAACCTATTTAAGGCTAAGATCAAGGCCATTCCTACAGATGAACACAGGCGAAAGAGGAGAATGGAGTCAACTCCATGTGCTGATGCCTCAAAGAGAAGGACGATGAGGATCCAGACCTATGGAGAACCGTCCCAAAGCTGCTCCAAGAACCATTCCAAGGGCTTCCCCCTCTGCCTCTGCCCCACGCCAACTAGTTCCAGAGTCTTCAAGGCAGATAGGACAAAATGAGCCAGTGCATGCAGAGGCGCTAAGAGAAGGGAAGATGTCTGCGGCATCCCAATGCAGCGCCAGAAGGGCAACAAAAAGATGAAGAATATGTCATCCCGCTCTTAACTGTATACGTCTCTTCGTCCGAATTAGAAGAGCCCTTGTCATCATCCAAAGAATACGTCATCGAGACTGCTGCTCCATCTACAAGGGGGCATGAAGAAGAAGTGGTGGCAGTGAATGTAGCCGATCTAGCTCTGACGGTTATTCCTGTTGCTGTCCCACTCGAAGGTGTTACAATAGCTTCTCCTCCACAACAAAGAACATTTTGATGATGTTGTTGGGTCAAATACAACAAGTGAAGAAAGTGAAGAGGAAGAAGAAGAAGATGAGGAAGGAGGAGGTGAAGCAGCTGCTCTGCCTCAGGGCGAGCCATAGTAGCCTAGGATGGTGAATAGGCACACTTATTTCCCTAGCCCAACTCTAAGTGCTACCACATCATCTGACTCCAGTGGTCGAGACACGTAGATCACTGAAACAGACGTGCACACCTCGAACCCTAACCTGCCAAACCAACCAGAGGTCGCATATGCCTCTAGTCATCTAAGCCAAAGGGAAGCCACATATCAGGGATCACCCTCTCAAAAGGGTGAAACCTTTCAAATGATAAGTGATATGTCTCCCCATATCACGCCACTCTCCCAACGAGAGGATTTCATTTCCTCTACACTAGTCGTTTCTCTACCTTGTTCATAGCAAGGTTTAGGTGCACCAGACTTGGAGATTCTCGACCAATCTCCTAGTCCACTCATGAAGGGTCCTCTGGCTGGATCTAAACATGCCTTCGAACCCCTTCACGAAGGAACAGCAGTAGTGACCTCTCCTCAAAGAGACCCACAAGGATCTGCTGGAAATCCTTCCTCGACCAACATCAAACAAGTCGAGACAGAAGGTGTCCTTGGAACGAGGACTCACTCTGGCCCATGTGTTGAGCCAGAGGTTACCCCTACAGCCTATGTCACAAGGGACGAGTTCCAGTCCTTTGCCATTTCAATGTTGTGTTCCTTGGATGAGCTAAAACTCAACATGGCCCATTCAGAGCCATCTCCTTCTACATCTGCTTTGGATGAAATTCGATCACCTTTAGCAGTATTAAGGGCTGAGTCTATGACGAATGCCTCTCGTCTCGATAAATTAGAAGAATTGACAGCTCAAAATGTAGAAGCCTTGCAAAGGGTCCTCGCATACATTCAGAGGGATAGAGCTTACACTTTATCTCAAGATGCCCAGGTGCTCACTTCTCTGAATGTCCCTGTCGACTATGTCACCCAGTCTACCATGAATGCTCTGGGTGACCGTCTCCTCCAGAAAGTGGCCAACTTCACCTCTGACTTCAATCGCAAGGCCAAGGAGGCAACATAAGAAATACGTCATTCCTTGGCAGCCTTCAACTACCGCACTGACATGGAGATCCTCAAAGTCTCGGATGCAGTAGAGGAGATCCTTAAACTATTTGAGGCCTAGATCAAGGCCATGCCTACAGATGAACACAAGAAAAATAGGAGAATGGAGTCAATTCTATGTGCTGATGCCTCAAAGAGAAGGACGATAAGGATCCAGACCTGTCTGGCCCTCAAAGTCGTCAAGAGGGGGAGAATCGGCCCAAAAGCTGCTCCAAGAACCATTCCAAGGGCTTCCCCCTCTGCCTCTACCTCATGCCAGCCAGTGCCAGAGTCTTCAAGGCAGAGAGCACAAAATGAGCCAGCACATGCAGAGGCACTAAGAAAAAGGAAGATGCCTACGGCATCCCATGCAGAGCTATAAGGGCAACAAAAAGATGAAGAAGATGTCATCCAGCTCTTAGTTGTATACGTCTCTTCGCCCGAATTAGAAGGGCCCTTGTCATCTTCCATAGAATACATCATTGAGACTGCTGCTCCATCTACAAGGGGGCATGAAGAAGAAGTGGTGGCAGTGAATGTAGCCGATCAGCACTGACGGCTATTTATGTTGCTGTCCCACTCGAAGGTGTTACAATAGCTTCTCCTCCACCACAAAGGAACACAGACGGAGCTAAGGTTCCTGCTCAAGGTACAAGAGTAATCACACCAACAACAAGGCAGAGGTTTCCTGTCAAACCAAGCAGACCAGAAGAAGGCGCAAGCAGTAGGCCTCGGAGCACCAAACGACCCTCTAATCGAGTTCAAAAGATCAAGGATAGTATGGATGCAATGATGAAGCCCATACCCTATGACAAGCTAACCAAGGACAAGGCATATAGAGAAGACATCTACCAATTCCTCTACAGCCTGCTGGATGAGACATTGGTCATCAAGATCAACCTTCACCCAACGGCCCAAGAGAACATCAGGCAGAGGTTCTTACATCGATAAACATAGCCTGTCTATGCAGTCCATTCTGTCGATGGCATCAAGCAAGTCATCGACATCAAGAAATGAACCTTCGTGCACAATCAAATCATATTCCATGCATATATGGTGGAGAGATCTCGTGGACAAATTAGCACTTTCACAGATTGTGATCTTATAAACTAGAATCCATGGGACCTTCTGACTCTGTATTTCTTCACGGATCATAAGAAGGACAAGGGGATAAAGTATGTTGTGGCCAATTTTGCAATACGACAAACAATGACGGACCTTCTGGACTTTAGATGCAAGTTTGACTTTCAACTAGCTATGGACTTGGGAATAGATCGACTGAGCGTTACTACACCAAATGAAGACCTGCAAGGCCTCAACAACATTCCCTCGTGGACAGTGCTAGTGGAACCAGAAGTGGGGGTGGTCTTTCGAAACGAACAAGAAAAGAAAATATTTTTTCAAGAAGACCAATGCTTCAAGTACTCAAACTCTACTTTGCGCTACGTCAGAGATCATTTACTCAGGAGCAGAGATAACACCCCTGGAGCAAAGAAAAGAGCAAAAATAATTCTAAGGTCTATCCATAACTTGTTGGAGTATCGAGAGCTTCTTAGGAGGTTCATTAAGCTTCAACACATCTAGACCTTTATTTTGTAAGAATTTTTCTATCTTTTCAAGCAATGTAATTTCCTTTCATCGTAATGTACTTTCTAGATAGATAACGTAAAACAGAGGTTTCTTTTAACCTCTTGCTTCGACTAGACGTGTTTTTCAATCCCAGTAAGAGCTTGTCTTATTTACACTTAGGGGGAGATTGTTAGACCCCATCTTGTGAAAGTGTAAGTAAGAAGTCTCTTACTCCAATCAATAGGACTTAGTCTAAAGAAGCAGTCTGGACTAAGAGCTCTAATGTAGAAGAGGTCAAGAACTAGAGCTCTTACTCAAAAAGTGAAGGTTCCTACATACATAGCCCGCACTCATTCTCTATAGATGATCAAGCCTTATGCGACAAAAAGCTTAAGTGCTTGATGCAAAGCTACAACTCCAGACACAGAGCCTCTGCATACTACATGCAAAGCCTCTGCATGGTACATGCAGAGCTTCTGGTCTCCTATCTCCATGGAATGCGCGTTTAGTCCAAACATTCTCTCAAGCGTCAAACATAATCAAGGGTGCTTGACCTAGTCCGCTCCACTTTCCAAGGGCAGTGAACGATAAGGATGTGGACTCGGCAACTGAGAGATTCAAGCCATAATTATAGCATAGTTTGGTTGACTTAGGCGTATATAAGGAGGCATCCTCCTCAGGTTCAAATTACCTGAGAGTGCCGACTTATATTATAGCATATTTCTTGTGAGAATACTTTTAGATTGAGAATTGTTATTTTCATCTAATAAAAGCATCCGATTTATTCCAGTCTTTTATTGTTCTTACTTTTATTGAATATTTCTCTTGATCAAACTCAGTACACTGTTCGTACTTCATTCTTATTATTTATTAACTGTGTGTTTCTTAGAATTAAGAGTATCTGGGTTCCAACATGCTATTTCTAGCATATCCAACAAATACACTTTTAATAGCACGGTTCCCAATTTAGATATTTTGGATCGAGGGTTCGATAGTAGGCAATGCATCCCTATACTCTAAAATAGTTCAAGTTTGGTTTCCTTCCTTTCCAGAGCTCGGATGGACTCGTTGGAATTACACGACTAGTGATTCTGTTGTGAATAGAGCAAGCAGTCAATAGGGCTTCTCCCTATAAATTGTTTGGCAGACCCGATTGGTTCAACATACAGTTGACCATTTCAACAAGGGTTTGGTTCTTTCTTTCCACCAAACCATTTTAGTGAGGAGTAAATAGTGAGGTGCGTTCATGTTTGATTCCATTCTTTTCGCAGAATATATTAAACTCTCTATTAAAACATTCACCACCTCTGTCTGATCGAAGTATTTTGATTCGTTTTTCAAGTTGATTTTCTACTTCAGCTTTATATAATTTAAACGCCTCAAAAGCTTTATCATTTGAGTGTAATAAGTAAACATGTAAAAACCGGCTGAAGTCATCGCAAAAAGTAATAAAATACCTTTTACCTCCACGAATAAGAATTGCATTTAATTCGCAAATGTCGGATTGAATTAACTCTAAAATTGAAGTGTCCCGTTTAACTGAAGGACAAGGTTTATTTGTAAACTTTGATTTTACACAAGTTTCACATTTTCCAAAATCCTTGTTATCAATTTTGATCAATCCTTTATTTTGTATTTTTTTCAATACTTTTTACATTTGTATGCGTTAAACGTTTGTGTCATAAAGAGATAGAACAAACAAAATAATTCAAATGATCAACTTTATTAATAGAGTCGGGAATTACATCGATTGTACAAATGAAAAAACCAACAACTTGATCAGTTATACCATTAACATTACTACTCACAGATCCACTCGGTTCGGCCTCATCATTATCCTCCCTAAAATTTAGGCGATACAAACTGAGATGGTAGTATCCCTTACCAAAAAAAATTTCCTTTTGTAAATTACGAGCTTTCTAGACTCTAAGTTGAGTCCAAACCCATTTTCATCGAGTTTTGAAGCAGAAACTAGATTCTTGTTGATATAAGGCACATGAAGAACATCTTTGAGGGTAATAGTCTTGCCGAAAGTGAATTTGAGTAACATTGTACCCATACCAACGACATCCGCTCGGCCGTTGTTTGCCACTATCACTTGCTTTCCTTATCTCACTAGTCCATAGGTAATAAATATAGATCTAGTGCCACACACATGAACTATGGCACCAGTGTCTAAGTACCAGCCACCTCGACTCCCCACAATCCTGGTTGAAGCCTCGAAAATCATGTCGATCTCATCCATGTATAGGTTTGCCACAAGATTCTGAATGTCCTCTACTGTATTCGCAGTTGGGGGTCTAGACTTCTTGAGTTTGCATTCCCTAGCATAATGTCCCGCCTCTCTGCAGACGTGACACTTTCTAACACTTTTCAAATGTGGGCCAGAATTGGAGTGTTGACAAGGCCTCTTGAAACCTTTCTTTTGAGAACCTGCATTCCACCTTTTGCTTGATCCCCCATTGTTTGGTCATCCAAACTTTCCCTTTCCTTTCTTACCAGCCTGCATGTTGTTAGCACTTAAAATTGACTTGCCTCTCTTATCCCGATGTCAAGACTCTTTCTCAATCCTCAAATGTTTTAGTAAATCATCTAGAGAATAGTCTTCAGACTTATGCATCACGCATTTTGAAAAATCCTTCCATGATGGGGGCAGTTTACTAATGACCGCCCCTACTTGGAAGATTTCGGGAAGAGTTATGGAAATCATTTTCAATTTATTAACCAACACTTGGAGTTCGTGAACTTGCTCCAAGATTGGTTTATAATCAACCATCTGGAACCTCAAGTATTGAGACACGAGGTATTTATTAGTTCCATCCTCTTGTTCCTTATACTTGAACTCTAAGGCTTTCCATAATTCTCTTGGATCCGTGATAGGAGAGTATAAGTCAAATAACCGGTCGGATAGGGCATTCTTAATATGTCCGCAAGCAAGAGTTTTTCCTTCTTTGCGGATAAGCCTCTGCTTCTCCAGATTGGCTATCAATGCCCTATCCAGCTCTTTTCCCACTTCGGGAACCAGATTCTCAGGAATAGGGAGTTAAATTTGGGTCTAAAACATAGTAAAGTTTCAACACCATCAACATAAATATCTTTTTATCGGCCCAACGAGTATAATTATTCCTGTTGAGACTGTCGAGCTTGACTAGATCTTGATTGATGATTCGAAAATTGCCGGAGTCCATTATAAAACCTTTAAGATTGTTGAAAACTTTAATTAAAGAACTAGAAAACAAAAAATATTAAACCTTTATATATAAATTTTGGACTTTATTAACACGTAACAAAACCAGGATCTATAGAAATTTTATAAAACGTGATAGAACACTTAAAGATCGAAATCTCAACCAAACCAAAAATCCCACATGGGTTTGAATCTATCCTTCACGATAGATTCGGAAAGACCCAGATTACATAAATGATAAAAGGTTTGTAATACCTCATTTCTATAAATGATAAACAAACCACCAAAAGTTACATTTTTAAACGTTTAAAAAGCAAACGGGATATAACATTTACGAGTTTCTAAATCGAAATGTCCGCTTGGTTTACAGGACGTTACCGTAAGCACCTGTTTTCCAAAATATCCTAAAACGGACAAAATAAACTTAATTGATTTGCATAAAGCTTAAACTATATACAAGACGGAGGACATTAGCTACCCGTTATCTAGATACTTTAATTACAACCAAAAGACAACTAATAATTTACAATCCACAGTTGTATTTGACTAACTATATAATACCAAAAGAGTCGTGCTACTGGAAGCACCAAAAGCAAAKATCTCAATCTACTCGAGCTTGTTCTTTGTCTTATCTACACGGCCTGTAAAAATATGAACTTCTTTGCCTTATCTACACGGCCTATAAAAATATGAACAACTAAAAGGGTAAGAACATAATGCTTAGTGAGTAAACGGGAACTACTAACTACTAAAGCTTCACAAATGTAATCCATGGAAGTCAATGATCAC
>NC_037529.1:29804872-29811086 GCF_001531365.2 Cynara cardunculus var. scolymus
CTGAGTTGACTCGGCTGAAAACTCGGTTTGACCACTAATCACTAAAAATCGCATAACTTTTCGGTCGGACCTCCGTTTTTGACGTAGTTTTCGCTCACGCGTTCGTAAAGAGATAATATACAACTTACAATAGAAATATTTCAAAAAGTATCTTCCAATAAAAGTCAGTTTTTATGTATCCGTAACGTAGATATTGATTCTCTTGACCCGTTTCTTTCCAATTGTTTTGCCCGGGTCTTGTACAATGATTCCGACTATTTCATATATAGTTTATTGCATTCAGGTTTGCTTCAAAATTTTACGTTTTGATCACATAAACACGTATAAAGGGGATAATTGCAACGTATTTGCAAAAGTGTATGTTACAATTACCTCCTCCTTTTGAGGATTCTGTCATCGGAATCTTCATTTCTCGAATAGCTCGGGATATTTGGCAAGCATCTGTTCTTTGTTCTCCTACGTGCAATTCGGACCACGATGATGCTTCCATTTCACCAATACCAAATCGATTGTCTTGTTCCGAAGATTTGCCGTTCTTTCGTTTAGAATTTCTTCTGGTTCCTCGATATATCTCAGTCGTTCGTCAATCTTCACCTCGGCTAAGGGAATTGTTTCATCATACTTACCCAAACACTTTTGAAGATATCCAACATGAAATGCATCATGAATACCAGACAGCTCTTCTGGAAGTTCAAGTCGATATGCTTGTTTGCCAATACATTCAATGATTTTGAATGGTCCAACGAAACGTGGACTAAGCTTACCTTGCTTACCAAATCGTAGAATACCCTTCCAAGGGGAAACTTTCAACATAACCATGTCATCCACGGTGAATTCAATTGGTCGTCGACGATTATCGGCGTACGACTTTTGTTTGTCCTGAGCGGCTTTCATCCTTTCCCGAATAACTTGAATCTTATCATGCGTAATTTGAATCATTTTGGGTCCAGCAAGCACTTTCTCACCCGTCTCACGCCAACATAGTGGAGTTTGACATTTACGACCATATAAAGCCTCAAAAGGCACCATACCGATAGTCGAGTGATAGTTGTTGTTGTATGAAAATTCAACCAATGATAGATGCATATCCCAACTACCACCAAACTCAAGGATACACTCACGCAACATATATTCTAATGTCTGTATCGTGCGTTTGGACTGGCCATCAGTTTGGGGATGATAGGTTGTGCTCAATGCCACGCGTGTTCCTAGTTCTCGTTGTAAACTGGCCCAAAATTTCGAAGTAAATCGAGAATCTCGATCAGAAATTACCTTCAGAGGAACACCATGTCGTGCAATAATCTCGTCGATATAAATTTGTGCCCATTTATCCATAGAATACGACTCTCGAACAGACAGAAAGTGAGCACTTTTGGTTAAACGGTCCACGACAACCCAGATGTTGTCGTGCTGACGAGACGTCTTCGGTAGCTTTGTAACAAAATCCATTGTAAGTTCATCCCATTTCCACAAGGTTTTTGGTGTTCAGCTTTAACCTGCGAACACGTAACACATTGTTCCACATATCGGCCGATATCACGCTTCATTCCCGGCCACCAATATTCAGATCTCAAATCATAATACATCTTTGTACTGCCCGGATGCACGGACATCCGCGACTTATGTGCTTCACATAATACCAATTCCCGAATACCACCGAGTTTTGGAATCCAAACACGGTCCTTGAAGACTTTAAGTCCTCGACTATCATCTGTCAGATATGAAACATAACCATCTATATGCTCTCGTTTCACACGATCAGGCTTTAAAGCCTCTACTTGCCATTTTCGTATGTTGTCAACTAGTGTGGATGTCACAGACGTATGTGTAATAGCATAACACATGGAGTTTGCATACGTCTTCCGGCTTAAAGCATCTGCAACAACATTAGCTTTACCTGGATGATAGAGAATTTCACATTCATAGTCTTTAATCAGTTCCATGGCTCGTTGTTGCCTCATGTTCAAAGTCGGTTGAGTGAAGATATACTTCAAAGTCTTATGATCTGTGAATAGTTGACATTTGGTACCATATAAATAATGATGCCATAATTTTAGTGCGAAAACGACCGCTGCCAACTCAAGATCATGAGTTGTATAGTTCTCTTCATAATCTTTCAACTGTCTCGAAGCGTATGCAATTACGTTGCCTCGCTGCATAAGAACACAACCGAGACCCAGTTTAGAAGCATCGCTGTAAACTACCAAGTCGTCACTACCTTCTGGTAAAGCTAGAACAGGAGCATGTGACAAATAAAGTTTTAACACCTGAAAAGCATTCTCTTGAGCTTCACCCCATTTGAACTTGACATCTTTCTAGGTCAACGAAGTTAAAGGCACGTCAATTTTAGAGAAATCTTGTATGAATCGTCTATAATAACCCGCGAAGCCAAGAAAACTACGAATCTCAGATGCATTCTTAGGTTGCTCCCAATTCTTTACAGCTTCAACTTTGGACGGGTCAACCGACACACCGTCACAAGAAATCGTATGACCTAGGAATTGCACCTGACGTAGCAAAAATTCATATTTCGAAAATTTAGCATATAGACGCTCTTGTCGAAGTGTTTCAAGCATCTCACACAAATGCTTCACGTGATCCGCTTCAGATTTGGAATATACAAGAATATCGTCTATAAACACGATCACAGATTTGTCCAACATTGGCCGGCACACGCGATTCATCATATCCGTGAACGCTGAAGGTGCATTAGTTAAACTGAATGGCATAATTAAAAATTCATAGTGGCCATAACGTGTACGGAAAGCCGTTTTCGATTCATCTTCTTCACGCACACTCAGTTGATGATAACCCGACCGTAAATCAATTTTAGAGAAGTAACTCGCACCTTGCAATTGGTTGAACAAATCATCGATACGTGGAAGTGGATATTTGTTCTTGATCGTTACTTTGTTTAACTCAAGGTAATCGATGCACATAGACATTGAACCATCTTTCTTCATGACAAATAGTACTGGAGCACTCCAAGGTGAAGTGCTCGGTCGGATAAAACCTTTATCGAGAAGTTCTTGCAGTTGATTCTTCATTTCTTTCATTTCAGCCGGAGCCAGACGATATGGCGTCCTAGCAATCGGCGTTGCACCAGAAATTAAGTCAATTCAAAATTCAACTTGTCTATCAGGAGGTAAACCGGGTATGTCCTCGGGAAATAGATCCGGAAATTCACACACAACCGGTATGTCACTAACCGTTTTCTTTACCTCTTTCGACGCATCAAAGATATAGGCTAAATAGGAAGAACAATCTTTAGATAGGTTTCTTCGAGCTTTAAGCGTAGAAATTAACTTTACGTCCCCTTTATGCTTTTCACCGTAAACATATAAATAGTCGACGTCGTACGGTATACGGATTATGCGTTGAAAACACAAAATATCAGCCCGATTCTTAGTCAACCAATCCATAACAATAATTATATCGAAGCTATAGATATCCATCGGTACAAGATCTACGAAAAACTCATGCTCATCTAATTGCAACACACAATCTTTGTAAACTTTATCAGCTAGCATAGATGTGCCATCAGCAGTGTCAACGTAAAAAGGTTTAGCAAGCACATATGGCACAAAGTTTAAACATCGAGCAAACGTATGAGAAACGAATGAATTAGTAGCACCAGAATCAAATAAGATACGAGCAGGATGAGAATTAACGAGAAATATACCCATAACCACATCCGGTTTATCTTGAGTTTCCTCAGCAGTGATTTGAAAAGCTCTGGCCTGGACGCGCAGTACCTCCTCCTTTTCACGAGGAGCACCACTAGTAGAAGGTCGGCCAACAGAAGCCATACTTTCCTCAGGTTTAGATCGAGGGAATTTTCTTTGACGATGACCTATAGCACCACATGAGTAGCATGTCATATCCCTCCTCGAGTAGTTCGGTCTCACGTGTCCAGCTTCACCACAACCATGACATCTAACTTCAGGGCGAACAGTGTTGCATCGGCCTCGATGAGCCTTACCGCAAATAGAACAGGGTGGAAGAGCATTTGACTGAAGGCTATAAGCTTGGGACCAAGATTGAGATCGTGATCTTGCTTGGGATTGAGCGTATCTCAGATTGAAATTCATAGAAAATTGTTGTGGTGGTGCAGATATGGTACCTTCAATTCGAGGTCGCTTGGCTGGCGGAGCTGGATTACGATCCGAGTGGGTCAAATCGTGTTCGCGCCGTCGTGCAGATTCCACCGCTTTATCAAACTCTGAAATGTTACGATTGGCGATGACATCTCGAATCTCTGATCGCAATCCGTCTATAAAGTGGTCTACACATTCCTGTTCTGTAGTCAATAAACGTATGGAAAACTGTGCTTTATGATTGAACTCGGTCTCGTAGTCCACCACTGACATCTTTCCTTGATTAAGATCAAGAAACTCTTTCTCTAATAATTTTTGTAGATCAATTGGACAATATTGCTTGTTAAATCAAGTTTTGAAAGACTCACAAGGCATACCTTATTTTTTATTTCACCTAAAGCTGCAAAAGTAGCATTCCACCATATCAAGGCCCTACTTTTGAACATGGTCGTTGTGTAATTCACTTTATCATCAGATAGCACTCGGGTGATACGAAAGACCTTCTCAGTATTCAATATCCATTCAAGTGCCTCCAACGGATCAACCTTCCCAAAGAACTCAGTAGCACCGCTACCACGAAAGGTTTTAAAAGAGACTCGGTCGGTTTTGGGTTTTGAGGTGTCAGCCGTTTCTTTCTCCTTACCTTTACTTTTATCATCTTCAGACTTTCTATCGTCATGTAGTTGTTGGGCTAACGTTTGCTGAATTAATAAAGTCATACGTTGCATCAAACGTTTGCTTCGAGGAGACATCGGTGCCTCATCATCATAAATATCCAGGTGTGGAGCATTTTCTCCTACATTGTTGTTAGATGGGGTGTGACTAGCTTCATCGCCGTCGGCCATCTTTCCGAAACTTACGACGTATACATAACATTAAATAGAATCCTATAACAAATTCCCAATTCCCACCTAGGTTTCTCTTAAGTTCATATTCCGTTTAAATCAAAACATACTTACTACATGATACCGACACAAGGTTTCAGTTCGGATACCGTCGCTCGTATCCAGTTCACTTAAACCACCGCTCTGATACCAAATTGAAAGACCCAAATTACATAAATGATAAAAGGTTTGTAATACCTCATTTCTATAAATGATAAACAAACCACCAAAAGTTACATTTTTAAACCTTTAGAAAGCAAACGRGATATAATATTTACGAGTTTCTAATTCGAAATGTCCGCTTGATTTACAGGACGTTTCCGTAAGCACATGTTTTCCAAAATATCCTAAAACGGACAAAATAAACTTAATAGATTTGCATAAAGCTTAAACTATATACAAGACGGAGGACATTAGCTACCCGTTATCTAGATACTTTAATTACAAACAAAAGACAACTAATAATTTACAATCCATAGTTGTATTCGACTAACTATATAATACCAAAAGAGTCGTGCTACTGGAAGCACCAAAAGCAAAGATCTCAATCTACTCGAGCTTGTTCTTTGCCTTACCTACACGGCCTGTAAAAATGTGAGCAACTAAAAGGGTAAGCACATAATGCTTAGTGAGTAAACGGGAACTACTAACTACTAAAGCTTCACAAATGTAATATATGGAAGTCAATGATCACGAAGGATGTAAATCATGTAATAAGTAATCATCATTCGAGAATCATACATCTGAATATCAAAGTATGCAACTATATCATGTGAAGGTCAATAATTGATATGTACTGCCACCAAGCTATCCCGGTCATGGCAAGCACAACAATATATATCATAGATTTCATACCACCCGAGCTATCCCGRCCAGTGGAATGATCTTCCCACCCGAGCTATCCCGGACAGTGGGGAAAATGACCGGACTCTAACACGGTCAAATACACACCATACCCGAGTAATCTCAGCTAATATGGGCTTAAGCGTGCCTCCCCGGATGAAACACAAAGTAACCATCGAGTAGCACGTATGGAAGGACGGAGTGCAATAGCCAATATTCTCTTGAAATTGATAAGAAGACATAACATGGTTGAGTGTGGAAGCAAGTAACAAATAGATAACACATGTCTAGCAAAAATATGAAGTTAAGTAGCCCCATAAACTCACATTGCTTTTCGATACTCAAAAATCGAGCCAACTTAGGCTCTACGTCCATATACGTCTAAACATC
>NC_037529.1:29811852-29872665 GCF_001531365.2 Cynara cardunculus var. scolymus
AATCACCCCTGGTAGTAAGTTTTGGAGATGAGAGTCTGTTTTGGGTGAAAAAGAAGGTAAATAACATGTATAACCGACTTTTACGAGTTGGGGCTAAGTTGACTCGGCTGAAAACTCGGTTTGACCACTACTCACTAAAAATCGCATAACTTTTCGCTCGGACCTCCATTTTTGACGTGGTTTTCGCTCACACGTTCGTAATTTGATAATCTACAACTTACAATAGAAATATTTCAAAAAATATCTTCCGATAAAAGTCAGTTTTTATGTATCTGTAACGTAGATATTGATGCTTTTGACCCGTTTCTTTCCAATTATTTTACCCCGGGCCTTGTATGATGATTCCGACTATTTCATATATAGTTTATTGCATTTGGGTTTGCTTCCAAATTTTACGTTTTGATCACATAAACACGTATAAAGGG
Source organism: Cynara cardunculus var. scolymus (assembly GCF_001531365.2). Classification (NCBI taxonomy): domain Eukaryota; kingdom Viridiplantae; phylum Streptophyta; class Magnoliopsida; order Asterales; family Asteraceae; genus Cynara; species Cynara cardunculus. The sequence goes on from NC_037529.1 coordinate 29,812,278, forward strand.
GATAATTGCAACGTATTTGCAAAAGTGTATGTTACAGATTCAGTGGAAGAAAGGAGTAGAAACAGAGTGTTCACTAAGTGAACGGAAATTAAATACAATGCTGAAAAATAAATACTAACCTGGTTTTTCTTGAGGTACGTAAAGATAGAAGACTACACGGTACAAAACCTATTTTTAAAGGTTTTATACGACTACTCTTTTGACGCTGTGAGTCTACAGGTCGCAAAGCCCCAAGATTTGATGAAGTACACGTTTTTGGTTTTCCAACAACGATGAAAAACCGAATATTAAAGCAAGATTGATGTAGAATTCGGTACAGAGAAAGAACAGTTAGGAGCAGAAACTTGAGAGAGAGGGAAGCAATTTCTCAAGTGATGCTTTAGGGGTGGTTTCTACCTAGTATTTATACTCGTAAAACCTTAAGTCTCCTACTATATCGTTTCCCAAAAATTAGAGGATCAACGTTATCGTCCCCTAAAAAGTGGAGGATCAAGTTTAGTTGGAGGATTATCCTCCAACAATGTTTATCTCGAGACTTGGTCAAATTATCCTCCAATAATGTTTATCTCCAAACTTGGTCAAAATCTAATTTCTCATCTCTCTCGATGACATACCAAAATGATATTCTCTAAAATTTCTTTATCTACCAATGTGGGATGGAGGAAAACCTCCAACCTCATATAATTCATAACATTAGCTGCTAAGAAAATTAATTAGATGTTATTTTTGTAATTTAAGTTGCATATACGACTTGCTTCTGGTGTCTAAATGTAAAGAAGAGATTGCAGAATATTCATAACACATGCAAGGAATTAGGGACCAAAAATGTAATTTACTCCGAACTATAATTATATATAAGCTATATATTGGTTCAATTAGTTATATCTCTAGTCGATTAAATGTATGAAGTATAATACCAGCATTAATTAATTTGTTATTTTTTGAAATAGACAAAAAAAAATCTATATCTGATATATATAGTTTATTGAAGATGTTTCGATCATTAAAGCAAAACGCAATATTTGATTTTGGATTGTTGGCAAACGCATCCTTCTTTTGTTTAATCGAGACTGTTTAAACATAAACATTGTCGTTGGTTTAAGATTACAAATCTTTATAACAAATTAAAATAATACTTAACTTACAGTAATTTTCATGAACCTTCCCAAAAACATTCAAAGACGAGGTGGACATAAGTTAATCAAGCACCGTCGAGCTCATCCCATCAAGCATTTTCTTAGTGAGTATTGAGAGAAACAATATAAGATTTTCGTCACTAAAGGTCCGTCACTAATTTACATTAGTGACCAAATTCAAAATTGTCACAAATTAGTGACAAACAAGAGTGATCGCTGTGTTTGTGGTGACTAACCTGGTTACCGATTGTCGTCACTAAATCAGTGAAAGTCGTCACTAATTTCTCATATTAGTGACTAAAGTTAATGACCACCACAAAATAGGTCACTACTTAGGTTCAAGATAACGGATCCGTTAGTTGGTGTTAACCTTCATTATAGACCAAATAGGTAACTGACCATTAATGGTTTCTAGTGACCTAAAAGGTAGTCACTAACTAATAGGATATGAACAAAAATTATGCTAATTCCCACCTCAATTGTATTGCAATAAAATTTAAACTTCCTAATTTGTATTAATGAAAATCAAAATTATAAATTCCATTTACATAACATAAAATTCTTTGATCCGAACAAAAACAAACACATCACTATTATATATCAACATATGTCTATTTGTACATCCTAAAAGATTTTAATATAAACATTTACATCACAGCTTCTAGTAACTTAATTATAGACAAGCTTTCCTTTGTTTTTACTGCCAATTTCATGACACTCGTTTGCCTTCATTCATTCTTCAACACCCATACTAAGTTTTCTTGATGGTGTTTCTCTTGTGGTCCTTGTTATTCGTTCGTTGTTTGCTTCTTAATATGATTTTCATTGATAACCACTAAAAGATTTCTACTTATTCACACAAATATATATGCGAAATAACATAATTATATAATGTAAAATGTAAGAACCCAAAAGTATGTAAATTTACTAACCTTGGCCCTAAGTATTTGACTGTTTCTCTTCCATTCGGGTGACTTATTACAATTCTTGCACCTACCCACCGGTTATATAAACTTCAGTAAAAGTGCCACATTGATGCTTACAAAGGATTTGACAGTGCAAAAACTTGTTCATGTTTGGCATAACATTAGATGGGACAAGACTTGACCTAAGTGGGATAAAAATGTCTTTTCTTTTTCCAGATGAAAAAAAAAAACTCAGGGAGGTGAGTCAAGATTGAAGAACGTTTACAAATTGTAGTTCTATGTTAGGATGATTATAAGAGGAAAATGCTTACCATATTCTCCAGATGTTGAAGGATTGAATTTGATCACTTGGGTCGATGTCAGGTTCCTCTTTTAACAATAACTATGTCATCATGATTCAACAATTGAAGAGATGTCGACCTGAATCCCCCACCCTTTTTAACTATGTGTGCATGTTGAACATTATAAATAAATGAAGCATATGAACTTACCTCTTTATGTTTATAAATTACTGTTGATTCTCTCTCTCAGTGATTTGATGATGATCCCTTTTATGAAGTGTACTATCTCTTTATTCAGCTTCAACGATGATCACTGAGTCAATTCAGTTATCGCTGAACATGTACTATAATTTCTTCATAGACCAGTATCCTTTAGGAAGACAAAACACCATAGATCTTTCAGCAATATCAAAGATAGAAGCTAAAGATAGAGACTTGCAAGTTCATGATCTGAAGCGGTTTTCAGTGACAACAAACTCGTCTACACAAGTGTGAAAACTTCTCAAGAATCAGCAAACACATATGAGACCTCCAGCGTCATTCTAATGTCAGCGATCAAATGAATCTTGTTGAACAAGATTATTTTTTATCTAGTACTTCTACACACAATGGACGAACCCATACATTTCAAAGTAAAGTACTGTATGGAGTCACTATTTTGTTTCCAAGTGTGCTTACCTACTTTATGAAAGACGATTGTTCATATACGGTCAAAAGACTGTATATCTGCAACAAAGGACAAGCTCACCTCTTGAAGCTTGCCACGTGCTTTGTACCTTCTAAATTGCATTTAATCCAATGAATATAAATAGCTGAATAGTTATTCGTTCTCTATTAGACCTCGGAATCTCATATCCAAGCATATTTTCCTTGAATATCTTACCTAAGAAGATACTCCTCTCTCTAACTCTCTATCTAAGAGAGAGACTTCCACACATAATAAGTGAAGAGGACAATATCTCTTAACCTATTTCTTGTAGCAAGTGTTTTCTTCATACTATTTTTAATTTGTGTGTATCTTTGATTGTTTGGATAAGTTCTTTATCTTATCTTTTTTTGCAAACAATCTATAAGAATATGTATTGATCTTCTTTAAAAATATATGTTTTTTTAAAAGTGAAAGTTGTGTTTGTATTCATTCCCCCCTCCCTCTACAAACTGTTACCTATAAACTCTTGTAGATCCAGCTGGGACCAACAGGTGGTATCAGAGCAGTATTTGTTTTTGTGTAGTATTGTTCTATGTTTTATTATCTTTTCTCTCTAGATAATTTGTATTCTTTTCAAATGCTTTTGCAAAATATGACCACAAAATTTCACGATAATACCTATCTTGCCAAACCTCCCCGGTTTATCAGAGACAACTTTAGTCTCTGGAAGAACCAGATGTCTCTTTTCTTGAAAATGTGGATCCTGAGATTCCATACTACATTGAGAATGGACCTTATGTTCCATGGGTAATCTCTCCAGTAGTTCCTACTACTGCTACCACTGTCACGATTCTTGAACGACAGATTCCGAAGCTCCCTCATCACTGGAGTGATGAAGACAAGAAGAAGATGGATTTAGATACTTGTGTGAGATATATAATAGCTATGGCTCTTCATGATGAGGTCTATCACTATGTGATGAAGCTTAAAACCTCGAAAACCTTGTGAGACACTCTTTGTTTTCAATACGGAGGTACTTCTGAAGTACAGGAATTGAGGAAGATAAACTTTGTAAGACAATATGAAAGTTTTCTTTGTGGAAAATATGAATCTTTGTCTGAAGTATATCAATTCTTTAATTGTCTTCTTATTGATTTGAGGATAGTTGAAAGAGAATATTCCAACTCAGAGACACTGAAAAAGTTCCTTGACTGTTGATAACTATACCATGTGTCTCAAGATGTTTAAGGACATATCCTCCTTTTTCCTCAGTTCTCTTTATGGGATATTGCTTAATCATGAGCAATCCCGTCAACTGAAGAAGAATATTCTAAAAGACTCTTGAGAAATGAAAAGCTATCCTCTAGCTTTGATCTCTGATAGCTCTTTAGCTGACCCTTCTATTTCTTCTAATCCCTCGTCTTCTGTTTCTATCACTTACTTACATCCTTCTAACTTTGAGGCTTTGACACACGCTGATCTTTCAGAGTTTGATGATTCGCTGGCCCTTCTTACTAACTCTTTCAGGAGGTTCACTAGAAAAAGCAACTACCACATATCTCCTTCCCTAACCATAACTGTAAACGCAAAGGTCACTTTGCTAGTGAATGTATGTCGAAGAAAGCTACAACACTATCTTCCAACCTCTCATCCTTCTGCAACAAATACCTGAAGATGAAGGAGAAGTACAAGAAGATGAAGAATCTTCGGCGTAAAGGCAAAGGTCTTGTCACTGAAGAGTATGACTGGGCTGATTTATCTGATGAATCATCCTCGGACGACGAAGACACAACCTATATTTGTCTCATGACCAAGGATGTCCAAGATAAACCATCTAAAACATCATCCTCCAGTGATCCCTCGATGTCAACCTCTACTCAGGTATGTAACCTGAATGAAACTTATTCTACTTCCTCTGGTAGCCTATCTGCACTAGATAAGTAGATGCTTGACCTTTACAATACCCTAAATGACAAATCCAATGATGAAAAGAATAATCTTGATCTTCAAGATTACTTAGAGAGATGCCATTCTAAGATGAAAGAGCTGACCAAGATTGAAGAAAATCTTAAGGATCGGGTGATTGTAAAACCAAACCATTAGCATCGAAGGCGAGCAGGGTATCGCTGAGCGTGAGAAAACAATTGCTTAACTCAAGGCTGAGAAGGCTACCATTAAAGTATTGTGTAAAGCCTCTATCAATGCTACTGAGATCATCAACACTTATATCCCCGCCATGATAAAGAGTGGTCTAGGATTTTCCTATGATCAGAAAGATTGTGTCATTGACTAGTCCATGCTTAAGTTTGGTACTTTTGCTTCTTCTATTCTTGACACTTCTTCCTCTCAACATTCTTCTACTAAAACTCATCATGAAGAAACTTCTCTGAGTTTAGGATTCAAAGACAAAGGTAAATCCATTGTCAGCAATCCTCCTATTCCTAAGAAGGACCGCAAGTCATATAGATCATGTTTTATTCCTTCAGCTTGTAAACCTTCTTCCTCAGGGACAAAGGTCTCTAAACGCTCTCAGAGATCTTCCCCAAAGCTGAAGGTGAATATTTAACCCAAGGTATCTATGCCCTCGGTTGTTCCTCCTCCAATAAATGAGAAAGGTATTATTGGAGCTTGTCCCTATTATCTTCTTTCTGACTCTTCTTTCCCTATAGCTACTTTCAGCTATAGAAAGTTCGTCAGTATGGTGAAACTTCTCATCTCGCCAGTAAGTGTCATTCAACTACCAAATTTGTTCTGCCAGCTAAGGTAAAGAATGTAGCTAAGGTAAAAAATCAGCCAAAGTGAAATCAACCACTAAAGTTGTGAAAACAACTAAGGTGAAGAAAACCACTGCAGCCTCTTCTTCAGGTTCAGTGAAGACTCTTGCTGACGCTGAAGCCTCTTCGTTAGGCTCAGTAAAAAAAGATATCGCCTCTAACTCTGATGGACCTATTGAGAAATGGTTATCGAAGCAACCTTAATATGTTTTCTATTACAGGAAGTCAAAGACATCTGGTATCTTGATAGTGGATGTTCAACACACATGACTGGAGACAAATCCGTGCTCTCAGACTACAAAAATGAAAGAGGACCTTCTGTAACCTTTGAAGGAAACGTAAAAGAATATAGCAAGAGCTTCGGTATATTAACCAACTATGCTACTACCTTCAAACGTGTTGTAAATGTTGATGGACTGAAGCATAATCTTCTCAGCATCAATCAGTTGTGTGATAAACATTTCACAGTGAAATTTCTGAAGAATTAATGTTATATCTTCGATAAAGATGACAATTTTTCTCTCAATGATTTCTCAGCACTCTTTTGCATAGGAATCTCTTTGCTTAGTGTGTGAAAAAGGAAAGCAGACAAATGCTAGCTTTAAGTCAAAACAAGTCTCTTCAGTGACCTCTCTGCTTCAACTACTTCACATAGATTTATTTGGCCCTATCAATGTATAATCCATAGCTGGAAAGAAATATGCGCTCGTTAATATTGACGATTTTTCTAGGTACACTTGTGTTTTCTTTCTTAGATCCAAGAGTAATGCACCTGAAGATATCAATTCGTTCGTCAAGTGCATAGAAGTAATGAACAACATCAAAGTATGATCTATCAGGAGTGATCATGACACTATATTTAAAAATAATACCATTGATGACCTTCTTGTGAACAAGGGAATCTCACACAACTTCTCAGATATGAGAACTTAACAACAAAACGGCATCGCTGAAAGAAGAAATCAAACGATTATTGAAGCCGCTCGAAAAATGCTCAGCAAATCTCGTCTCCCTACTCAATTCTGGTTAAAAGGTGTCAACATTACTTGTTTTACTCAAAACCGGTCGCTAATCGTCAAGACATTCAAGAAGATATCTTACAAAATCTTCCATAGAAGAAAGCCTTCTCTCAGCTTTCTTCATATCTTTGGTTGTACATGCTATATCTTAAACAATAGCGATCATCTTGGAAAGTTTGACCCCAAAGCTGATGAAGGAATCTTTCTTGGATGTTTTTCAATGTCCAAAGTCTTAATAGTATTCAACAAAAGACAACAAACGATAGAATAATCTATTCATATCACATTTGATGAATCTCAATCAGCTAACTCTAAACCCCATCTCTGAAGATGATGAAGAGTTAGACTACTGGATGATATCTCACTGTGGAGAACATGAAGCTTCCTTCAGCAATCAACCGAATGTTGACCTCCCTGAAGCTAAAGATGATCCATTCATCATTCAAGATGTGACTAAAAAAGAAGTTGAATCCTCTTCAGTGGTTGATGTCATTCCCATTAGTCACTTACCCCCATCTACTTCAAATACCGACCATTTAGTCGTTGAATCTCTTTCAGTCCCTGAACCTTTATCAATAAATGAATCGCTCACTATGGCTCCTTTGACAATTCAAGTTGTTGTTGAAGACTCTCTTTTTAAAGCCTCATCTTCTATACTTGAGCCTCCATTTTCAGAAGGTGATAATATGTATCATCTACTAGCTCAACGATAGACGAAAGACCATCCTATCCATCATATTCTTGGTGATACAAGTACAGGTATTTAGACACATCGTGGTCTAGGTAATATTTGTCTCTTTGTGAACTTTCTTTCTGTACTTGAGCCCAAGAAAATCAGAGTCTTTCTGTGACCCAAGGTTTTTCACTTTTATTCAAGAAGAACTCATTGAGTTTGATAGGAACAAAGTCTGGTACCTTGTCCCGTGTCCATATGATAAAATTGTGATAGACACCAAGTGGGTTTATGGCAATAAGTTGGATGAACAAGGAATTGTAACCCGTATTAACGATCGTCTTGTTGCTTAGGGTTACATGCAAGTAGAAGGAATCAACTATGATGTGACCTTCGCACCAGTGGCTAGATTCAAAACCATTCTACTCTTCCTATGCAATGTTGCACATAAGGACTCTAAAGTGTACCAAATGGATGAAAATAGCACTTTTCTGAATGAAAAACTTCAGGAGGATGTTTTGTTGAATAAACTTTAGGGTTTCCTGACCCTAAATATCCTAATCATGTCTATCAATGAACCTCATGCCTGGTATGACACTCTTTCTTCATTTCCTATTCCAGAGAAAGTTGTCCATGGAAAAATTGACAAAACCATATTTCTTAGGAAAGTCAAGGGTCATATCATTCTAATCCAAATTTATATCGAAGATATTATATTTGGTTTCACTAAATCCATCTTTCTTTTTTCGTTTCGCTGACCGCGTGAAGAAAGAATATCAGATGAGCAAGATGGAAGAACCGACTCACTTTCTAGGTCTTCCGATTAAACCATATGATAAATGCATCTTTATCAATTAGAGTAAGTATGTCAAGGATATGTTGAGCAAATACGACTTAACTAGTAGTTCATCTATGAAGATTCCATGGCTCCTCCTCTATCGCTAAACAATGATCCAAATTGGAAAACCTGTAAACATTACTGTTTATAGGGGAATAATCGGATCCTTCCTGTATCTTACAGCAAGCCTATCTGATATCATGTATTCTATTTGTCTATGTGCAAGATATCATTATGAACCCAAAGAATCCCATCTGCTTCTGAAAAAATGCATGTTCAATATATCTTAAGGGTACTCATAATGTGACAACTGTCATTTTTAGAGCGTCAGGTTAGCATCTTATTAGGGTTTCTAGGCTTAGTTCCCAAATTATAGTTCCGAAAACCCTGTTTCGACGGGTAATTGATAAAGTAAATTATGTAATACCAAATGTATTAAAAATTCTCCTAAAATAATAAAGTTAATATTATAAAATTCAAATTAAAAATATAAAAGTCTCATTTGAATGTACAAATAATTTTACAAAATTTTGAATTTTGATTTAATAATGAATAATTTTATCGCTATTTGATAAAATTGTATTTAAGTTAACATTTAATTAGGATTTATCTTATTAAGAAATTAATAATAAAAAAATGTGATGGAATGGGCCTTGTGAGGACCGGCCCCTTTATCCACATATAAAAACCTCACTTCTTTTGAAATCTTTCATTTCACTTTCACATTTCTCCTTTCTCTCTCTAAAGACTCTTAGTCTTCCACTCTAGCCAGATCCTCCCTCCAAACTCTCATAGATTCTATAAATTTTGAAGAACATTCAAGTCTTCAACTAATATCAAGAAAAAGGTAATAGATTAATTTTATTATCTTTGTACCTTTTCAATATTATTTCTCGTTTCCGTCACACTTTCTTCCTTCTTGTTGAGCTGAAAATTTTCTGGATATTCTAAGATGGGAGATTACTCATCAAAGACATGAGAATGTCTTCGAAATGGTGATAATCTATGATCTACAAACTTAGAACTGAAGAAAATGGGATAAAACCAAATTGCATGTGAAATTTAACCATCAAAAGTAACATTTTCAAAGTGATAGATCGTTACTAGTAAACTGTGTCGACTGAATCTTCTAAAAATAAACGTCTAAATGCTTTGTTTTTCCTTTTAAAATATATTTTGATGAGTGGTTGTCTTGGGTTTCACTAAAAAATATTGAGTTTTGAGCATTTAAAAGCTCAATTTGAAACTCCGGTGCAAAATGATGCTGTTGGACAAAAGATGTCTAACAACAGTAACATTTGCGGTATAAAAAGTTGAAAGTATAATGAGTTAAGGAAGGTTTCTTTTGACAATGATTTGTGAAACCAAAATTCTAGAAACAAAAATTTACATTTATGTCCAAGTGGTAACTTTTTGTGCAAAAGCCTTTTATTTTAAAATATATATAAACAATGGACTATTTTAAAGAACAATTAAAAAGGTATAAACTTTAATCCATAAAAACTCATTGCTTTACATAAGGTATAATTTTACTTTATCTTTATCAAGACCCGATAGGTAATCCAATTATTGGATTACGGATTGATTAGGAAAGTAGGGCGGACGTATTGTGCTTCAAACGTCATCAAATTCTTGGATATTCATAAGCAAACTTGTGAGTATTCACGGCCCCTCTTTTACTGCTTTTAGTTATTTAAACTCAGGGAAAAGCATGAAAGTATGCAAACTATACTGTTTAGTGTAAATTATTGGACTAAATAATTGTTTAGTCAAAAATTTGTTGAAATCATGAAAATTGATGGTTATTGCACTATGATTAAATGCTAAATTGATGCACTTGAGAGTATATTTTAACAAGTCCCCTTCCGTAAACGCTACTAGTTAACTCGGGCACGTTCCCGGGCCGTGGTAATTGTGGWTAGCCGCTATTGTGTTGACAGTCCCCCCCAAAAATGGGAACACATTACCTATGTTTTTATAGTCTACTCATGTGTGCGAATGGGCCATCGCTGAAGTAGTACTGATACAAACCGTGGTACCTAAGTGAGTGAACGGGCCACTTATGGTAGTTCGTAAACCAATGGGGCACATTGGTCAGGTAAGGCTCAGTAGCGTCTCAAGTGTTAAAGCATCGATGGAAATTTACATTTATAACGTGCAAGTTATGTATTAGTTTGCAAGAAGTGGTTTATGCATTGTAAATATTTTGTGCATATGAAAACCTGTGAACTCACCAACTCTTTGTAGTTGACGTCATTTTATGTTTCTTGCTTTTTAGGACAATAAGTAAGAATGGAAGTTTTGGAAGCATTTTATGATAACACCAGTTCACAAGTCTTTGTAACTCCTTCTACAAATGATGTTGTTTTCATCGTGAACAGTAGAGTTATGAAATTTGTAAATTTGTGGATTATGTATATTAATGGAGTTATCTATCAATTGGAGCTATGAAATGCTTACTTGTTACACCTCGTGTTTCCGCTTTAGCGGGGTGTGACAAAYTTGGTATCAGAGCTTCGGTTATAGAGAACACCGGTTTTTCTTAAAACCACAAACTATAACCAAATATTTTCAAAACAATGTCACTAGTATAACCAGAGGATGAATGTCGTGTTATTATACTTAAATTAAACAGATCCTGATCACCTATGTTTAACTTAAGTATTATGATAGAAGATTCGAATCGGTTGTGTTGCAAATATGCTCAAATTTAGAAATTTTATTTAAAATATGAAAAGCATGATTATGTATATGTTTGCATAAATTTTGAATATCCATCGCCCTAGACTAACCAAAAGCTCTGGTTGTGAAGTAAAACAAGTTATATAGAGCACTAAGACAACCAGAGGTCAACTCTGTATCTGAATACTTGGTAGTTAGACATAGATAAAGGGTCTAGTCTCTATAACCACTGTATTCAAAAATCCGTACTATGCATTAGGTAAGATTTGCCTTGACATAGGAAGTGAGCTTTGCGTTCTAATTTTGGTTAAAGGACCACTTAAGTTTACAAGTGGAGGGCGTTTAGAAGCTCTGGTTGGCTTGATCTTGAGAGCCAGAAGCTCGGGTTAGAGGGACTAGAGGCTCTGGTCCTTGAAAGGAAAATATTTACTAAGACTGTATGTTGGACCAGAGGCTGATGAATTAGAAATTCTGTAAGTGTATGTTGAACCAGAGGTCGATGGACAATGATCCATTGGTCTGCAATGTATTAGGAATCAGAGATCGATGGACCAAGAGATCCATTGTTCTGTTATGTTATGAGGAACTAGAGGTCGATGGACAATGATCTATTGGTCTGCTATGTATTAGGAATCAGAGATCGATGGACCAAGGGATCCATTGGTCTGTTAAGTTATGAGAAACCAGAGGTCGATGGACTGTGATCCATTGGTCTACTATGTATGAGGAGCCAGAGATCGATGGACCTAGAGATCCATTGTTCTACTATGTATGTTGAACCAGAGGCTGATGAATTAGAAATCCCTTACATCACTAAGTGGATGTTGAACCAGAGGTCGATGAACTAAAAGTCAAATGTAGCTTCGAATAGGGTAACGTCAACCAGAAGCTCTGGTAATGCAACCAGAAGCTTTGGTAATGCAACCCGAGGCTCTAGTCATCCAGAGGCTCTAGCTTGCTTGCCATCTTTAGTCCCTACTTGGTGACTTTTGTCTTAACCCAAAGCGCTTATTGATGGTATGTCTAGTAATTAAGTTTTTAATATCGCAGATCATTATGTCATCATCTATTCCTAGTGAATATTCAGCAGACGAATCTGGTTATGTTGTTAGTCGATCTAGAAGGAATTTATCAATCAATGAAGAGGGAGACCCATATGAGCATGAGGATAGAGCGACAAGCAAGACACCTGCTCTACCACCCACATCAGTGTTACCTCCATTGGAGCCAGTGCCTAATATTCCACCTCAAACGTTTCATGGTCCGAGGATTAGGGTCATGGCCAGAAAAAGTATACCACTACCTCGATGGGTGACTTTCGAGAAATCTAATAGAACAAGAGGAGAGGCATCACAATCGCAACATGGGAGCAGAGTCTCACGAGTGGTGACTGGAGTACCTGCATCCTACGCCCAGGGCATGACTCTGGATGAATGATAGTGGGTGCGGGGTATTGCATTGGAAACTCAAACCCACCAGACCCGGCTGGGATATCACCACTACATTTTAAATAACATGTCCGATGTATTGGAGATGCATCACTAGCGTATGATGAGAACCTCGGATGCAGTCATCGCTACAAGACGCGAGATTAGGAGACTATATAAATGTTTAGTGGCGAGTGTGTTGATGGTACTAATACTTGGAATGTTAATCTGTTAGACGTTGCTCTAGAAGCAATGACTAATGTTAGAATCACTACTCTTTTGTTGGAATTTAAGATCTGTTTTGAGGGTTGTTATCGATTGAAATCCCTTAGCATCCTTTGGAATCGTTTAAATGTACTAAATTTTTTGGATCAATATAAAAATCTTTCTGTAAATACTTCAATGATATCTACAAGATGAATATCCTATGCATCATTCTGTTGATTAGAAATTATTGTCAATGATATTGCTATAAAAATGATGAGATTCCCTTTTATCATGCCTTAGAAAATGCCGCCAAGAAGAGAAAACCCTAAAGTTGCACGACTCGTGTCAGAACAACTCTTGGCCGCGCTTCCCAATATAGTCAGCCAGGTAGCTGCGGGCCTGAGCATTAACCAACCAACAAATTCTGAGCCTAGGACATCTAGGGAATGCACCTATTAATTCTTCAGATCCTGCAACCCAAAAGAATTCCATGGAACTGAGGGAGCCGTAGGATTATTAACTTGGATTGAGGGTATGGAGTATGTCCTCCATATCAGCAAATGCCAAGAAGCAAACAAAGTACAATACGCTGCATGCCTACTGCAAGGTAGAGTATTGACATGGTGGAACACATTAGTTCGTACTATGGCCGGGAAACAGCCAACCAACTTTACTGGGAGGAGTTCAATAAACTACTTAAGGACGAATATTGTCCAAGGAGTGAACTTCAAAAGTTGGAAATGGAGTTATGGAACCACGAGATGAAAGGGGAAAACATAGCTGCACATATTGCTTGATTCCATAAGTTAGCAAATTTAGTGCCACATCTGGTGACACTTGAGGAACTCCGAATCGAAAGGTATATCTGGGGATTATCTCCAGAAATTCGAGGAAATATTACCTCGGCAAACCCAAAGACCCTTCAGGAGACAATAAACATTGCGACCAAGCTCACAAATAATGCTATTCGGTCTGGGGAATTCAACAAAGGAAAAAGAAAAGTGGAAGAACTTGGGAACCAGAGATTTAGGGAAATATTTGGCAAGAATAGGACGGTGGTAGGAAATTTCGAGGTACAGACCCAAGTGGTAAATCAAGGAAGCAAACCTAAGTGCAATAAATATAAATATCCGCACTGGGAAAATTGCATCATTTGTCAAAGATGCCATCGAGGGGGCCATCACATAAAGGATTGCCGAAAACGATTGTGTTTTGAATGTGGGAGTCCAGATCATATGAGAAATGTTTGTCCGAAGAGAAAACAAGGAAAAAATGTTAACCAAGCTCGAACAGCCAATCAAGGAAACTCAGAACGTCAAGCACGGGGCCGAGCTTTTGAAATTGGAGCAAAAGAGGCTAGGTATGACCCCCAATGTGGTTATAGGTACATTTCTCTTGAATAATGAATTTGCATCAGTGTTATTTGCTTCAGGAGCAGATAGAAGTTTTGTATCATTAGACTTTAGGCAAAAGATTATTTTAAAATCTTAAAGGATGAAAGAAGTTTACATAATAGAATTTGCCAATGGCCAAGAAATTAGGACTAGAGACATAATCATGGGCTGCACTCTAAGCTTAGCCCAGAAGGATTTTAGCATAGACCTTATTCCGATTGAGTTATGAAGTTTTGATGTAGTTATAGGCATGGACTGGCTATCCAAAAATCGAGCCAAAATAGTTTGCTCGGAAAAGATTATCCGAATTTCTCAAGAAGGAGGTGAAACACTTATAATTCAAGGAGAGGAGTCCAATTGGAAAATTAAGATAGTATCATGCATGAACATGCGGAAGTACTTAAAGAAGAATTATGTTGCATTTTTTGTCACACGTTATAGATAAGATGGTCAAAGAGAGATTTATTGAAGATCTCCCTATAGTTTGGGAGTTCCCTGAAGTATTCCCCGAGGATTTACCAAGACTACCCCCACCTAGACAAGTCGAGTTTGGTATCGACTTAATTTCTGGAGCTGCCCCAGTAGCAAAAGCACCATACCGATTGGCCCCATCAGAGATGCAAGAAATGTCGGGTCAACTCCAAGAGTTGTTAGTTAAAGGAATCATAAGACCCAATTTTTCACCATGGGGTGCACCGGTTTTGTTCATCAGAAAGAAAGATGGATCAATGCGAATGTGTATTGACTATAGAAAGCTTAATAAGTTGACTATCAAGAATCGATATCCTCTTCCTAGAATCGATGATTTATTCGATCAACTTCAAGGTGCCGTATACTTTTCAAAGATCGATCTTCGATCCGGATATCATCAAGCGATAATTCGAGAAGAGGACATCCCCAAAACGACATTTAGGACCCGGTACGGCCATTATGAATTTTTGGTTATGCCATTCGGGTTAACCAATGCACCGGCTGTTTTCAAGGATCTAATGAATAAGGTTTGCAGACCATACCTGAATAAATTTATAATCGGCTTCATAGAGGACATACTAATTTATTCACAAAGCAAAAATGATCATGAGCAACACTTAAGATTGATATTGGAGCTACTTAGGGACTAGAAATTGTATGCACAATTCTCCAAATGCGAATTCTGGATTCGTGAAGTACAATTTCTTGGTCATGTGGTTAATGAAAAAGAGATTCATGTAGATCCTGCAAAGATTGAGGCCATTAAGAAATGGGAAACCCCAAGAACCCCGACGGAAATTCGTCAATTTCTTGGTTTGGCATGCTATTATCGGCGATTCATTGCTAATTTTTTTAAAATTGTGCAACTACTAACAACTTTAACTCAAAAAAACAAGAAGTTTGTTTGGGGAGAGAAACAAGAGGAAGCATTCGAGACTCTTAAGCATAGGCTATGTAATGCACCTATTTTATCATTACAAAAAGGTTCAGAAAACTTCGTGGTATATTGTGACGCATCACATCAAGGCTTAGGATGCAAAGTTATGCAAAAAGATAAGGTCATTGCATATGCCTCAAGACAACTCAAAGTGCACGAGATGAACTATACTACGCATGACCTAGAATTAGGAGTCGTAGCATTGTGTTCACTGATCACAAAAGCCTTCAACACATCTTCAATCAGAAATGGCTAAATATGAGACAACGAAGATGGGTTGAACTGCTAAGTGATTATGACTGTAAAATTAAATACCATCCAGGCAAGGCTAATGTAGTAGCTGATGCTTTGAGTAGAAAGGAGAGGGTGAAGCCAACAAGGGTGCGAGCTTTGGGAGAAGTAGTAACCACGAGTTTGAAAGCACAAATTTTCGAGGACCAGAAAGAAGCATTGAAGGAAGAGAATTTAAAAAATGAGACCATACACCGCATGGAAACTAAGTTTCAACTGAAGTCCGATGGAGTGAATTACTTGGGAAATACGGTTTGGATCCCTAAGATTGGCCATCTTAGATCAATAATTTTGAACTAAACCCATTGATCAAAATATTTAATTCACGCAGGAGCAGATAAAATGTATAAGGACTTGAGGGAACACTATTGGTGTCCCGAAATAAAGAAAGACATCGCCTTATATGTGAATAAGTGTTTAACTTGTGCAATGGTCAAGGCCGARCACCAAAAACCATCCGGTCTACTCCAGCAACCTGAGATTCCTCAGTGGAAGTGGGAACAAATATCAATGAACTTCATAACTAAGTTGCCCAGGACTGGGAAAGGGCATGATACAATCTGGGTAATTGTGGATCGTCTGACGAAATCTGCTCATTTTCTTCCAATTCGGGTAGATTATAAGATGTAAAAGTTGGCTCAAATTTACATAAATGAAATCATCACCCGACATGGGGTACCTCTTTCTATCATTTCGGATAGAGACAGTCGATTTACGTCAAGATTTTGGCAATCACTTCAAGAAGGGCTGGGTACACGTCTAGATCTAAGTACTTCATACCACTCTCAAACGGATGCACAGACGGAAAGAACAATCCAGACGCTTGAAGAAATGTTGCACGCATGCGTTATAGAGTTTGGTGGAAGCTGGGATACGCACCTTCCGTTAGTCGAATTTGCGTACAATAACAGCTATCATGCCAATATTCAGTGTGCGCCTTATGGAGCATTATATAGACACAGGTGCAGATCTCCGTTCAGTTGGCTAGAAATTGGCAATTGCCAATTAACTAGACCCGATGTTTCCCAGGAAACTACTGACAAGATCGTAATTATCAAGGATCGACTCAAGGCTGCAAGAGATCGTCAGAAAAGTTATGCTGATAATCGGAGGAGACCTTTAGAATTCCAAAAAGGAGATAAAGTACTCTTATAAGTCTCACCATGGAAAGGAATAATTCATTTTGGGAAAAGAGGTAAATTGGGTCCCCGATATATTGGTTCATTTAAGGTAATTGAGAGAATTTAACAAGTGGCATACAAGCTAAATTTTCCCTCAGAGTAATTGCCATTCAAGATACATTTCATGTATCAAACCTCAAAAAGTGCTTAACCAACAAACCACTAGTCATACCATTGGGAGATGTGCAAATTAATCATCACCTGCGCTTCGTTGAAAAACCAGTAGAAATCATTGATAGAGAAGTCAAGCAGTTGAGGCGTAGTAAGATCCCGATTGTAAACGTTCATTGGACTTAAATGCATGGGCCGGAATACACATGGGAAAGAGAAGATTTTATGAAAAACAAGTATCCCCACTTGTTCTCAAACGAGTCCACAGATAGGAACTAACAAAAAAAAAAATTCGAGACGAAATTCTTCCGGCATGGGGAGACTGTGACAATTGTCATTTTTCGAGGGTCAGGTTAGCATCTTATTAGGGTTTCTATATTTAGGCTTATAATTTATTAGGGTCTAGTCATGTTGATTAAATTTCATCTGGCTTAGTTCCCAAATTATAGTTCAGAAAACCCTATTTCAACGGGTAATTGATAAAGTAACTTATGTAATGCCAAATGTATTAAAAATTCTCCTAAAATAATAAAGTTGATATTATAAAATTCAAATTAAAAATATAGAAGTCTCATTTGAATGTACAAATAATTTTACAAAATTTGGAATTTTGATTTAATAATTAATAATTTTATCGGTATTTGATAAAAGTATATATATTTAAGTTAACGTTTAATTGGGCTTTATCTTATTAAGAAAAAAAATGTGATGGATTGGGCCTTATGAGGACCGGCCCCTTTATCCACATATAAAAACCTCACTTCTTTTGAAATCTTTCATTTCACTTTCACATTTCTCCTTTCCCTCTCTAAAGACTCTTAGTCTTTCACTCCAACCAAATCCTCCCTCCAAACTCTCTTAGATTCCATAAATTTTGAAGAACATTCAAATCTTCAAGTAATATCAAGCAAAAGGTAATTGATTAGTTTTATTATCTTTGTACCTTTTTCAATATTATTTCTCGTTTCCGTCACACTTTCTTCCTTCTTGTTGAGCTCAAATTTTTCTAGATATTCTAAGATGGGAGATTACTCATCAAAGACATGAGAATGTCTTCGAAATGGTGATAAGCTATGATCTACAAACTTAGAACTCAAGAAAATGGGATAAAACCACATTGCATGTGAAATTTAACCATCAAAAGTAACATTTTGGAACTGACAGATCGTTACTAGTAAGTTGTGCCAACTGAATCTTCTAAAAATAAATGTCTAAATGCTTTGTTTTTCCTTTTAAAAAATATTTTGATGAGTGGTTGTCTTTGGTTTCACTCAAAAATATTGAGTTTTGAGCATTTAAAAGCTCAATTTGAAACTCCGGTGCAAAATGATGCTGTTGGACAAAAGATGTCTAACAACAGTAACATTTGCGGTATAAAAAGTTGAAAGTATAATGACTTAAGGAAGGTTTCTTTTGACAATGATTGGTCAAACTAAAATTCTAGAAACATAAATTTACATTTCTGTCCAAGTGGTAACTTTTTATGCAAAAGCCTTTTATTTTAAAATATAGTAGTTGTGTACCTACGCATTGCAGTAGGATGTAAAAGTTCATTAAAACGATTACTTCGATGTCGATAATTAGTTATTACAAGAACATGTGAGATACTTCTTTGAGTTTACTAATTAGTATATTTCAAGCATATACAAAGATGTGTAAATCAAAGGATTACCGATGTCAATTAGCCAGTCACTACAAAACATTAATAAGTTGGATTATGATCCACAAAATTCCTACAATTTGTTCCTTAGTGGAGGATATTTAAGGCATATGACAGAACATCAGAGGCTTCACAAATAGATGGTAGAAGTAAGACCTTGTGTTGCTATAGGGCTAAATACTTTATTGAATTTGAAGAGTCGGTGGCTTTTTCAAATAAGAAAATTTGATTTAGCAATGCTTGCAAGATATCATATATTTGCTCAGCACCTACATGTATTGAAAATGTTCTATAAATAATAAACAAAATTCAAAGATCTATTAAGACACCAATCCTCGAATACTTCATATATTTCACTTAGAGAATGATTCAATATATTTCAACAACAAACCAAATAGGCAAATCTAATCTAAACATATTTCAAAGTTTGGGTTCTTGTTTTTGAATCGATAACTTGGCAGTGTCACTCCGATGGCAGTTGTAGCAACTCTCCTTTTCTTGGCAAAACCTGTGAGTAACACCAAAAACACCATGTTCAAATATCCAGTGACCACAGAGTTCGCTTTGAAGTGAACATCAACAGACCAACTGAAGTCACAACTCCGGGAAACTTGATGTCATCAGTGACCACCAGAACCAGAAGCAAAAGTTTCCATCCAACTCAATGACTTTTGGGGACAAGGTGTAGAAACCAATATTCCTTTTGATCAATCTACATTCTTGCCACAAGGATTCCAATTTGACAACAAAACACGATACAATTCTTGTTTTGATGCAAACAACCTGAATACAAAGGAAAATAACCTAGATTTTAGATTCGTTTAACAACTTTGTGGTATATTTAAAAGCATCAAGAAGACTGCAAACAAGTTAGAGTCGCCATTAACAGCTGAAAAAATTAAGCACCCTCCTCTTCCTTAATCTATAGTATAGTATCAAGTTAGTTATATCCTACTTGTTATTATTACCCAACTTCTTGATACTGGTTGTGTAGCATATATTTTGTTTATATATGTGGTCTATTGCGACAAAGATTTTTTGATCGTTATCAATCATCAAAACCCATAATTTAGTTTATGTTTTTATCAAATATCACTGGCTCAAAAAGGGCTTGATCACCATGGTTGTGTTAGCTGATAAGAATATACAGTACACACAGTGAAAGATGGAGACTAAGAGAAGGGTGAATGCATGTGAGGGTATCAACTAAAAAGGTTTCAACTTTAATCAATAAAAACTCATTAGCATAACATAAGGTATAATTTTACTTTATCTTTATCAAGACCCAATAGGTAATCTAATTATTGTGCTTCAAACGTCATCAAATTCTTGGATATTCATCAGCAAACTTGTGAGTATTCACGGCTCCACTTTTACTGCTCTTAGTTATTTAAACTGGGGGAAAAGCATGAAAGTATGCAAACTATACTGTTTAGTGTAAATTATTGGACTAAAGAACTATTTAGTAAAAAATTTGTTGAAATCATGAAAATTGATTGTTATTGCACTATGATTAAATGATAAATTGATGCACTTGAGAGTATATTTTAACATGTCCCCTTCCCTAAAAGCTACTAGTTAACTCGGACACGTTCCCGGGCCGTGGTAATTGTGGATAGCCGCTTTTGTGTTAACAATCCCACCCAAAGACCGGTGCACATTACCTATGTTTTTAAAGTCTACTCATGTGTGCGAATGGGCCACCGCTGAACTAGTACTGATACGAACCATGGTACATAAGTGAGTGAATGGGACACTTATGGTAGTTCGTAAACTAATGGGGCACATTGGTCAGGTAAGACTCAGTAGCGTCTCAAATGTTAAAGCATCGATGGAAATTTACATTTATAACGTGCAAGTTATGTATTAGTTTGCAAGAAGTGATTTATGCATTGTAAATATTTTGTGCATATGAAAACCTGTGAACTCACCAACTCTTTGTAGTTGACGTTGTTTTATGTTTCATGCTTTTCAGGACAATAAGTAAGAATGGAAGTTGTGGAAGCATTTTATGATAACACCAGTTCATAAGTCTTTGTAACTCCTGCAAATGATGTTGTTTTCATCCTAAACAATAGAGTTATGAAATTTGTAAATTTGTGGATTATGTATTTTAATGGTGTTATCTATCAATTGGAGCTATGAAATGCTTACATGTTACATCTCCTGTTTCTGCTTTAGCGGGGTGTGACACATAATATGGGCCTTTGGTATCCCAAAGACTCAGTCTTCGAACTAATCAGTTATGCGAATAGTGATTTTGCAGGTTACAAGATTGATAGGAAAAGCACCACTAGAGGCTGTCAGCTTCTAGGTGGAAAATTGGTGAGCTGGACAAGTAAGAAGCAAAATTCTGTGTCCACATCAACTGCAGAGTCTGAATATGTTGCCGCTGGAAGCTGTTGTGCACAAATTCTTTGGATGAAAAACCAGCTCAATGATTATGATATTTAACTCTCAAAGATCCCTATCAACTACGATATCACTAGAAGTGGTCTCCGATTAGTAAGAATTGGAAGATAAGGATTTAGGCAATAAGGAGTTTTGATCGGTTAAGTCTTGTCCGATAAGGAATTGTATCGGGTCAAAGCTTGTCCAATAAGGGTTGTTATAATAAATGAAGTGTGCAATATGGTGTGTTGATCGATAAAAGGCTTGAGCGATAAACTGTTTTGGGCGATAAAAAGTTGCCAATTTCTTTGTTGTCTGATAACATTTGTTGGTAGATATAGTTGTGTTCAATAACAAGTGCTTAAAAGTTCTGTTTAGTGCCTGATAAATTTTGACTTTTTGATTTCTCTAAGTTTTGAACTGTTTTAAGATCAAGTGTGATTAATCAATTTGAAATATTTTGAAATGACATTTATGTTAGAAAGAAAGAACAAGGAACTGAAAGAGAGAATATCTRAATTGGAAAAGAAAWTGAAAAAGAWACAAGAGAAATATATTGAAATGTTTTATGAACACCATTCAAATCTTTCCTGGGCCAAAGATATGGTTAAGGATAATGAATAAGTTCATGAGGAAAAGAAGTTTTTAAAGGAACAAATTGATGAACTTCTTTCTAGAGATCGTCATTATGAGATTGAAGAAAAATGTTAAGTTGTTAAAGAATATTTCTGAGTTAATTACAAAGGTGAATGAAATTGAGAAAATTCTAAATTCAGGAAGAATAATTTTTGAAAAAGAAAAGAAGAAGATAGATGAACTGGAAAGTCTGTTAATATCTTAAAGAAAAGAGTTTGAAGAAAAAAAAGAAAAAGATATCTGATCTGAAGAATAAAAAAGTAGTGAATTCTGAAAAGAAGTTTGATGTTGAAAGGAAGAATCATGAAAGCAAGATTAAAGTTCTTGAGTTGAATAATACAAAGCTTTCAGAGAAAATATTTGAATTTGAGAAAATAATTATTCTGGAAAGAGCTAAAGTTGAGACTGAAAAGAAAGAATCTGGGAAGAAATATTTGGAGATTTCAAAGAGTATTACTGCAAAGCAGAAAAGTCTGGATGAAGAGAGAAAGCCTTTTGCTATTGAGAGAAAGATCATAGCAAAGAAAATGCAGTCACAACTAAAGAGTTAACTGGGAAGAAAAGGTGGTTGGATATTGCATCTGAGAATGAGAAAGGAAATTTTGAGACAGAAAGGAGAGAGGTTGAAAAAGAGAGAATGTTTTGAAAAAGAAAGATTAGATCTTGAAAGTAAAATTTATGAAATCACAAATAAATTATTTGATTTGAAAGCTGATCTTGTTACTGAGAAGAGTATTAGATCTGATTTTGCAAACAAATATGCTATAATAACTAAAGAAAGGGATAGCTTATTGAATGAATTCAAAGAGTTTTCCAAAAAAGACAGTTCAACTGAATATCTATCTTCAGTTAAAAACTGCAAGAGTAATAGTTCTTCTGTCAAATCCAACAGTTACGCACGCAAGTTTTCTGAAACTGCTGCTTCAAAATCATAAATCTTATATTTATAGACAGTATTACAAAGACTATGTGATTGAATCAGGTAATCATGATAAGATGAAAAAGATGCTTTGAAATAAGAAATAAGCTACAGACAATTTTGTTGAAAACAAGTCTGTAGATGATACAAAATCTTTTTCTTCAAAGACTGTTTTACCTTGTATTGTCAAATATACCAATCATTTCATCAGTCTTAGCAAGAAGAATATTTGTTGTTCAGTTGTGGAGCTAACAAGTTTATCATTCAGACGAATAACAGTTATGATAATAACTGGTATGGTACTTATTGTATATCTGATTTTTCAGAGAATATTTTTAAAGTCAAAACATTTGACTTGAACAGATGGTATGGTACGTATAGTATACCCCAAAACCAATGCTAACAAATTAGGATCAATGAAACTATTGATAACAAAATCTGTATAATATATTTTGCAAGTTTGTCATATGCTCAGCTGAATTTAGAACATTAAAAACATGATAAACCTATGCTTGGTTTGAGGTGGAGCATATGTAATTTTGTGCTTTATTATAGCTTCTAAACACATCAATTTAGGACTTGGTCTTCAATATTGTTTCTGAACACACAGTTTAGGATCCGATCTTCAATACAGCTTCTAAACAATACAATTCAGAACCTAGGCTTATCTATTTCAAAGGAGTATGATGTTTTATCTTTTGTACTGTTTTGAATGAGATATTAATTCCAAGGGGAGTGTATAGATTTTTATATAATTGGTGTAAACTATTATAGTGTTTGGATTTTATCTTATATATTTTCAAAGGGGAGTAAGTATTTTTTTTTAATTCGTATTTGATTGTAAGATGAAATTTTGATTGACGTATTTTTTTACAGGATTTTTGAAGGAATAAGAATTGGGAGATGAAGGACCAATCCGGAAAAAGTCTGTTTGATGAAGACTCAATCCAGACAAAGGCTTATCTGATGAAGATCTAATCTGGATAAAGTGTTGTCTGATGAAGGTGGTATTCGAACACACTTTGAGCGATATGGTGTTATTCAAAGATGTCTTGAAAGGTCACTTCGTACATGTCTTTTGCGATATGATGATATCTGGACATTGTGTTGAGCGATGAGTAACTAAGTTGAGCGATGAGTGATGAATGTTGTTTTTAGTAATGAGGGATGAGAGTTGTTACTTGAGCGATGAATTATACTTGTTGATCGATGAGGGATGAACTTTGACATAGTTGTGAGCGATAAAGTCCATACACGGATAAAACCTTAAGCGATCAGTGTAGATAGTTGAGCGATGAACTCCCCTCATTGACCACAATGGGGAGCGATGAAACCTCTCATTGGCAAGGATTTAAGTGATAACAAAATTTGTAATATTTTTTTTAAAATCATTTTTCTTGTGTGGTTATTTTTTATATGGTTAGAAGAAGAACAACTTCAAAGTATATTAAAATGTTTTTAAAAATGTTCAAACCACTTCTTTGATCTTAAATGTTTTTATGATTTTAAGAAGTGAGGATTTAAATGATTTTTTTAAAACGAATAATATCTTTGAACGAGTATTTCATTGAGTTAATACTTGTGCATTTTGTCATCATGTATAATTCCAATACCTGATTTAACTATTCTTACATTTAATTATTTCCATGTCTCATATATTCATTGGTATTTTTGGTGGAAATATACTCATGTAATTCTAATTGTTTTTACTGTGCGTTGTTTCATATCAATGATTTGATTCTTATCAGAAATAATAATTGTGACTGGTTGTTCACAATTAAACATTCTAATCATTGTACATTTGTTGTTAAACACTGTGCGTACTGAGTCATTCTGGTTAGCGTTTGAATTTGTTTCCTAATTGTGATAATCGGGTTTCAGACAACCTGGGTCGAGGTAACCTTTATGTGAATATTCTGTGAAATACGTGTTGGCATGCATGTTATTTAATTAAATGCATGAATAGTATGTGTATATGTGACACCATGCATGATGTAGGGATTACGTGCATATATGTGGAAATATGATGCTATGCATGCATACGAGAAAATGATAAAAATATGTGAAAGTGCATGTGTGATGACATGTTTACGTGGAAAACTATTATTAAAATAAGATATATACAACCTTCATGTTTAAGCATGGATTGTTTTAAAATAATAAACCCACCGCCCAGTAAGAGTTTTATATTACTAAAACTACACCGCCTCTATTAGAATATATATAAAGAAAGAAAAGAAGATAAGATCTTATCTTATATTATCTTGTTTTTGGAAAAGAAACCATTTGAGAGAAAATAAAGTGTGTGTGTGGCGGTGGAAGTGTTCTTGAAGAAGGATCTGTTGCACAAAAGTGATTGGGGAAATCTATGTGTTTGAACCTGCAAATTTGTGCTTGTAAGGTGAGTTTTTTATTACCAAATTCTTTTAAGTAATAGTATTTGAAACTGCTGGGGTTTTTGGATGAATTGATTCTTTGAGGAAGAATGTTAATTTATGTTTTTAAATAGTTTTGAGTTGAGTTTTATGAATCTGGTTGAGGAAATTGTCTTGGAAAATAAAGAAGGTTTTGCTTCTTTAAAACAATATGTCTGATATCCTATTTTAAGGATTTAAAGGAAATTTTGGGTTGGACATGGTATTCAAAGAACTGGTTGTTCTGGAGTTTTAAAGTTTTGAAGATAAAACTGTTTTGAAGCAATTGTTGCTTAAAAACTATAGAGGATATTCCATCAAGATGGTTGTGATTTTTGTCTGTCTTTGTTTGGGATTAATCTATAGAATTTCTAGATGAAACTATGGAGGTTGTTTCATCAAGACGGTTGTGACTGCGGTCTGTCTTCGTTTAGAACTAATCCATAGATTTTGAAGAGGAAATAAGGGTGGCATATCAAGGAGAGGTGTACCATGGGATAAGGGTGGCATATCAAGGAGAGGTGTACCTTCGGTTATAAGGGTGGCATATCAAGGAGAGGTGTACCTTTGGATATAAGGGTGGCAATTTTGTGTGGAATTTTTATAGCTCTTGTTATTATGTCTCTTAAGATTACAATAGATTTGAGTTCTTACTTCTTTGTGATTTGAGGACTCAGAGATGATAGTATTGATGTTATTGAGAAGGGGAAAACTTGGCCTATGGCCAATGGTTTTCGATAAATTATGTTTTCGAACAAAGTGTTTATTTATGAGGAACAAGAGAGGCTCTGGTTGCTTCTTGAAAGGAACTAGAGGGGCTCTTGTTGGTCCTCATAGTAGAACCAGAGGGTTCTGGATGATGTTTTGACATTGATGCAAGTCTTTACTAAAGTTTTATTTAAACCAGAGGCCCTATATCTATTAGATAGGAGCCCTGTGTCAAAATCATATTTTAAAAGATGTTTTAAAGATTTTCATACTTAAAAAACCTTTTATACAATTAGAGACAGACCAGAGGGGCTCTGGTTGGCCTGCGCGTTGGACTAGAAGGCCTCTGGTTGGTCTTGCATTTTGAGCCAGAAGCTCTGGCTAGTAGAACCAGAGCTCTGGTCATACAAGATCTTCTTAAAAATGTGATTGAACACTTGGGAAAACTATTTTACTATTTATGGTGTTAGTCTATGAATGTTTATAAGGATTTTCTTAAGCAAGACGCTCTGGGTGGCTTAACAAGAGGCTCTGGTAGAGGAACCAGAGGAGCTCTGGTCTTCTTGCTTGCTAAAATATTTTCTAAGTCTGGTCTTTATAACCAGAGGTCCGATAGACACAAACAGAATGTGGATTTACACTTTATTATGTGAAATGACTTTATTTGAATAATGTTTTGGTGATTTTCACCTTGCAATTACATGGAAAACGGGATCTCACTAGACCTTCAAGTCTGACCCTCTTTTTGTGTTTTCAAATATGTATTGTAGAAAATGCAGAGTACAATGATAGTAAGGGAAAAGGGAAAATGTGAATTGTCTCTCTATGTGCATAGCTATATGAAGATCAATGGATATGTTTTGGAAATTAGATGTTATGTAGTACAAGAGCATGTATTTTGGAATTTTTGGATTGTGTATCTTGTAATATAGTGTTGAACCTAGATACTCTTAATTTGTTGAAAACACAATTTAAATAATGAGAATGAACGATTAACAATGTATGAAGAATGATTAAACGAAATATTCTAAGTGAAAGTAAACACAATTGAGTGACTTGAATATGTCGAACGTAATCTCACAAAATTTGCGTATAGTATATAAGTCGGTTCCTTCAGGTAATCTTAAACATGAAGAAGAAGCCTTCTTATATACGTCTAGGTCTAACAAACTATGCTATAAAATAGGCTTGAAACTCTAACCTAACTAGTCTGCATCCTTATCTTTGACTTCGCTTGAAAAGCAGAGCAAACTTGGTCAAGCCGCCTCAAATCTGTTAGACACTTGCGAGAATGTCTGGGCTAACACACGCACGTTCCATGGAGAAGGTAGCCAGATGCTCTGCATGAACATACAGAAGCTCTGCATGTACTATGCAGAGGCTCTGCATATACAGAGCCTCTACATACGCAGAAGCTCTGCATGTACTATGTAAAGGCTCTGGGTCTTCGAGTTGAAACTTTAGGTCAAGCGCTTATGCTTTTTGGCGCACAAATTTTGATCGTCCACGGGAATAAAGTGCGAGCTCTGTATGAATGAAACCTTCACTTTTGAGTAAGAGCTCTGGTTCTTGATCTTCTGCAGAAGAGCTCTTAGTCAAGACTGCTTCAATAGACCAAGTCCTATTCGACTAGAGTAAGAGACTTCTTACTTACACTTTCATAGGTTGGGATCTAACAATCTCCCCCTAAGTGTAAATAAGGCAGGCTCTTACTTGAATTACAAAATAGAGTCTAAACAAAGCAAGAGGTTAAAAGGAACCTCTGAATTACATTCACTATCTAAAGAAGTACAATACGATTGGAATGGAAATTACATTGACTCAAAAATAGAAAAAAAACTTACAAAAGATAAGAGGTCTAAACATTTTGAAGTCTAATGAACTTCCTAAAAAGTTCATGAAACTTTAGCATGTTGCATATCGACCTTAGGATAAATCTTGCTTGCTCTTTTGCTCCTGGGGAGTTGTCTCTGGTCCTTATTAGATTATCTCTGATGTAACGCAAAGTAGAGTTTGAGTAGTTGTAATTCTGGTTATCTCAAAAGAAGATCTTCTTATTGTATGCATTTTGAAATAACACTCCCACTTTTGGTTCCACCAATACAGTCCAAGAGGGGATGCTATTGATGCCCTGCAGATCTTCATTTGGTGAAGCGACAGTCAATTGATCCACTCCCAGATGCAGAGCTAGTTGAAAATCTAACTTGCTTCTAATGTCAAGAAGGTGTGTCATCGTTTGTCTTATAGCAGAGTTGGCCACAGCAAATTTGATCCCCTTGTCCTTCTTATGATCTGTGAAGTAAAACAGAGAGAGAATATCCCACAGATTCAAATTTATAAGGTCACAGTCTGTGAACCTACAGATCTGTTCACGAGACCTCTCCACCATATACTCGTAGAAGATAATATGGTTATGCACGAAGGTACGCTTCTTGATGTCGATAACTTGCTTGATGCCATCGATGAAATGGACTGCAGAGATGGGCTGGGTGTAGCGATCTAGGAACCTCTGCCTGCTATGCTCTTGAACCATTGGATGAGGACTGATCTTTTGGAACGGTGTCTCTTCTCGCAGGTTGTAGAGAAATTGGTAGATTTCCTCGTTGTCTACTTTGTCTTTTATGGGCTTATCAAGGGGTGTAGGTGTAAACATTGGGTCCATGCACTCCTTGATCTTCTGAACGCGATCAGAGGGATGCTTTCTTTTGGGCCTACTACTTGCGCCTTCTTCATCTTCTGCTCTGATAGGTCTGACAAGGACCCTCTGCCTCATTGTAGGTGGGACTACATTGGTCCCTTGTACAGGGACCCTAGCTCTGTGTGTATTCTTTTGTGGTGGAGGAGCAACAATCGTGACGCCTTCTAGAAGGACAACAACAGGAATGCGCAAAAGTGCTGGATCAACCACATTCACTGCTACCACCTCTTCTTCTTGTCCTCTTATTGGAGCAGCTGTGTCCATGGCATATTCCGTTGATGAAGACAGAGCCAAGTCTGAATCAGATGATTCGTAGACATATAGAAGATCAATCACATCTGTATTCATTTGTAGCCCAGTTGGCTCTGCCTGGGATGCCATGGGCATCTTTCCCTTTCTGAGCGCCTCTGCTTGTTCTGGCGCTGGTTGATTTTGTGCCCTCTGCCTTGAAGGATCGTGAGCTAATTGGCGTAGGATAGAGGACGTTGGTGCAGATGGGGCAGCCGTAGGTGTAACACTTGGAATGGTTGTTGGATAATTCTCCCCCTCTTGATGATTTTAAGGACCAGACTTGGCCCTAATCATCGTCAAGTTTTCTCTTTTTCGATGGCTCGGCACAATGAGTGGAGTCCATTCATCATTTTGGCCTTTGGTCCTCTGCTTGAGGCATAGACTTGAGCCTCTCCACAAAGATTTTGAGGCCATCTTCGACTGCATCGCCAACTCGTCGAATCTCGACGTTCGAGCGATAGTTAAAAGTGGCCAGAGAGTGTTTGATGGCCTCTACTTCTTCTGTGGCTTTGTTATCAAAGTCAGATGATTTTTTTGCACTAGGAGGTGGGGTGGTGAAATGAATGTGCTCACTCTCTTCTTCTTCCCCCTCGCAACTTCTGCACCTCCTCCCTTTTCTCCTTTCTCACTCTCCTCACTCCCTTATTCTTCTTCTTCTTCTGTTTCCTCACGCTCTTCTTCTTCCTTCTCACTTTCCTCACTTGAAGTATAAGACCTGGCAGCATCGTCGAAGTGCTCTTGGTCATTCTCTTGGTTAGGACTAAAGGAATGTTCCAAGCCTCGATGGGCCTCTTCTTCTGCTCTGAGTCTGGCCTCTTCCCTTAGGCAAGCAATCTTTGCCTGTCGAGCTTTTTCTGCTCGCTCTTCTTCTGCTTGTACATGAGAAAGTTCAGCCAGTCTCTCTTGCTCTGCTCTATCTGCTTCTTCTTTTTTCTTTCTCTCCCTCTCTATTTTCTTTTTCTTCGCCAACTCTCTTTTTCTTTGTTTCTCCCTCTCTTGCTCTAATCTCACCACCTCTTCCTCTGTCTGAGGCCTTAAGGTGTCCTCTGTTTGTTCTTCCTCTTCGGCTATTCCTATGCGTATCGGGGTTCGAGGCACCAGTTCTAGTGCATCGCGTGTACATCTGTACGCTCTCCTAATCTCCTTCGTCTTTAAATATGCTTATAGCTTCTTTGGAATGGGCCTTTCTGCTGTGTAGCCCTCTTTGTTGACTGTTGGCCTGTAATGAGTGAGCACTTTCAATTTGTGCACGGGCAGACGATACACCTCTATGTTGTTGTCGTCCAGAACAGGACTTAGAAGAAGACCCAAGAATCATGGAAACAACAGAGATGGTATTTCTTTCCCTTTGGCTACTTCTTGACATTTATTGGCCACGACAGCCTTGAACTCTGTGTAGAGTATTAAGGAGTAATCAGGGAGAGATCAAAGACGATGCCATACAGAATTTCAAGAATGTTTGTGGAGCACATGTCTAAGCTCCCAATCTTCCTAGTCAGAGTGTTCCATATTGGAGGTAGGTATTGGTGTCGATACTGAGATGGATATGAATGAATAGCTTTGTTGTACCCCAAGAATTTTAGAAAGGCAACTATCTCATCCCCAGATGGGAGAGGGGTGTACTCATCAAGTCCAAGGTCTGGTTTTGTAGGGATTTCAAGAAAGCGGGAAAACAGTGATCTGGATATACGAACGATGGTAAATTCCTTAGAAGATGAGACATAAAAGTCTCCAATGATTCCTCTTCGAGAGTCAGTGATGGCGCAAGATTGCCAGAATTCCTGGATGTACCTTTCAGGGACAAGGTCATCGGTGTTTGTCAAAGCAGGGTTTAGAAAGTGGTTTTGGAGGGATGCTTATGATTGGGTGATATTTTTGGTCAAAATTTTCGAGAGAAAGGTGGAGGGCATGGTTAATTGGTTTGATTGGAAGAGGAACCAAGTTTTGACTGGTTTCCTCAACGGTTTTTAGGGTTGTGCTGTGTGTTTGGGTATTTCCAGATTCTGAAGATGACATTTTTGCAGGTTCTTGGTAGAGAAAGAAGGGTATGAAAGAAAACTAGGGTTTCAAGAATCGGTTCGTGATTCTTAAAATGGGTTGAGAAAAGGATTAATAGGACTTACTTGACACTGAATGGAGTTCCAGAAACTGGTTTCAAACCTTGAAGGAGGAACAATGGTGGTTGGAGGGTTGAAGAGGACGAGTTCTCTTGAATTTCTTTGTAAGCGAAAAAAGAAATTTGGGGGTAAAAGATTTGTTTAAATAGGAAAAAAAAGGTACTCGAGTAATTGCGCCTCAATCGTCAGATTAAAACTAAAGCGGTTTTTGAACATCCCATGGGGGAGCGCCACGTGGACTACCAGCTGCAAGTGGCGCCTCCCGCGTTTGAAAAATTAGCCTCACAGGCGGTGACGCTTACTTTAAATGACAGCCATTAAAAATTATTAAAAATAAGAACCGTACGCCTTCTAAATAAAATAGTATACTTTAGATTTTCAAAAATAAATTTAACAAGTGTAAATACTCTGTTTTTTGTAAAATAGCAACCTTTAGACAGAAGCTTTGTATGGTAGTACTTAATTGTTGTATCTACGTTGCTTGAGATTTTGAAAAAGATACCAGAGTATTACATGAAAAGAGATAAAATACCTTAGTATCTCATACAAAGACTCATGGTTGCACTAGACATCTCCTCTGTGTAGAAACTTGCCATGTTTAGAGCCAGAGGCTCTATATAGTACATAGAGAGGCTCTGTGTGACATGATTTTACGCTCCCCCTTGACTTGAGCTCTGCTTATCTGCTCCCCCTTGAACTATGCTTGGATCATATTTGATAAGTATTGCACAAGCATAAGAACCAAGGTACAAAGGGTCTGTATGTACTATAAAGAGGCTCTGTATCACAAGACAACTAGGACTTGAGCAAGAGGCTCTGCATGTACTATGCAGAGGCTATGTCTCATGGATCAATATTATAATAAAATAAAATAAAAAGAACAGAAGTATGCAAAAAGGGATGCAGAAGCTCTATATAGTACATACAGATGGTTTGGCTTAGTTGGAAAGATTTAGCATACCCAACTTGCTAACCCAAAAAGTTAAATCTCTTTTCATCAAGAGCTTTTGTAAACATGATCCTTGATGAAATGATATCAAACATAGATGTGCTTTGTTTTTGAATGTTGCACAGGGTTGGCTGTGATTGCGATAGCACTTTCTGAGTCACACGGAATCGGAATCTTCTCAAACTCTACGCCATAGTCTTTCAGTTGAGTCTTTATCCATGTCACTTGGGAACAGGAATTGGCTGCAGCTACATACTTTGCTTCGGCTGTGGAAGTAGAGACGTAGTTCTGATTCTTTGAGGTCTAACTTATGGGCTTGTCTCCAAGTAATTGGCAGCTCCCTGATGTACTCTTTCGATCAAGTTTACACCCTGCATGATTAGAGTCTATGTACGCAACAAGATCAAAACCAGAATACTTGGATACCACAGACCCATAAATTGAGTCCCTTTAAGGTATCTAAAGATTCTTTTTACAGCCGAAAGGTGAGATTCCTAAAGGTTTGCTTGAAAATGAGCATAGAGACATGTGGCAAACATGATGTCTGGTCTACTAGCCGTGAGGTATAGTAGTGATTCAATCATTCCATGGTAAGTCTTAACATCCACCGGTTTTCCAGATGGATCTGTGTCAAACTTAGTTCCCGTAACGATTGGTGTTCTCATGGTGGAAGAGTTATGGAGTTGGTATTTCTTTAATATGTCTGAGACATACTTAGCTTGGCTAATGAAAATACCATCCTCCTTCTGTTTTACTTGCAAGCCGAGGAAGAATGTTAATTCTTCCATCATGCTCATTTCAAACTCGCTCTTCATCAACGTAGAGAACTTATCACAATGCCTCTAGTTCGTTGAACCAAAGATAATGTCGTCCACATAGATCTGTACTAATAGCATCTCACCTTTATACCTCTTAATAAACAAAGTAGTATCGATTTTACCTTTTTCAAAACCATTATACAAGAGAAAAGATGAGAGACGTTCATACCAGGCTGGATGTGCTTGCTTAAGTCCATACAGAGCTTTGTCCAAGAAATAGACGTACTCTGGGTGTGTGGAGATTTCAAACCCTGGAGGTTGTTGAACGTAGACTTCTTCCTTCAGCTTACCATTCAAGAAGGCTGACTTCATGTCCATTTGATAGACAAGGAAGCTCTTGTGAGAAGAGAAGGCTAAGAACAAGCGTATAGCTTCGAGCCTTGCTACTGGCGCAAAGGTCTCGTCATAGTCTATGCCTTCTTCCTGGCAATATCCTTTCTCTACGAGCCTAGCTTTATTTCTCACGACAATACCATCCTCATCCTTCTTGTTCCTGAAAACGCATTTACAACCAATTGCAATTTTATCCTTTGGCAAAGGTACAAGAGTCCATACCTTATTCCTTTCAAATTGTTGGAGCTCTTCTTGCATGGCGTCGACCCGACTAGGGTCTTGTAGGGATTCATGGACTTTCTTAGGCTCCATCATGCTTAGAAAGGTTATGAATAAACATTCATTAGCCATGGCAGCCCTAGTCTTTACACCGCTTGAAGGTTCACCAATAATTTGGTGAAGAGGATGATCCTTGGTCCATATTGTTGTTGGTACAGACATAGAGGTTGGGGACGTTTGATCACATTCCATAGGCATGTTTGGCATTGAGCTTGTTGATGGCAAAGAAGGTTCTGCTTGCTCCCCCTCGGATGATCGTACAAAGGAACCAGGTGCAGAACCATAGGTATTATGCTCTGGCTCTACGAGACTGGGCTCGGATGTAAAGCTTGTTTTCTCTGGTTGTGGATTGGCATGATCAGCAGAGGAAGCAGAGGTGTGCGAAGGACCAGAGTCAGATGTACTTATCGTTTGTGGTTCTTCACTTACACTTGTAGATTCATCTCTTGGTGCATGTACAGAGATGTCTTCGTCATCATAGAAGTCTTCAAATAAGAGCTTAAGTTCCAATTCCCTTGACTTCATTTGAGAATTGTAAGTCTGAGTGTTAAGCTCGAGTCCAGAGCTGAGCTACTCTGAAGTCACTCGTTCTTTATCGTCGAACGAGACGTTGATGCTTTCCATGACCATCTTGGTTCGTTAATTAAAGACTCTGTATGCCTTGGCTTTTGTTGAGTAACTAAGGAACTTGCCCTCATCAGCCTTCTTATCAAACTTGCCAAGATGATCTCGATCATTCAGGATGAAGCACCTGCAACCAAAGACATGCAAAAATTTAATGTTAAGTTTTCTTTGGTTGATTAGTTCATAAGGCGTCTTCATATGCCTCTTTACCATCGTTGCTTTATTTTGAATAAAGCAAGCGGTCGAGATGGCTTCAGCCCAAAAACGAGTTGGAAGATGTTAGGATCGAATAACTCAAATTCTTGGTACTAAAACTTACTTGAATGATCGGTTAGACAGTAGTAGAGCAGCGGAAACAGTATCAATCAAAGAGGTAGAAACAGTAAGAACACAATGAAAAACAGATGATGAACACAAAGAGAATTGCTTCAAATGATTTTTCAATAGATTGAAAATATCAACGATTACAAATCTGGAAGCACACAAAATACAAAGGCCTGCGCTGCTATTTATACAAGCAAGTAACC
Organism: Cynara cardunculus var. scolymus; assembly: GCF_001531365.2. NCBI lineage: Eukaryota > Viridiplantae > Streptophyta > Magnoliopsida > Asterales > Asteraceae > Cynara > Cynara cardunculus. Next base: position 29,846,639 of record NC_037529.1, read on the forward strand.
GTTTCCTGACACGACCTTAAGCTGTCAAATCTAAGCCGTTCTTCTAGAACAAATTACAGACAAACTCACGTGAAAGTCACGAGCAGCTAATAAACCTAAGTAAAATAAAACGTGCTTAAGATAATCTATACAGAAGACATTTATGCAGATCCTCTGTGAGACTTCACAGAGGCTCTGCTGGATGAAACTTTGTAGAGCGCAGAGGAAATCTTCCAGAACCTCTGTGAGACACGACAGAGGTTCTGTCGTCTTTGACTTGTAGCATGGTGTTCACAGAGGATAAGTTTCCAGAACCTCTGTGATGGATGACAGAGGTTCTGTCACTTGAATCTTGTAAGATTGAGCTACTTCTGTTGATTGTCCTCTGTTGTCTTCTGTGACAGATCAGCTTCTGTCAGTACTTGCCGTTTTACTTTTTCTATACTTTTACATTCAAGGAATGAGAGGTAACAGAAGACCAGAGCTTGCTAGCATGGTTCTTCCTACTTCGACCAGAGTTCGATTTTTTCTTTCCACGACACCATTTTGTTGTGGTGTCCTTCCTGCATAGAGATTAAGACTAAGATATACTTCTTAAGACTAAGATATACTTCTTACCAGACAAGCTCTGCATAGAGATTGGACCACAAAGATCCACATGAAGCTTATGCAGAGGTCTAACACATGACACATCTGTCTTCGTTTTGTGTGATGCTCTTTTGAGCTTTCCCATTTCACATGCAAGGCATAGATGGTCCTTTTAGAACTTTATGGCAGGAAGTCCGTCTACCAGATTATTCTTCACAAGCTTCTCTATATTATGGAAATTGAGATGAGACAGCTTGTGGTGCCAGAGCCAACTTCTTCACACTTGTGAGACACGAGACAAAGAGTCTCTGAATTATCTCTTGGTGAGAAGTTCATGAGATAAAGATTGCCCTTTCTCTTGGCTCTTACAAAACTCCTGACCTGATTCTGACATAATGGAGCAAGCTTCCTTTTGGAACTTGACATTGTAGCCAGAATCACATAGTTGACTTATGCTCAAAAGATTATGTTTAAGCCTAGAGACATAAGCAACTTTAGAGACAAAAATCTTTCCTTGTAGTAGATCTCCATATCTCTTTATCTTTCCTTGCATGTTATCCCCAAAGGTCACTTTTCCTCCAATCTTCTCTCTGTATGAAGAGAACAACCTCTTATTGCCGGTCTTGTGTCTTGAACATCCGGAGTCAAGATACCAAATGTCCACATGCGGCTTCTGCAAAACAAATTATAGGGATTTAGGTACCCATTTCATAGTGGGTCCTCGATGATTAGGGACAGAGGATAGCTTGTTATTCTTTGGGAGAGGCTTCATCTTTTCACTTGAGTTACAGACTTGGCTTTAGGAGCCTTCTTTCTCTTCTTTGTCTTCTTGGATTTCTTCCTTGATGACCCAAGAGAAGACAATTAGGGTCAGAGAAATGCTGCTTTAACTTGCGCAGCAGAGAGGAACATTCACAATTATGAACACATTTTGAATGGCAAAATGATTTATTAGATTTAAAGAACAAATTATTCCTATGTAGATCTGATTGTTTAGACAATGAATGAGTCTTCTCTATTTTCTTCTATCCTACTCCTTTGGCCTTTAGAGGCCTCTCTGAAATAGAGGAATTAACATTAGAGCATGCAGCGGATTTTCCCTTCTGTTTAAGTGAATTTAATTGGCTTAGATTTGGAAATTGAGCCCTTCGATGCAGAAGAAACAGACTTTGTACTCTTTACCCTGTACTCAAACTTAGGAGTGTATTTAGCACTTGTCGTCATGCTTACACGGCCAGAACCAAGGCAATCTTTTTCTCAATAAGGGGTTTTGCAACCTCTGGTTCTTTGGCAACAACCTCTGTCTTAACTTGTTCTTTAAAGAGTCCACCTCTGACTCAGAGTCAGAGTCAAGAAAATCCTTGTGTGAATATCGAAATACAGAGGTATCATTAAGAGCTTGAGATTCTCGTATGCATGAGCTAGAAGCTTCGTCCGTCTTTTGTTTTGTGGGACTTTCAAAACTATCTGAGGAGTTACACTCAGAAGAATCTACATGACCTTTAGGATGATAATTCAAGTCCTCAAGCAAGCCATGCTCGAAAACATGTCTTATAATTTCTGTGGAGTCATCCAATATTTTTGGATCCAGAGTTTTAAGAAAATTTCATGTGGATGAACTCTTGATTTCATCTGATTCAGGCTTGACAACCTCATTCTCAGTCTTAGGATGTTCGAGATTTGTAGAGCCAAAACAAAAAATCTCGTTTGACTTCTGTATGCACATTAAATCAACTTGCGGCTCGAATTTTGAAGAGTAAGGAATATTTTTAAATTTCAACTTTAGAGTTCTTGCTCCACTTTCAAGCCTACATCTTTTGAATGGCGAGGTTATATTTAAAATAGGAAAATCTGGTTTTTGTTTTTCGCCCAACCTAAACATGGATTCAAAAGTATTTTTCTTCTTCCAGGTGAGGTCTAGGTCTATATAACCTATCCCTGCTTTATCCTGTTGATAATTTACTTTTTCGTACACTTGCTGAGCATCTTGGTATTTCTTAATCAAGTGCTCTTTTCTTTGTAAACTCTGTTGTAGGAACTCCCTTTCCTTTTGAAAATAGTCTTTATAGGCCTCAGAGTTTAATTTGTCTCGTTCCTTTTCTAGATGCTCAATTTCTTTCTTCTTAATTGTCGCTTTTAATTCTAAGCACTCTGTTTAAGATCTTGTTCTTGAGCCTGCAGAGTCTCGTAAACGTCGTGCAATATCCATTGCTCCAGATCTTGATTCGCCTGGAAGGACATCGTCAGGCTTCCCCATTTAGCATTCAATCTCTTCAAGAAGAGCATGTTGTTCTCCTCTTGTGTTCTGATCACATCACATTTGCAACACTTGTTGATCAGAGTGTTGAACCAGTGAAAAGTTTGTTCTAAATTCTCATCGAGAAGTGCCTGGAAGTTGTTGTACTCGTTCAGGCATTGGGCACGACGGTTTTTCTTCATCTTTATGCCTCCTTCTAACTGTTTAGCCAGTTGATCCCATAAATCCTTGGCGGAGTCGGACACATCAAGAGATTGAAAAATATCGTTGGGAAGCGCCATGATCAAAAGTCTTTTGGCCTTTTGATCCACTTCCACTCTGCGTTTATCTTCATCGTTCAAGTCACGATGAAGTTTGGGTACTCGCCTGGCAGGTACCTCAACCGTATCACCAGTAGCAGGAATACGAGGAATGATGGTGGTAGGGACATATGGGCCATTTAAAATAGATTCGTAAATTTCTAGGTCTAGACCCTCATAGAAATTTATCATTCGAATCTTCCATTGGGGATATTCTTTATTAAATGAGAGTCAGAGGTTCTGCTAAGGAACCGGCAATATACATGGAGTTCCATGATTTAGACGACATTTTTAGACCAAATTTTTGAGAAGAAAATTTGACGAGAAAGATGATCGACAGAAAAACAATTTCCAGGTTACGAAAAAGTAAACGTTTTAAAATTGAGAAAAGAATGAGTGAAAATCCTTTTAAAACGAATATTCAAAAAGAATTAAGTGTAGAATACAGTCGGATATTGATCGACTAATCAATGAATTTGATTAGCAGGCTCTGATACCAATTGTTGAACCCATATACTCTTAATTTGTTAAAAACACAATTTAAATAATGAAAATGAACGATTAACAGTGTATCAAGAATGATTAAACGAAATATTCTAAGTGAAAGTAAACACAATTGAGTGACTTGAATATGTCGAATGCTTTTATTGATAAAATTTAAGAACACTCAATGCAAAACGTAATCTCACAAAATTTGCGTATAGTATAAGTCGGTTCCTTCAAGTAATCTTAAACCTGAGGAGGAAGCCTCCTTATATACGCCTAGGTCTAACAAACTATGCTATAAAATAGGCTTGAAACTTTGAGTTGACTGTCCTGCATCCTTATCTTTGACTTCCCTTGAAAAGCGAAGCAGACTTGGTCAAGCCGCCTCAAATCTGTTAGACGCTTGCGAGAATGTCTGGGCTAACACGCACGCGTTCCATGGAGAAGGTAGCCAGAAGCTCTGGTTCTTGATCTTCTGCATGAGAGCTCTTAGTCCAGACCGCTTCAGTAGACCATGTCCTATTCGACTAGAGTAAGAGACTTCTTACTTACACATTCATAGGTTGGGGTCTAACATATAGTTCTTATACTTTGGATCTTTGTGGGATTAAACATGTATTATTTGTATGAATTATATATTATATGCAATGTGAGTTTGGGGGTCTTACAGAAAGTGGTATCAGAGCCTGAGTTTAAGGGATTTAGGTATTCACATGCATGACGCCTGAACTTAAACTGTTTCATTGCATATTAGGGTCCCAGAAATAATTAGCACCTTTGGAAATAAATATGATAAGTTAAGAGATCAGTGTGTAAGATATATTCAAATTACATTTGGCCAATGTAATTTTGAATCTACAAGTACATAACTAAAGTTGGATACTTTATTATGTTTGGGAATGTGAAAATGTGTTTATTAACATTGAAAATGTACAGATGACTAGTAGATCCAGAAGTTCTTAAAGGATAACCCTCCCCTATCCTAATGAAGAAGAGGATTCCTCTGTTCTTGCTCCCATTGGTACATCTGAGGGCAGAGGCAGAGGCAGAGACAGAGGGCAAACCAAAGGCAGAAATAGCCAGGCAGAAGTCAATACAGACCAAAGAGAATCTAACTCTGAAAACATGAATCAAGAACAGATGCCCCAACCAGAATATGTGACCGGAAATATATGTTGGCCGAAGAAATGGGAAAACTAAGGGAAACCTTGACTTCCGTCATGGGGATACTTGCCAGAATTGAAACAGGCAGAGTTGAAGTTAATGCATCAGTTCTAGTCATCAATAATAGAGAAGGAGATATCAAAATGTTCTTAACTTGTAAACCACCAATCTTTTCGGGGGGAAAGAGATCCAGTCAAAGCTATGTGTTGGATTAAAGAGATAGAATATGTGTTCAATACTAAGTCAGATTTGCAGTCTCTATGTTGAAGTCAAATGCATAGTTTTGGTGGGAGGTGGAATCACAAGCCATAACAGATATCTTGCAGAGATTGACATGGGCATAATTCGTTAACAGATTCAAAGAACAATTTTGTACGAAAGCTTCCATAAGACAAATGAAAGAAGACTTTCTAAAGATGGAACAAGGCACCAAATCTGTTAGAGAATATACAGAGAAATTCATAGAGTACTCACAGTTTACGGAACACTATATTTCATCTGAATCAAGAAAATTGGAAAGATACATTTGGGGATTGAAGTCATCAATCCGAGAGTTTGTAATATCCATGAATCCGGCCACATTTTCTTTGACTATTGACGCAGCAGAGGTGACTGAAAGAAAACGAACCGACAAGAAGAAGGAAAAGTGATAGAAAAAAGAAAATGGGAAAGGTCATCAGCAAGATACAGAGGGCTGAAAGCTTTGAAATATGGGAATAGACCTATTCAGAAAGTTAGTGAAAGAGCTTGTCCTTGATGTCACCAAGTTCATCAGGGTGATTGCAAAATTGATCCAAGAAAATGCTACTAGTGTGGAACGGCAGGTCATTTGTCTCGAAACTGCCCAATGACCAAGAGATGTTTTAATTGCAACTCTTCGGATCATCTTAGACCAAAATTCCCGTAGTTGAAATCTCCGCAGCTAACCATGGGATGCAATACATCGACTGCCCGTTGAAGACCCAGCATGGGTGGAGGAGGATCGGGAGGGGCGCGGGGTCGATCTTTTCTAAAGACCAAGCATGAAGCCGAAACTACACCAGATGTAGTGACAGGTACATTCCTTGTGAACTCTCTATATGCTAAACTGTTATTTGACTCGGGTGCAAACTTCTCGTTTGTATCCCCATCTTTTGCTTTATGTGCTCGCATGAATTTTGTGCCTCATGACGATAAGTTAGTAGTTGATACTGCTAATGGTCAAGTATCTGTGGATTATGTGTTCGATAACTGTACTATTATGATTAAGGGGTGTGAGCTACCAATCAGACTATTTCCCATGCCGATGAAAGAATTTGATTTAGTAATATGGATGGATTGGTTGGCAGAAAATCAAGCCAATATTGTTTGTGATAAAAAGATGATCAGAATAATATTGCCAGATGAAGGGTCAATTGTTATATATGGTGATCATCAGAATCGTCATACCGATCTGTTAACTATGATGAAAGTCAGGAAGTTCATCGAAAGAAATGGCAGGGGTTTCTAGCTTATGCAATTGATGCAAAGAAAAAGTAGGGAAAACAAGAATTGATTTCGATTGTTAGTGAATATCCTGAAGTCTTTCCAGAAGACTTATCCGGATTACCGCCAGATAGAGTTATTGAATTTGGGATTGATTTGATACCCGGAGCATCACCTGTAGCCAAAGCGCCATACCAATTAGCTCCATCAGAACTTAAGGAATTGGTTACACAGTTAAAGGATTTGTTGGATAAAGGATTCATCAGACCGATTACTTCACCGTGGGGAGCTCCAGTTCTCTTTGTGAAAAAGAAAGACGGTTCTATGCGTATGTGTATGGATTATCGGGAACTAAACAAACTAACGACATGTCCTTATGGACCTCATCCATTTAAATGAGGACAGTCTCGACTGTTGGGATGAGCAGCTTCACGTCTATTGCCATGTCATACGCCTCTTCATCCATGGCTTGTGCCTACTTGAGGGGTTTTCAGTGTTATCTGAAGGATTAATGCTGGTTTGCTCCATGGTGCACTCTCGATGATGAGCACGAGTATGCTGAGTAGCTTCGAGAGGAGCTACCTCAGGTCCAGTGGTGATTGTCTCATCATCAGGGAGGACCGGAACTGAGGACTCACCGACAGGTGTTGAGACCAACAAAGGATGGGAGGAGAAGATGGCTAAGACTGGAAGTGAGTATTCACTGGTGGCGGCACTGATATTCACACCTTCAGTGATTTGGGTAGGCGGTTGGGATAGGTGCCACTAATACGACAATGATATCAGGAATCACTAAAGAGCTAGGATGTCTGACTCAAAGTGCCTCGGGGTTAAGGCTCTTTTCAATAGCTGAGACCTTTTGAGTGGTTACAGCCAGAGATGTGGTATTCCATTTTTTGGCCTTTTTGGTCCTCGAAGGAGAACCAAGAGTTGGTTGAGATGGGCATTTGGAAGAAATGGTTGTGATGGCTGGGTTAGACTTAGGAGGGGGGGATTTCCTTGTCTTGACCATCGAAGAAGGGGAAGGGGGAATTGAAGAGTATTGCACCATTGAAGATAGTGCAAAATCTCCATCCTTTAGCTTGTAATCAAGAATCCTGGATACAAGTCTGCAGACCGAAATATTTCCTTCCTTGGAGTACTTGTCGCCAAAGATCTTGGCGAAGACCATGGACAAGAACTTGTTGTAGGGCACCACTATCTCCCTCTGACGCTTGTTCTGCTTTAGTGCTAGGTCGTCGAAGATGACAACAGCAAAGTTGATCGGGTGGCATTGGATCACTGAGACACCAATGGTGAGGGGACACTAGAAGCTTGATCCTAGACACCAGTCTTTTCACCCATGCTCTAGATGAAGTGCGAGAACAGGAACTGCCACAACATTGACATGCGGTTCTTCTCGATCTTGGAGAGGGATTTGAGGGGCTCGCTGGAGTCCTTCTTCATTGGCCATTGATTGCCAATGTCATCGAGATAGGCAATGATTTCAGTAGTAGAGGGTTCTCTGGCGAAGGGACCCTTTGGAATCGAAGAACGTGTTTTTGAGTGGTCACGCCAAAGCTGACAGTCGTCATGTTGAAGGTGAAGGAGATTTTCTCCACCTGATGACCGTTCTTGTCTTCATCTTGTACCACCTCAGCAGTCATCCAGAACTACTGAAGGGCCTCCCTAACCATGACAAGTTCATGGTTTAAAGCGTAAGCGATTGGAGACATACATAGGAAGACACCAACATCCTCGTAGATGGTTTTGTTTGTGGGGATTTCCAACAAGCCAATGTGGTTGTTGGCCTTGAAGGAGATGTCTTCCATAGTAAAGTTCACATTCTTGGCAGCCATTTTTCTGTTTTTGGTTAAGAAATAAGAGAAGAAAAACAATTTAGATATTAGTAGTCCGAGGTTGATTGTGATCTTTTTAAGTTTTAGAACAATAATACTTCTTTTGAAAAATCCACAAATGAGATACTAGGGTTTTTCAAGTAGAATAGTGTTTTTTAAATTAGATAATAACCATGAACAAGAATTTGTTATTAATCTTTCTGTTTGTGTTTAATAGAAGAAGAAGATGGGAGTTCAACGGAAAAATCTTCAGTGATCAAAACTAACGGAGAGCTTCTCATATCTCTAGAATCTTTGATTAGATTCCTCTTCAGTTGTCGAGACTGCTCGTGATTGAGCAATAGCCCATAAAGAGAGGTTAGAGAGAGGGAGGATATATCGTTGGACATCTTGATATGGATAGAATATGTATCCCAGGATTCTGGTAAACATTCAAGAAACTTCGTCAAAGTTTCAGAGTTGCAATATTCTCTGCCAACCGTCCTCAAATCAATAAGAAGACAATTAAATCATTGATCTACTTCAGACAGCGTTTCATTCTTTCCATAGACAAATATTTCATATGGTCTTACTAGATTAATCTTCCTTGATTCTTGTACTTGGGAAGTACCTTCATATTGCACACAAAGAGTGTCCCACAAGGATTTTGAGGTCCTAAGCTTCATCACAGAGTGATAGACCTCGTCTGGAAGAGACGTGGTTATTATAGATCTCGCTCGAGTATCTATAGCCACCTTTTTCTTGTCTTCATCACTCCACTGATGAGGGTGCTTAGGAATCTGTCGTTCAGGAACTGCGACAGTCGTAGTTGTTTCAGGAACAGCCGGAGACATAACATATGGACATAAGGTCCATTCTCAATATAATCTGGGATCTCAGGATTCATACCTTCCAAGAAAAGAGACATCCAATTTTTCATAGACTAAATTTTTCTCTTATAAATCGAGGAGGTTTGGCAAGGGATCCATTATCGTGAAAGTTTGTGCTTGTGTTTTGCAAAGCCAATGTAAAAAGCAATAAATTATCTCGAGAAAGAACATATAACAAAATGCAGATAAAGAACTAAACAAGACGAGGAGAAAACACTGCTCTGATACCACTTATTGGTCCCAGCCAGGTCTACAAGAGTTTTAGAGTAATAGTTTGTAGAAGGGGGGGGGGATGAATACAAACAGAAAAAACTTTCGTATTTAAAAATATATATTGTTAAAGAAGGTTCAATACAGATTTTTTGCAGATTGTTTGTGGAAAAAGAAAAGGTAAAGATAACCTATCTTAAACAATCTAAGATTACACACAAAAACACTTAGCAAATAGAAAAGATTCTCCGAAAAGATAAAGACAAAAAGATGTTCTTCTTGTGTAAGAACTTTAGAATTCTTGAGAGAGATCCTAACTTGCTTGAGGATAAGGTATGTGTTCTTTTGATAGATGTGTGATCTCTCTTGCATGAATAGTGCACTTAGCTATGTATACCCATTGCATTAAATATAAATCAGAAGGGTTGGAACACATGTCAAGGTTTAAGAGGAAAGCTTGTCCTTTGCAACAGTGAATAGTGCATTTGTATATTCATGAGTAGGCATCCTTTCGTGGAGTTGGTGGGCACTAGAGTCAAATAGTCAGCTCCGTGCAATACTATACTCTTGAGATGGTATGGGTTTGTCCCTTGTATATCGAAGGACAAGACAAAAATAATCGTGCATGGGAAGATTCATTTCTTCGCTGAATGCTGGATTAACATTGGAGGTCTCTTCAGCATTCACTGAGGCTTGTGCAGTCTTCACATATATGCTGACCAGGTTGTAATCATTGAATACCGCTTCAGATCACGAACGCGCTAGTCACAAATCCTCAGTTTCAGTATTCGGCAATAACTGAAGGTTCTTCGGTGTGATTTTTGTCTTCTTGAAGTATCGCTGTAGCTGTAGGATTTACAATGCGTGTTTCAGCGATCACTGAACACCCATAGTGATGATCATTGAAACTGAAAAGGCAGAAACACTAATACTTCGAAAGGTAAAAGGGATTATCATCAAATCAATGAGAGAGAGGATCAACACTAATCACCATGAGGGGGAAAAGAATAAACTAGAAGTGGCTGAGACTTCAAGGGGTAAAGAGTTGAGTTAGTTGAAGGTGAAGATTCTGAATAGCTGAATGTACAACATCCTAGTCATTCTGAAGACACGATTATAGGTTTGGAGATGGTAGTTGCTACAGATCCAGAGAATGAACCAATGGTTGAAAATCCGATGGTCTCCGCAGTAGAAACAAGGCTGCTTCTTGATTTGTCTCCAAACATTAGTTTTAATGATGTGTTCTTGAAGGAAATTGGTGGAGTTCAAGACTATGGCATTGAAACTGAAGATGGAGCTCATGACTCTAATGACTTATTATTTGATTTTGAAGCTGATATGGATGATGAAAAATCGATCTTTCCATTTCAGTTTGAACTTAAAGAAGAACCTGAACCAATTTTCCCAGTAACCAAGCATTCCCCGTACATCTTCTGTTCCGAAGACTACAATTGTTCAATCATCAAGGAAGTATGTACCTTTTATTGAAAAGATTAAGATTCCAGAGTGGGACAGATCGATAATCAGATAATCCTTTCAAGAATACCTGTATACAAATGTCTTTTTGCGTCATCGAAAATCCTTAAGTATTAATAAAGTATTCACAAAGAAACAAGTGAATATCGCCAAGAATATATGTATTTCCTCAAAGCTAAACGCCAACCCAATTCACTTCGTACGAGCTAAACACTAGATTGTCTCAATAAAGAATGTAGCTGCCCGAAAGCTTGTGAAAGTTTGGTATGCAGTGTTTTGTGTCACAAGACAAAATGGAAAAGTTTGGTACTTTAGTGAAGCATATTTTCCCACCCAATACTTAGAAGACTTGATGTTTTTATACCATGAGATCAAAAATCGGACTGTTAGATTGGAAGGAGTCGTTAGGGGGATTGAAGCCATTAAAAGATTTCTCATATGTCAGAGCAAACTTTCTTCTATTATTTATGTGAAAATGGGATATGAAAGTAATCAGATAAATGTTAATATGAAGGTGCCTAACCAAGACTTAGAACACATCGATGGCTATCCTCTGTTCATGATTCTTGAAGATCCAGAGTTTGGGGTGATATATGAAAACTCTGAGAATGCTAAAAGGTTCTTGAGGTTCAGTAAACTTAATAAGTACTGTGATGAAACTATCAAGATAGTGAGGAAGCAACTTGAAATTAGAAAATCTGAAGATAACAAATGTTCAGGGTCTGACAGGTTAAGTTTTAGAGAAAGGTTCCTACTTATTAGTGCTCTGGAGTTACTAGATGAAAAGCTTTCGTATAGGAATGCAATATGAAGATTTGAGACAAATTTGGGATTTCAAAGATCAAGATTCTCTATCTCAAGCTTGAATCCAAAGGGGGAGAATGTTGGGTTCAAAACTCTGCGCTTAATAGTTCTATTCTAGCTTGTTTATCTTTCTTGTAATTGTAAGTATAAATAGCTTTTCCTTTGTAAGAATTAGTTAGATTTTGTAAGCGGATTAGTGATTGTAATCATTCTGCACTTTGAAGATAATACAAAAAGCATTAGAAAAACTCTATCTATTCTACTATCTATTTGTTGTCATCTACCATTGAATTCTTGAGTTGTTTTGATAATTAATTAATCTTTCTAGGGGTGAACACCCACTCCATTGCTTGATCATAAGTCTCTACTTGAAGTTCTTTTTGGCCAAGTTCCATCCAATGCAAACTTTTGCATTTTCGAGTGACGGGTGTTTCCTTACTTGCGGGACTATACCAAACACAAACATCCACCACGAAGTGCTTCATGTATCTTCATTGGAAATAGTTTTAAGTATAAAGGTTATTGGTATTTGGATCACGCCACCTTCCGCATATATGTTACGCGTCAAACTCAGTTTGATGGAGATGTGTTTCCTTTCAGTGGTAATGTTCCAGCCATAAATGAGGCTAAACTCATTTTTTTTAACTTTGATGAATCATCACCTCCTCCAGTGGTCAACAAAACATGCCCTACCATTCCACAAGATTCATCAGTTACATCCACATGCATCCATGCATCTACTTGTGTCTTGTGTCCCATCACCAATAACCAAACTCATCCCACACATGATTTTCCTACTACACCACCATCACCAAGACATACCATCCCTACTGCCTCCTCAGCCCCATCACCCCCTCCCTCGCCAAAACCTACGACTTCCCCTACTGCCTCTTTAGTCTCACCAGCCCAATCTACTTCCAGCCTAGCCCAACAGCCTATTACACCGGCCCAATCCCCAACAACCCTTCCCCGCCTACCGCATTATTCCTTGCCAACTCCCATCCTATGKTAACTAGATCCAAAAASGGTATTTTCATGCCTAAATACCATGTTGACCTCTCCATGTTCTCCAACAAGGTTACATCATGCTCTTCTTATAGCACACGATCCTAAAGGTTATATGTCAGCAGCTAAACATGCCAAATTGGTGAAGGCTATGCAAGAGAAAATGCCTGCGTTACATAACAACAAAAACCTGGGAACTGGTGCCCCGTCCTTCCAGTTCTAATATAGTTGGCTCAAAGTGGATTTTCATAACAAAATACAACGCAGTTGGGACCATAGATCGATATAAGTCTCGCTTGGTTGCTTAAGGTTTCACGCAAATTCTTGGACCCAATTACTCTCATACTTTCAGTCTGGCACTCAAGTTGTCCGCTGTACGCATTGTCCTGGCCCTTGATACTATATATGAATGGAATTTACATCAATTAGATGTCAATAATGCCTTTCTAAATGGCAATCTCACTACAACGATTTATATGGAACAACCACTTGACTACAACGATTTATATGGAACAACCACTTGACATCATGTGTGTCGCTTACAAAAAGCCCTCTACGGTCTCAAACAAGACCTGCGTGTGTGGTTTCAATGACTTAGAACCTTTCTCATTAATCGCTGTTTTCCTTGCAGCCAAGTCGATACCTTTCTATTTATTTTCAAGGCAAACACTATGCTCATCTATCTCCTTGTATACGTCGATCATATCATCTTAACAGGAAACGACAATTCCTTCATATGAGATTTCATTTCTCAACTTCACAAGGAGTTTGCCATCAAAGACTTGGAAGTGTTAGGTTAGTTCTTGGAGATTGAGGTCTCACACATGTAAACGGGTCTCTTTCTAAGTCAGGGTAAATATTCTTATGACATTCTAGCTCGTGCCAGTTTATTGGATTCAAAACCCGTGGCCACTCCTTCTTCTAAATTAGGAACATTCAACTCAAAGGGAGTTCCATGATCCTACCTTTTACAAATCCTTTGTTGGTGTCCTTCAATACCTCACCATCATTAGACTAGATATGTCATATGATGTGAATCAAGCTAGTCAATATCTCCAATCACCCACTACGTCCCATTCTCAATCTGTCAAACGCATTTTATGTTATGTGAAAGGGACAATTTATTTCTTCTTAACCATTGACAGACCTTGTTGGTCTCTTGAGGGTCTACAAGATAAGTAAAACAGTTTGTAGAAGGGGGGGGTGAATACAAACACAATATTTACAAATTTAAAATGTATATTGATAGAGAAGATCAATACAAATTTTACAAGACTGTTTGCGGAAAGATAAGGTAAGAAAACCTATGTAAACAATCTTTGGTTACACACAGATTCTTAGCAAATGAGAATGCTCAAAGTAAGAATAAGGTTATGAGAGTGAGTTGCGCGAACTCTACATGGAGAAGAAACACTTCTATTTATACCCATTGCATTAAATGCTCATTTAATGCAATATGGTTGGGTTAGAGTCCGTGTCAAGCCTTAAGAGGAAGGCTTGTCCTTTGCTACAGTGAATAGTACGAAAGAACTATTCATGAGCAGCCATCCTTACCTAAAGTTGGTGGGTAATAGAGTCAACTAACTGGCTCCGTACCGTACCAACATTTAGAAAGGGTATGGGTTTGTCCTTTGTGTGTATAAGGACAAGACAACAACAATCATGCTTGCCGAGCTTCCTTTCATCGCTGAATGCTGGAATAACCTGGAGGTTTCTTCAGTATTCGCTGAGGCTTTAGCAGTCTTCACACATATGTAGACAGGCTTGAAATCACGGAGTACCGATTTTGATCACGTACTTGCTAGTCTCTAATCTTCAGTTTCAGTCTTCGCCTTTGGCTGAAGGTTCTTTGGTGTGAGTGTTGTCTTCTTGAAGTATCGCTGTCTCTGATTGAATTACAATACAAGTCTTTAGCGATCACTGAACAGGCTCAGTGATGATCGCTGGAACTAAAAAGACAGAAACATAAATACAACGTATAACTGAAGAGGGATTATCATCAAATCACTGATAGAGAGGATCAACAATCTCCCCCTATTTGATGGTAACAAGATAACATAAAGAAAGTTGTCTTATCAAATAACAGTTAGGAAAAGTTATATATAAAGTCATGTCACTTTTTACTATTTTGGTATCTTTTTTAGTGAGTCAGTCTATGCTTGAGAATTTTTCTTAAGTTATATCTAAGAGAAAATTACAAGTATGGAAATTGAAACTGAAAGCTTATTCGCTGACTCATAGACTTGTGTCCCTATTACTTTTTCAGGGGTCTTTTTTAGTGAAGTACAAGAAATACTCATTTTATTACCATTGGTAATATTACAAGTAGTTCAGTACATGTCTAAATTTCCAGACTAGAAGATTAATCATTGAAAGTAGACATAATACAATAGATTTACAAGGAAAGGTGAACATTATTACAAAAGAGAACCTATTCTAGAACACTCAGATCTATGTAGCTAGGTACATCTTCACCAAGGTTTCTTCAACATAGGCATTCTCTTCGTATCTTCAAGTCCACGAATTTTTTAGGCATGCTATCATCTATCTAGAGCAAGAGGTAAACCAGATGATCCATTGGACATAGATGTAGCTCTGATATTCTCTGAAATCTGACTTCACCTTCATTGTCAAGGAATATAACTCCTAACTCAAGTTTAAAATGCACATCGTTGGGTGTATAGGGACCCTTATCTAGCAAGTCAAGATTTAGCATAGAAATGTCTATACTCTGATGACCCTTCAGGACTTCATCTAAGGAGAACCTTGTTTCATGTTTGTTCTTTAGGAATGGTCCATCATTAGGATCAGAGATTTTGAGTTTCTTCTTCCCACCTTTCTTCAAAGAAGGCCTGTCAGGGACTGCGACATACCTGGACATCCGTTTGATGAGATCGCTGATAGTGGCCTCAATAATCGCCTTGTGGATCGCTGAATGGGTTCCCTGATCTTTATCCATTCGTTGTATCCGTATCGGCCAAGGTAGGAAGGGTACTCGATGATGCCATCGAGATTGTCCCTGGTGATGAGCATGGAGACCAGTGTTCCACCGTCTTTTGAACGTCCACTGATGTTGACGCTGATAATCGGGCGGGGACTGACTCTTTTCTCCAGCTTTGCGTCCATTTGGAGGAGGTTTTGGTGGCTCGACTAGACTCGGGGGGGGGGGTTTACCCTTATCCTGGCCACCTGAGGAGAGGAGGTAGAGATGGACACAATGGATCCAAGATTGGAAACCTAGAGGTTACCTTCCATGGAGTAATGATCTCCAAAAATCTTAGCAAAGACCATCAGAAGAACCCTGGTGGAAGGCACCACCTTTTCTCGCTGGCACTTGTTCAGCTTAAGCACTAGGTCATCGAAAATGACCGCAACATAATTTATGTTGCGATGCTGAATCGCATAAACGCCTATTGTCAAGGCGATCCTAGAGGCCTGGTCCTGGCCTCCAGTCTTTCCACCCATTGACTGGATGAAGTGAGAGAACAGGTATTTCCAGACAGCTGATATCTTGTTCTTCTCGATCTTCGACAAGGACTTCATGGGAGCATTTTAGCCCTTCTTCATTAGCCAGTATTAGCCAATGGCGTCGAGAAACTCGATGATCTCGGCCATTGTGGGTTTGTTGTCGTAGGGGCCTTTGGGAAGGCAAAGAGCCGTCCTCAAGGTGTTCACGCCATAGTTTACTTCCATGCGGTTGAAGGTGAAGTTGACCTATTCAACTTGTCTTCCAGGCTTGACCTCGACGTCGACGACCTCAACAGTGAACCAGAACTACTAGAGAAGTTCTTTCACCATGATGGGTTCATGGTTGAGAGAAAAACCGAGCGATGACTGTTTGAGAAAGTCGGCCGCTTCTTGGTAGTCCGCCTTGGATTAGGGGATATCCAACAAGGCAATATGATTGTTGGCCTTGAAGGATATCTCATCAAGAGAAAAATTAACCTTTTTGGCAGCCATTTGTTTTTAATAAGAATAAGATAAAACAGGTTGTTAGTAAAACCAAGATTTGTTTTGGGAGAAGAATATAGATAAGTTTTTGAATCAATAAAAACTTCTTTTTAAAAATCCTTAAAGAAGATTTAGGGTTTTTCACGTAGAATGTGTATACAGAAATACGATTATAACCAAGTAGGAGTTGGTTAAATAATCATCGTTGTTTAATGTTTTAAGAGAACAAGTATCTTAAACAGATTAAACATATTTCTTAAAAGAAGATAAAGAAAAGAGATATTGACCTTAAGGGTTTAGAAAGTAAGGTCGAGAAGTTTTTGAGAAAGTTGAGAGGATTCTTGCTTTGGAAATTCTTGCAGAGGTTCGACTTAGAATTTTGAAAGCGTAAAGAGAAAAGTGGAGAAAAGGTCTCATATTTATAGGTAGAAGGAGAGAAAAGGAATATGAGAGAGAGAAAAGACGACGGTTGGGGAAAGGGGCCATGATGAAAAATGGCACGTTCTCATCCATGATTGGATGGCATTAAATGAGGTAGCATATGACAGTACCTTTTTGCACGTCTCAAAGCATTGCGCATAGTAAATAGAGAATGTTGTCATTAAGACTGTTCATTAACTATTTTCTTTTAAAAACGAAGGGTTTTTAAGACAACAAAGAGTCATATAGTGTTTAACTAAACACTGAAAAGACCGTTTAAAACATTCTTATCACTGAAGAAGAAAGACTTCAGTGAAGGATTTACGACAACAATGTCAGTGATCAGAGAATCCCTGAATCTGACATTTAAAAATATTTTAATCACTGAACAAAAAGATTCAGTGATCATTTGATTTTTAAGAGAATAAGTATAAAGATATACTTATATATGGTCAGTGATAAGAAGATCACTGAAACCAACTTTTAAAACTTTAGTCACTGAAGAAGAAAAGCTTCAGTGAAGGTTTTAAGTCGAAGAAAAGAGAAGAGTAATCATACCTTAGAGATAATAGTATATTTACTCAAAAGTTCAGTGTCAGAGATAGAGCACTGGATCATTTCACTTACTGAGTGATGTTTAATAACTGAAGATTAGTCTTCAGTGTTTAACATCCCCAATTCGCTGATCATGATGTTGAATCTTGTCTCATCAAGAGGCTTGGTGAAAAGGTCAGCGAGTTAATACTCAGTTGGAACGAAGTGAAGTTCAATATCACCATTCATAACACGATCTCTGATAAAATGATATCGAATCTCAATATGCTTGGTCTTGGAGTGATGTATTGGGTTGTTTGCAATTGCAATTGCAATAGCACTAGTGCTATCGCAATAGATAGGAACCTTTGAAACTGTTTTTTCATTCAAAAAATTTGGGCATAACAACTATCAGCGGCTACATATTCAATTTCAGCGCTTGATGTGGACACTGAGTTTTGCATTTTGTTTGTCCAGCTTACCAACTTTCCACCTATAAGCTGACAACCTCCTGTGGTGCTTTTCCTATCAATTTTACAACCTGTAAAATCAATATCCGAATAATCGATTAGGTCAAAACCTAAACCTTTAGGTTACCAAAGACCCATGTTAGGAGTTCCCTTAAGATATCTGAAGATGCGTTTTCCAGAAATCAGATGGGGTTCCTTTGGTTCAGCTTGAGATCTTGCACATAAGCATGTAGAGTACATGATATCGGGTCGACTAGCTGTTAGATACAGCAGGGAGCCGATCATTCCTCTATAAACAGTAACGTTTACCGGCTTTCCATTTAGATCCTTGTTTAGAGAGAGTCGAGAAGCCATTGGAGTCTTCATATATGAACTGTTGGATAGATCAAACTTCTTCAACATGTCACTAACATACTTACTTTGATTGATAAAGATACCTTTATCTGATTGTTTGATCTGGAGACCTAAAAAGAAGGTTAGCTCTCCCATCATACTCTTATGATATTCTTTCTTCATGCGATCAGCGAACCGGAAAAAGAAAGAGGGATTAGTGAAACCAAATATAATATCATCGACATAAATTTGGACTAGAATGATGTGACCCTTAACTTTCCAAAGAAATAAGGTCTGGTCAATCTTTCTAGTAGAGAATTCCTCAGAGATGAGAAATGAGGAAAGGGTATCATACCAGCCACGAGGAGCCTGTTTTAACCCATAAACAGCTTTCTCCGACCTGTAGACATGGTCTGGATACTTAGGGTCCAGAAACCTTGGAGGTTGTTCAACATAAACTTCCTCTTGAAGTTTCCCATTTAGGAAAGTGCTCTTTACATCCATTTGGTAGACTTTGAAGTCTCTATGGGCAGCAAAGGCTAGAAAGAGTCGAATTGCTTCGAGTCTAGCCACTGGTGCGAAAGTCTCATCATAGTCGATCCCATGTTCTTGTCTATAAACCTAAGGAACAAGTCGAGCCTTGTTACGGGTAACCACACCATCTTCGTCCAACTTATTGCGATAAACCCATTTGGTGCCTATCACTGATTTGTCAGATGGTCATGGAACAAGGTACCAGACTTTGTTTCTATCAAACTCAATGAGCTCCTCTTGCATGGCAAGGATCCAACCAGGGTCAGAGATAGTATCATTGATTTTCTTGGGTTCAACTAAAGAAAGAAAGTTGACAAAGAGACAGATATTACCTAGACCACGACGAGTCCTGATACCTGCATCTGGATCACCAAGAATTTAATGAATTGGATGGTCTTTTGTCCATCGTTAAGCCCGTAGAGGAATTTCATCTGAATATGTGAGTTCAGGAACAGAAGATAAGGCTTCAGCTGCAAGCAATTCATTCACTGATTGATCAGTGTTTGTGTTGGGTTCAAGAATGTGCTTTATAATTGTATTCAAGTTCTCCCTTTGTAATTGTTATCCTTTACTATTTCCTTAGTATAAATAGGATTTAGTCTCTTAATTGTAATTAGTGCAGTTCATAATTTATGATTAGTGTTGTTAATCATTTGTACTTCCTCTCAAGAAATTCAATATCATCTTTGGTGAAATTCTCTCTCAACTCAATCTTGATTCATGTTCTTGAATGATAATCTGATTTGTATGATTTTGGGAACATCAATTGGTATCAGAGCATATATTGCAGCAATTTAATTAGAGGATTTTCAATTTTTTTTCGAGAAATTTTGCACAGATTTAGTGGATTTAACCGGACTGTTCTTCATCTGTTCATCACTATTCCTGAGTTCTATCGACCGAATTGCACATTTTTGACTTTAATCGCATCATTTATTATTGTTAATTGTTAAAATTTGCACTACTAGATTCGCATTTTCAATCTGAACATCTTTGATTCACATCATTTTGGATTTTAATCAAGTTTTGAATCATTTTAGATCGAATTTTGAGTTTACGAAAATAGTTTCTATTCTTCAAAAAATCATAATTTTGCATGTTTTGATCCAAATTTTTGATGAAAAAGTGTTAAAATTGTGTTTGTGTTTGAGTTCTAATCGTATAACTCGTTGGTCGATTAAGTTAAACCGGATATAGTTGTGTGCGATTTAAGACTTGTGAATTTGTGAATTGTGATTGTGCGATTTAGGATAAATCGGGTATCACTTGATCGATTTAGAGATAATCCGATTCTAACGTCTACGATTTAGTAAGCGATTTAGTTTTATCCGCCTGATATATTGTGGATTTGTTGTGCAATTTAGTTGATTTGTTGTGCGATTTAATTTGTGCGAGACAATTGATTAAATGTGCGATTTAATTTTGATCTCAAGTGTTTGCGCAATTTTGTCTTTGATGGAACTTTGACTTTGATTTGTTGAACGGATTGTTGATTTTGACGTTTTGAACTGATTTTGACTTTCATTGTTAAGCCATTTAAAATTGTTTGACTTTGAACGGATTGAAATCTTTGACTTTTTGAACGGATTAAATAGTTTGACATTATAATTGAGCGGATTTGATCATATATTGACTTGTTGACTTAGTTGACTTGACTTGTTGACATGTTAATTTTTTACGTCCGTATTCAATTTTGTTAATTTTGAAATTTTGGCTAAGTGTTTTAATTCACCGGATTTCTCATCAGGATTTATTGTGATTGAGCGAGCTTAATTGTCTTTGTTGTCCGGATATCTAATCCGGATAACTTGAGTTGATTAGAAATTCTTGACTATCTTTTTGTCCGGATATCTAATCCGGATAAGCTTGTCCGGACTTCTAATCCGGATAAGTTTTGTGCTTATTTTTTTTCTAAGTCTTGAAACCTAATCATCTAAATAAAGTTTTGCACTGCAGAAGATCCGATATCATACTAATCTGATATAATGAGATCAAGAGAAGCGATGGCTATTGGTACTGATACCAAGCCACCAATACTGTTTATAGGAGATTACAACCAGTGGAGAGAGAAATTCTTGAACTTTATCGAAAGAATGAAAGAGGGTGAACTGATCATGGAATCTTTGATGGAAGGACCAGCAGTATTCTACAGAGTGACACCTGCCATCCCTGATGAAGGAAGACCTACTCAAAGAGTAGTTAAAGAGAAGTCCAGATACAATGCTGAAGAAAAGAATAGAGCACATGCTGATGTGTTATGCAAATCCTACATGATGCAAGCACTAACCAATGACATTTACACAAGCATTGACAGTCACAAATCATCTAGTCACAGCATGTGGGTACAAATAGAGAAAATGATGATGGGTTCCAAAGTGGGAACTCAGTTAAAAATCACAAACTGTATTTCTGCGTATGAAGAGTTTAAGGCTAAAGAAGGAAAGAGCCTTGACGATGTATATGACAGGCTTACCAGATTGCTGAATGAGCTGACCAAGAATGGAATCTCTAAAATTGTCATAGAGATAAATGTTAAATTCCTTAGTAACTTACAACTAGAATGGAAACCTTATGCTAATCATATCAGATTCAATAAATCCTTGGCTGATATTGATATACATGAGTTTTATGAAACTCTTAAACAGAACGAGGAATAAGTTTTAGAGGTCCGAGATTCGAAGAAGAAAAAAGGAAAGGAAGTTTCTGATCCTTTGGCCTTTGATTAAGAAAAGAAGAATAAAAGCAGATCTTAAAAACAAGGGAAGGAGATGAGCCAATCAAGTGAATCGGCAAGTGAAGGAAGCGACAGTTCTAACTCAGACTCAGAAATGACAGAATTCAAACATGCCATGGCAATGTTGACAGAAGCATTCCAAAAGAAGTTTTAGAAGAGACAGCACTCGAATAATCAGAGATTCTTTTCAGGCTAAAAATACGAATTTAAAGATAAATTCGCTGAAAATAAGAAATATGAAGAGAAACGATTCAAGAATAAATATGAAAAGAAGCCTGAAGAGAAGAAGAAATTTATGAAAGGCGTAGCTGATGAAAATACCAAATACTACAACTGTGGCAAGTTGGGTCACTTTGCAGTCAATTGCAGAAAGTCGGTAATGAGAAATACCGACTACTACAAGAACAAATTTCTTCTATCAAAACAACGAGATGCGGGCAAAACATTAATGGCTGAGGATGATCATTCGTTAAACATAACTGTTGATCCTCTCTTTCAGTGATTTGATGATAATCCCTTATCTCTTTCACGTTGTATTTGTGTTTCGGTATTTTCAGTTCCAGCAATCTTCACTGAGTATGTTCAGTGATTGCTGAAGAACTTGCATTGTAAATCTATCATAGACAACAATACTTCAAGAAGATAACACTCACACCAAAGAACCTTCAGCAAACGTCGAAGACTGAAACTGAAGATTAGAGACTGGCGAGTACGTGATCTGAAGCAGTATTCAGTGATTACAAGCCTGTCTACATATGTGTGAAGACTGCTCAAGCTTCAGCGAATGATGATGAGACCTTCAGGTCATTCCAGCATTCAGCGATCAAAGTAAGCTTGCTTAACATGATTGTTGTTGTCTTGTCCTTATGCACACAAAAGAAAAAACCCATACCCTTACAAAAGTTGTACTGTACGGAGCCAACTAGTCAACTCTTCGTCCACCAACTTTAGGTAAGGATGTCTGCTCTTGAATAGTGCTTTTGTACTATTCACTGTAGCAAAGGACAAGCCTTCCTCTTAAGGCTTGACACGCACTCTAAACCTACCATATTGCATTAAATGGACATTTAATGCACTGGGTATAAATAAAAGTGTTTCTTGTCCATGCAGAGAGAGCGCATCTCTCTCTCTAACCTAATTCTTACTTCAAGCATCTTCTAGCTTAAGTAAAGGATCTTTCTTTTAGCAACTTCTTTACTTGTAATTACTAAAGCATTGTGTGTAACCAAAGATTGTTTAGATAGGTTTTTATTACCTTATATTTCCGCAAACAATCTTGTAAAATATGTATTGATCTTCTCTATCAATATATATTTTAAATTTGAAAATACTGTGTTTGTACTCATCCCCCCCTCTACTGTTTCTCTTCTTGTAGACCCTTGCGGGACCAACAAGTGGTATCAGAGCAGTTTTTTTTTCTTTCCTTGTGTTTGGCTGTTTTTTTGTATTAGTTTATCTCTTCTTAGATAACCTTACTGCTTACAAATGGCTTTACAAATTGCAAACACACACACACAAGATAATGGCTCTCTTACCAAACCTCCCAGGTTTGTCCGTGACAACTTTAGTCTCTAGAAGAACCGGATGTCCCCCTTTCTGGAAGGTGTGGATCCTGAAATTCCACATTACATAGAAAATGGACCATATATTCCATTTGCTATTGTTCTGGTTGTTCCAGCAACAACTACGACTGCCGCGATTCCAGTACGGAATATTTCAAAGCTTCCACATCAGTGGAGCGATAAGGACAAGAAGAAGATAGCTATAGACATGTATGCTCGGTCTATAATAGCTATGTCTCTTCCTGATGAGATCTATCACTCAGTGATGAAACTAAAAACTTCTAAATCCGTATGGGATACACTTTGTGTCCAATATGAAGGAACCACTCAGGTTCAAGAGACTAGAAAGATCAATCTAGTAAGACAGTATGAAAGCTTTCTCTGTGGAAAGTCTGAGATGCTGTCTGAAGTACATCAAAGATTTAATTGCCTTCTCATTGATCTTCAGGATGTCGGCAGGGAATATTCTAATTCTGAAACCTTGACTAAGTTTCTATAATGCCTTCCTGAGTCTTGGGACACCTTTTCCATGTGTCTCATGATGTCAAATGACATGTTCACTCTTTCTCTTTCTACCTTATACCAGATTCTGCTTAACCATGAGCAATCTCGTCAACTTAAAAGAAATCTTGTAAAAGAATCCAGGGAAATGAAAAGCTCTCCTTTAGCTTTGATCTCTGAAGCTTCTTCAGTTGAAACTTCTACCCCTTTTGTTTCTTCTCTTCTGCCCGTGGTCATCACGGAGATAGATTCTTCTGAGGACATTCCAGAATCAGATCTAACAGATTTTGATGAGTCCCTGGCACTCCTGACTAAGTCATTTTGAAGGTTCGCCAGCAAAAGCAATTGTTGTAGATCTCCTCAGCTATACTTTAGGGAGAAGCCAAAGTCTGAAAGAATAGACAAGGCTTCAACTGTCTGCTACAACTGTCACCGGCCCGGACATTTTGCTGGTGAATACAGATCAAAAAAGACTGCGACGCCATCTTCTAAAGCTTCCTCCTCCTCCTTCAGGACCAAAGATGAAAAATACTTAAAACTGAAGGAGAAATACAAGAAGATGAAGAACAACCAGCAAAAGGCTAAAGGCCTTATTGCTGAAGAGCATGACTGGGATGAATCATCTTCAGACGAAGAGGATAAAGCCTATTTTTGCTTGATGGCCATTGATGCTGATGAAGGATCTTCTGAAGCATCTACCTCCTCTAAGCCATCTACTTCTTCTACTCAGGTATGCTTCTTGAATGAACCCTCTTCTAGTCTTTCTGCACTGGATACGCTGACGGTTGACTTTTACAATGCCCTCAATGGCAAATTAAAAGTTGAGATGCTTAATGTTGATCTTCAAGAGCAATTGAAGATTTGTCATTCTAGGATCAAAGAATTGACCTCTGTTGAGGAAAATCTAAAAGATCAGGTCATTGTAAACCAAGCCATCACTGTTGAACGTGAGAAAGCTGTTGCTGAGCGTAAGCGAGCAATCGCTGAACTCAAGGTTAAGAAAGCTACCATTGAAGGGTGGTGCAAAGCTTCCTTTAAAGCCTCTGAGATCATTAACGCTCAGATCCCGGCCAAGAAAATGACTGGTCTAGGATTCTCCTATGATCAGGAAGAATGTGTTAAAGACAGGTTCATGCTTAAATATGGTACCTTTATCTCGTCTATTCCTAACACTTCTTCCTCTCAGTCCTCTTCTTTTACTGAGAGTCATCTTGAAGGAACTCCTTTGAGTTCTGGGTGCAAAGACAAACGTAAATCCACTGTCACAACATCCATTTCTAAGAAGCCTAACAAGTCTAATAGATCTAAATCTATTCCTTCAACTTGTAAAACTTCTTCTTCTTCTTCAGGGACTAGGAAATTTGAATCGCATCAGAAATCTAAGTCACAACTCAAGGTGAACTTTTCACCTAAGGAATCCAATTCCTCAAAGGTTCCTCCAAGAACCAATGAGAAGGGAATCCTTGGAGATGGTTCCACTTCTAGTCTAATACTTCCTGGCCCTAAAGCTACTCCTAGTTTTAGGAAGTGTAAACACTATGGTGAAAGAACACATGTTGCTAGTAAGTGTCCTTCTGCCGCCAAAGCTGGTTCACCAGCTTTATGCAAGAATGTAACCAAGACTAAGAAATCAACTAAAGTGAAATCATCCACAAATGCTGCACCTGCAGTCAAGGTGAAGAAAACCGTTGAAGCTTTTTCTTCAGGTTCAGCGAAGACAATTCCTGCTGAAAAATCTTCAGCATCAGACGTTGCAATCCCTACCACTAAAGTCTCTTCGTCAGACTCAGTGAAGACTTCCACTGAAACTACCTTGGTAGTATCAAGGGTTGTTCCTCTTTCCATTCAAACCTCTTCAGGTTTAATGATGCCATATTCTGATAATGATTCGTCAGTATCAGATAATGAAGCCTCTAACAAAGCTGGACCCAAATAGCTGGGTACCAATAGCATTTCTTWTTTTGTTTCCTTGTTCAGGATGTCAAAGGCATATGGTATCTGGACARTGGATGTTCAAGACATATGATTGGAGATATATCTCTTCTATCTCACTTCAAGGAAGAAAGAGGACCTTCCGTAACCTTCATTGGAAATGGAAAAGGATAAACTAAAGACTTTGGTATATTATCCAATGGTACAACAACTTTCAAACGCGTTACATACGTTGAAGGACAAAAGCACATTCTTCTTAGCATCAGCCAACTATGTGATAAAGATTATACAGCTAAATTCTCCAAGAATTCTTGTCGTGTTCTCGACAAAGATGATAACGTTTCTCTAACCGGTTCTCGTCTAGAATATGTTTATATCATCAAATATTAACTGGTTATGGCACAAACGACTATCTCATCTCAACTTCAAGACACTCAGCGAGTTGTCAAGAAATGATCTTATCACGGGTCTTCCTCAACACTCGTTTGCGAAGGAATCTCTTTGCTCAGCCTGTGAAAAAAAAATACACAAGAGCTAGCTTCAAGTTGAAGCAAATCTCTTCAGTGACCGTGCCTCTTCAGCTATTGCACATGGATCTCTTTGGTCCAGTCAACGTG
>NC_037529.1:29872765-29876807 GCF_001531365.2 Cynara cardunculus var. scolymus
AGAAAGGGGTGCACATTACCTATGTTTTCTTGTCTAATCATGTGGAATTTGGACCACCGCTGAATTAGTACATCTACGAACTGTGGGACCTAAGTAAGTGTACGGGCTACTTATGGTCATTCGTAAAATAATGGGGCAAGTTGGTCAGGTAAGGCTCAGTAGCGTCTCAAGTTCTTACATTGTGGAAGATTTACATTTATTAAATGCAAAAGATTCGCATAAGTTTGTGAATATTTGGTTTATGCATTAAAATATTTTATGCATGTGAAAACCCGTGAGCTCACCAACTCTTTGTAGTTGACTCATTTTATGTTCCATGCTTTTCAGGTAACAAGTAAGAATTGAAGAACTTTGGGAGCATACTCGTGGGAAAACAGATTAAGTTCGAAATGGAAGTTTTTGTAAATGAAGTATTTGCCAAAAAAAATTTGGTTATGATGTTTAACTCGTTTTATTTTGATAAATTGAAAAGTGTTATTTATTAATGGTTGCTGTGACTCGCTTACCAGTTGCATCTCGTGTTTCCGCTTTAACAGGGTGTGACAGATTTGGTATCAGAGCTTCTGTTATAGAGAACGTTGCTTTTCCTTAAAAACCATCGACTATAACCAAAAAATTTCAAAATGGACTTTTCAAGTAATCTGGAATCATATGATTTTTTAAGCGGGTCACGTTATTATATGTCGATTAAACAAAGCCTGATCACCTGTGTTTAATTTACATATAATAAGAAGAACTTAATCGGTTGTACTAGAGATATGCTCCCGTAAAGAAATTGATATGAAAAGCATGATTTTATGTGTTATACTCACTATGAATATCCATTGCCCTAGAAAGACCAGAGATGTTGGGTAGAAAAACCCTTATCTTGTTAAGTGTCTATGTTGGACCAGAAGCTCTGGTTAGAAGAACCAGAGGCGATGGGATAGAAATTCCATAAAATTTCTAAGTGTTTAAGTGGCATCAGAAGCTCTGGTTAGAAGGACCAGAGGCAATGGGATAGAAATCCCATAAAGCTATAAAGTGTGTATGTGGTACTAGAAGCTCTGGTTAAAAGGACCAGAGGCAAAGGAATAGGAATTCCTTAAATTTGTTTGAGTTCATGAATGCACCAGAAGCACTGTTGTGAAGGAAACCAGAGATCGATGGATAGGTTACTTAGTACTTTTCTAAGTATGAAAGTTGAACCATAGGCTCTAGTCATGCAACCAGAAGCTCTGGTAAGTGCAAGTATGAGGAACCAGAGGATCGATGGATAATAAATCCATAATTATTCTAAGTGTGGATGTTGAACCAGCGGTTGATAAAATAGAATTCCATTGATTTGCCAGAGGATCGATGGATGAGAAATCATTTCCAAAAGATTTTAGTTAGACCAGAAGCTCTGGTCATGAGACCAGAGGCTCTGGTCATGGAACCAGAGGCTCTGGTAGTACAACCAGAGACTTTATATTTTAAAGGTCTAGTTTGATTTCCACCCTTAGCCTTGTTTAGAAGCTTTGGTTATATCTCTAAGCATTTATAGATGGCGTAATTAGTAATTAAGATTATTAATGTCGCAGCTCACTATGGCGTCGTCCGATCCTAGTGAATACTCAGTCGATGAATCCGGTTACGTGGTTGGCCACTCTAGAAGAAACTTAGACAACAATGAAGAGATAGACCCGTATGAGCAAGACACTATGACCAGTGGAACATCTGCCTCTCCACAAGCATCTTTCCTACCCCCATCAGAGCCAGCACCCGATGTTCCACCACGAACTTATCATGGCTCAAGGATCAGAGTCACGCTAAGGAAGAGCATTCCACTGCCGCAACGTGTGGCATTTGAAGACTCTGTTAGAGTGATAGGAGAGACATCCCGACCGTAATTGGGGAGCAGGATAAATCAAGTGGTGACCGGGGTACCTGCGTCTTGCACCCGGGGCATGAATCCGGCTAAAAGAGAATGGGTAAGGAGAATCGCATCCGATACGCAAGTGCACCAGACCCGGCTGGGATACCACCACCACATTCTAAACAACCTGTCCGATATGATGGAAGCACACCATCAGCGCATGTTGAGGAACACGGACGCCGTCTGCAGCAAGGCGGGAAATAAGGAGGTTGTACATATGGTTGGTAGTAAGTGGAGTGGTGATGCTAATTTTGGGAATAATGATAGGATGGATGTTGCTCTAGAAGAAGGATTAGTGGAAGGATGCCCACTCTTTTGCGTTGAAACTCGCTATCCTGTTTTGTGTGACTATAGCCATCTTTTGAATGCATAATATCTTTTTGGAAAACGCTTATTTATGACAAGTCATGGTGTGCATAAGTTTAATATATTCTAATTATGTAAATGCTTGAATAATATCCATGCGATGAACACTCCTGGCATCATTTAAACGCCTGAAAGCTATCACCCTTGTTATTGCCATAAAAATAACGAATTCCCTTCTGACTTAGGCCTAAAAAGATGCCGCCAAGGAGAGAAAATCTCGAGATTGCACGACTTGTGTCAGAACAACTTCTGGCCGCACTCCCCAACATAGTCAGTCAAGTGGCTGCTGGCATGAATGCTAACCAACCAAATAATCCAGAGCCGAGAGCGGCTAGGGAATGCACTTATAAATCCTTTAGATCTTGCAACCCGAAAGAATTCAATGGAACAGAAGGAGCAGTAGGATTATTATCGTAGCTCGTAAGCATGGAGTCTGTCCTTCACATTAGTAAATGTACCGAAGGAAATAAAGTAGAATATGCAGCATGTTTGTTACAAGGAAGGGCACTTACCTGGTGGAATACATTAATGCAAACCAGAGGTCGAGAAGCGGTTAACCAGCTTTCTTGGGAAGAATTTAAGAAATTGCTAAAGGATGAATACTGCCCAAGAAGTGAACTCCATAAGGTAGAAATGGAGTTACGGAATCATGAAATGAAAGGAGAAAATATAGCTGCTTATACAGCTCGATTCCATGAGTTGGTGAATCTAGTACCTCATTTAGTGACACCGGAGGAAGTCCGCATTGAGAGGTATATCTGGGGATTATCTTCAGAAATCCGAGGAAACATCACCTCAGCCAACCCAAAAACCCTTAGGGAGGCGATAGATATTGCCACCAAGCTCACGAATAATGCGGTTCGATCAGGAGAATTTTCCAAGGGAAAAGAAAAATGGAGGAGCAGGGGAATCGAAGGTATGGGGGAAAATATGACAAGAATAGGAGAGTGATAGGAAATTATGGGGCACAAACTCAGGCGGTAACACAAGGAGGCACGACTAAGTGTAATAGATGCAAATATCCACATAGGGGGAATTGCATCATTTGTCAAAGATGCCACCTAGGGGGTCATATAACAAAGGACTGTCGAAGACGATTATACTTCGATTGTGGGAGCCCATATCATATGAGGAATGTATGCCCAAGGAGGAAACAAGGAGCAATTGCAAGCCAAGCCCGACCAACCAGTCAAGGAAACCCAGAAGGTCAGGCACGGAGCAGAGCGTTTGAGATCGGAGCCAAAGATGCTAGATATGATCCCAATGTGGTTTCATGTACGTTTCTTCTGAATAACAAATTTGCATCAGTTTTATTTGATTCAGGGGCAGATAGGAGTTTTGTATCAGTAGATTTTAAGCCTAAGATTAACTTAAAGCCCCAAAGGTTGGAAAAAGCTTACGTAATTGAGTTTTCAAGTGGCCAAGAAATTAAGGCTAAAGACATAATTAAGGATTGCACTCTAAGTTTAGCCAATAAGAATTTCAGCATACACCTTATACCGATTGAATTAGGAAGTTTTGACGTAGTTATCGGCATGGATTGGCTATCCAAAAATCAAGCTGAGATTGTCTGTTCAGAGAAGACTATCCGGATTCCTCAAGATGGAAATGACCCAATTGTGATTCAAGGAGACAAATCAGACCGAAAAATTAAGATAGTATCCTGCATGAAGATGCGAAAGTACTTGAAGAAGAATTGCGCTACATTTCTGGCACATGTGATTGATGGGAAGGTCAAGAAGAAAAGTATTGAGAATTTCCCTGTAGTTCGGGAGTTTT
>NC_037529.1:29877097-29879191 GCF_001531365.2 Cynara cardunculus var. scolymus
ATTGACCTACGATCCGGATACCACCAAGTGAGAGTTCGGGAAGAGGACATTCCTAAAACAGCCTTCAAAACTCGTTATGGTCATTATGAATTTCTGGTTATGCCATTCGGGCTAACCAATGCACCGGCTGTCTTCATGGACCTAATGAATAGAGTCTGTAGACCGTACCTGGATAAATTTGTAATCGTTTTCATAGACGATATATTAATTTATTCACGAAGCAGGGAGGACCATGAGCAACATCTGAGGATAATTTTGGAGCTACTTTGAAACCAGAAATTGTACGCAAAATTTTCTGGATTCGTGAAGTACAATTTCTTGGTCATATAGTCAATGAAAAAGGGATTCAGGTAGATCCTGCCAAGATTGAGGCCATTAGGAAATGGGAAGCCCCAAGAACCCCTACGGAAATCCGTCATTTCCTTGGTTTGGCAGGCTATTATCAGTGATTCATCGCGAACTTTTCGAAAATCGCATAACCACTCACAGCCTTAACCCAGAAGGACAAGAAATTTGTTTGGGGTGAGAAACAAGAAGAAGCGTTTGAGACTCTTAAGCAGAGACTATGCAATGCACCTATTTTATCCTTACCAGAGGGTCCGGAAAACTTCGTGGTCTATTGCGATGCATCGCATCAAGGCTTAGGATGCGTGCTAATGCAAAAAGACAAGGTCATTGCGTATGCCTCAAGGCAACTTAAAGTGCATGAGAAGAATTATACTACACATGACCTTGAATTGGGGGCAGTAGTATTTGCACTTAAGATTTGGATGCACTATCTTTATGGCACCAAATGCATCATTTTCACCGATCATAAAAGCCTTCAACATATACTAAATCAAAAGATGTTGAACATGAGGAAACGGAGGTGGGTCGAACTTCTCAACGATTATGATTGTGAAATAAAGTATCACCCGGGGAAAGCTAATGTGGTAGCAGACGCCTTAAGCCGGAAAGAAAGAGTGAAACCATCAAGGGCACGAGCCATGGGAATGTTGGTCCAAACCAACCTAAAAATGCAAATTCTCGAAGCTCAAGAAGAGGCGTTGAAATCGGAGAATCTGAAGAACGAAACCCTGCATCACTTAGAAAAGGAATTCAAAATTCGAGAAGATGGGGTGCGTTACTTCAGAAATAGAGTTTGGATACCAAGGAACGACAGTCTCCGATCGACAATTCTGGAGGAAGCCCATCGCTCTAGATACTCTATTCACCCAGGATCCGATAAGATGTACAAAGGGCTAAAAGAATATTACTGGTTGCCAGGAATGAAAAAGGACGTTGCTTTGCACGTAAGTCGATGTTTAACCTGCGCAAGGGTAAAAACTGAACATCAAAAACCATCTGGTCTTATTCAGCACCCAGGGATTCCCCAATGAATGTGGGATCATATATCAATGGATTTTGTTACAAAGTTACCCAGAACCATGAAAGGAAATGACTCATATTGGGTCATAGTGGATCAACTTATGAAATCCGCACACTTTTTACCTTTTCGAGAAGACTTTAGTACGAAATGGATTGTGCAGTTATATATCAATGAAATCGTATCGCGGCATGGAGTACCTATTTCCATCATATCAGACAGAGATAGTCGTTTTACTTCGTGATTATGGCAATCAGTTCAAAAGACACTAGGCACGAGGCTGGACTTGAGCACTTCCTATCATCCTCAGACGGATGGGCAAACGGAAAAGACAATCCAAACGCTAGAGGATATGTTACGAGCCTGTGTGATAGATTTTGGGGGCAGTTGGGATATTTATCTGCCATTGGTTGAGTTTTCCTACAACAATGGATATCATACCAGTATCCAGTGCGCACCATATGAAGCCTTGTATGGGCGCAAGTGTAGATCCCCACTCAGCTGGCTGGAAATTGGTGATAGACAGCTGACTAGGCCTGACATTATCCAGGAGACAACCGACAAAATCTCAACAAGAAAGGCTTAAAGCTGCAAGAGATCGTCAGAAGAGCTACGCCGATAACCGAAGGAAACCTTTGGAATTTCAAGTAGGTGATAAAGTCCTTTTGAAAGTATCTCCATGGAAAGGAATTGTATGCTTCGGAAAGAAAGGAAAGCTTAGCCCAAGG
>NC_037529.1:29879606-29881396 GCF_001531365.2 Cynara cardunculus var. scolymus
GGAGACTGTGACATTCTGTCATTTCGGAGTTTCAGGTTAGCACTTTATTATAGATCCTATATTTAGAATTATAAATTTATTAGGATCTAGTCGTGGTGGTTAGAGTACGTCTGACTCAGTACCCAAAGTTTAGCTTGTAAGATCTGCTTCAGCAGGCAATTGATAAAGTTAACTTGTGTAATGGCGAATATTTTAGAAACGTTCCAAATAAAATAAAGTTGATATTATAAACTTTTAAAAATTAAAATACAAAAGCCTCATTTGAATGTCCACATAATTTATTAAAAGACGGAGTTTTGAAATTAGTAATGTCGTTTTATTTATGTTTGGGTAGATTATAGTGAGTTTATAGTTAATTTGAAAAATAATAAAAAGTTTTATTGGGTTTGGGCCTTGAGGGGCCATCCCACTTCTTTCTTTAAAAATCCTCATATAAATACCCCACTTCCTTTGAAAAACTCTCATTTTATCCAAAATATCGACAGCTTGAAAACCTTTCATCTCTCTCTAAAATCAACCACCCTCCAGCCGATTCCATCATCAAGCAAGCTTAGGAATTCTGTCAATCTTGAAGATTCTCAAAATATCAAGAAAAAGATATGATAATAGTTATCCTACTTTTATTGAATTTCAAAAGTTTTTATCCACCTACTCCTACAACTTGATCTTTTGGTAATTTCTGGAGAATTAAAGAGGAGAGGTTATTCATCAAAGATATGAAAATGTCTTCATAAAGGATGATAATCTATGATCCGTATTCTTTAATCTCTAAGACAGTAGGAGAAAACCCCACTGCATGCAAAGTCGAATCATGAAAAGTTATGTTTTGAAGTATGAAAGAACCTTGCATGCATCTCTATTGGCTTTGTCATCTTCAAGAAGTTAATGGAATCGGAAAACATTTTCTGGAAACTGGTCAGATTTGTTAGTTCAAAAATAGAATTTAAATTTTTGGAAAAATGATGAGTTTAGACCTCTAAAAGACTGTCACTCGAAGAATGTGCAATCTGTTTTGGGGGTTGTGTAACTCGAGATTGTAGGGTATTTATAAGTGACTTAAACCCACTCAAACTTCTTGGTATTTTTAAAATGTCGGCTTAGCTCATGATTTGAAATGATGTAAAAAGTGGACATAAAAATAACTTTTGGAAGGTTCTACTGTTAGTGATTGGTAAAACCCAAAAATAGTTGGAACAAAGTGTATAATATGTCCAAAATTCAGCTTTTGAGTAAAGAATTTCGATTTCTTTTAATATATAATTTTGGGCTATTTTTAGAATAAATAACAAAATATCAACTTAAATTTATGAAAATTCGATGGCATTGCATGGGATGCAACTTAACTTTATCTTTGTCAAGAACCTGTAAGTGATCATAGTTCTGGTTGTTGGCCTGTTTAGGAAGTTAGGGCGGGCGTTGAAAGCTTCAGACGTCATTCTCTTGGATATTCACCTATAAACCTGTGAGTTCTCACGGCCCCACTTTTAATGCTTTGTTTATTGTTTTAGGGGAAAAGCATGAGATTAAGCAAACTATGCATGTTACTTGTTTGAAACCATCGGACTAAAGAACTGTTTAGTCAAGATTTATTGAAACCATTGGACTAAAGAACTGTTTAGTCAAGCTTTGTTTGATACCATCGGACTAAAGAACTGTTCAGTCAAATTTATTGTGTCATGAAATATTGACTGTTATTGCACTTTGAAATAAATGTTAAATTGATGTGCTTGGGAGTATATTTTCCAAATAAAGTCCCCGTCCGTAAACGCTACTTGTTAACTCGGGCACGT
>NC_037529.1:29881411-29893516 GCF_001531365.2 Cynara cardunculus var. scolymus
ATGTGGAATTTGGACCACCGCTGAATTAGTACATCTACGAACTGTGGGACCTAAGTAAGTGTACGGGCTACTTATGGTCGTTCATAAAATAATGGGGCAAGTTGGTTTGGTAAGGCTCAGTAGCGTCTCAAGTTCTTACATCGTGAAAAATTTACATTTATTAAGTGCAAAAGATTCGCATAGGTTTGCAAATATTTGGTTTATGCATTAAAATGTTTTATGCATGTGAAAACCCGTGAGCTCACCAACTCTTTGTAGTTGACTCGTTTTATGTTCCATGCTTTTCAGGTAACAAGTAAGAATTGAAGTACTTTGGGACCATACTCATGGCAAAACAGATTAAGTTCGAAATGGAAGTTTTTGTAAAAGAAGTATTTGCCAAAAAAAATTTGGTTATGATGTTTAACTCGTTTTATTTTGATAAATTGAAAAGTGTTATTTATTAACGGTTGCTGTGACTCGCTTACCTGTTGCATCTCGTGTTTCCGCTTTAAATGGGTGTGACACATACGATGTCCAGAAGCCGACAAAGTTAGATTTGCTGTATCAGTTCTAAAGTCTAATGCTTTATATTGGTGGGAAATAGAATCCCTTGGAAGAGTAGATGTTTTGCAAACCTTGTCATGGACAGAATTTGTGAATCGATTTAAGGAACAGTTTTGTCCCAAGACTACAGTTAGATAGATGGAAGAGGATTTCTTAAAGTTAGAACAGAGCTCTGGATCAGTTATAGAATACACAGAGAAATTCATATATTCTAGATTTGCCGAGCATTACATATCGACAGAGGCTAGAAAGGTTGAGAGGTATATCTGGGGTCTGAAGCCCCCAATCAGAGAATTTGTTATAGCGATGAATCCTGCCACTTTTTCATTGACTGTCGATGCAGCTGAAGTCACAGAGAGAAACAAAAACAGAAGCGATGAAGGAAAACAAATGGAAAAGAGGAAATGGGAAGGATCTTCAACAGGATATCGAGGATCCAAGTCCTTTAAGTTCAACAAGAAACCATTGCAGAGATCGATGGAGAAGATTTGTCCTAGGTGTCGACAATATCATCATGGAGAGTGCAAACCAGAACTGATGAAATGCTTCAATTGTGGTTAGATTGGACATTCATCAAGATACTGTCCAATGAATAAAAGATGTTTCAACTGTAATTCACTGAATCACTTTAAAGGCAAATGCCCACAGCTCAAAGCTCCGCAACTAACTTTGGGAAATAGTACAACGAGTACTCGAGGGAGACCAAGTGTGAATAGAGGAGGGCTAGGAAGGACGCAAGGACGATCCTTCCAAATGACTAAAAATGAAGCAATGGCAGTTCCAGACATGGTAACAGGTACTTATTCCATCAACTTCGTATATGCTAAAGTGCTATTTGATTCGGGTGCGAACTTTTCATTCGTATCCCCTACTTTTGCTGAAATTGCATGCTTGCTTTCTGTGCCACTTGACAAAAAGTTAGTGGTTGGCACCGCTTGTCACACCCTATTAAAGCGGAAACACGAGGTGTAACAGGTAAGCGAGTCACAGCAACAGTTAATAAACAACACCATTCAAGTTTTACTAAAAGAAATCAAGTGTAACACCCATAACCAMATTGGGATAAAATACTTCTTTTACAAAATCTTCAATTGCGAACTTAATCGGTCTTGCCACGATTATGCTCCCAAAATACTTCATTTCTTACTTATTACCTGAAAAGCATGGAACATAAAACAACGTCAACTACAAAGAGTTGGCGAGCTCACGGGTTTTCACATGCACAAAATATTACAATGCATAAATCATATATTTGCAAAGTTATACGTAAACTTTTTGCACTTAATAAATGTAAATCTACCACGATGCTTAACTTGAGACGCTACTGAGCCTTACCTGACCAATGTGCCCCATTATTTTACGAACGACCATAAGTAGCCCGTACACTTACTTAGGTCCTACAGTTTGTAGTAGTACTAATTCAGCGGTGACCCAAATTCCATATGATTAGACTAAGAAAACATAGGTAATGTGCACCCCTTTCTGGGTGGGACTGTCAACACAATAGCAGCTATCCACAATACCACGGCCCGGGGACGTGCCCGAGTTAACAAGTAGCGTTTACAGATGGGGACTTTATTTGGAAACATACTCCCAAGCACATCAATTTAGCATTTATTTCATAGTGCAAAAACAGTCAATATTTCATGACATAATAAACTTGACTAAACAGTTCTTTAGTCCGATGGTTTCAAACAAAGCTTGACTAAACATTTTTGTTTAGTCCAATGGTTAAATAAATAAACAGTATAGTTTTCTTAATCTCATGCTTTTCCCCCAGTTAAATAACAAAAAGCATTAAAAAAGTGGGGACGTGAAAACTCACTGGTTTTTGATGATGAATATCCAAGAAGATGACGTTTGAAGTGCTCAACGTCCGCCCTAACTTTCCTAAACAGTCCGAAACCCAAAGATTAGATCACCTAACTAATCTCGATAAAGATAAAGTCAATTTGTATCTTATATAATGCCATCAGGTTTTTATAACTTAAAGTTGATATTTTATTATTTATCCCAAAAATTATATATATATATATATATATATTAAAAGAAATCAAAATTCTTTATTCAAAAGCTGATTTTTTTTGGACAGATTATAAATTATGTTCCAGGTATTTTTGGGTTTCACAAATCACTTTAAATAGGAACCTTCCAAAAGTCATTTTATGTCCAACTTTTCACATCATCCAAAATAATGAGATTAGCCGACTTTTTCCTAATGTCAAGAAAATTTGAGTGGGTTTAAGTCACTCATTATTACCCTACAACCTTGAGTTACACAGCCCCCAAAACAGATTGCACACTCTTTGAGTGACATTCATTTGGGGTTTAAACTCATCATTTTTCAAGGATCTTAATTCTATTTTCAAACTAACAAATACGGTTAGCCTCCATAAAATATTTCCCGATTCCATTAAATTTTGAAGATGACAAAGCCGATTTGAGATGCATGCAAGATTCTACCATACTTCAAAACATAGCCTTACATGCTCAAACTTTGCATGCAATGAGTTTCCTCCTACTTTAGAGTTCAAAGAACATGGATCATAGATTATCATCCTTTTTGAAGACATTTTCATGTCTTTGATGTATAATCTCCCCTCTTTAATTCTCCAGAAATTTAACTATAAGATCAAGAAGTGGGCGTAGGAAGATGAAAACTTTTGTTATTCTATAAAAGTAGACAGTATCATACATTTTTCTTAAAATCTTGAATATTCTTCAAAATTGACAGAATTTCCTGAAGGCTTGCTTGAAGGAATCGGCTAGAGGGTGGTTTGTTTTTTGAGAGAGATTAGAGAGATGATATGGTTTAGCAAACAAGAGAGTTGGAAAATGAGAGTTTTCAAAGGATGTGGGGTATTTATATGTGGTAAATGGGCTGGACTCTAAAGGCCCAAACCCATTAAAAAAAATTTAATTTTCTTTTAGACATGAATAAACCCACTTAACTTTATAATTAACAATGTAATTTACCAAACATTAATAAAAATGACACTATTATTTCAAAACTCCACCTTTTTATAAAATTATTTGGACATTCAACTGGGACTTTTGTATTTTAATTTAAAAGTTTATAATATCAACTTTATTTTATTTGGAGCATTTCTAAAATATTTGGCATTACACAAGTTAACTTTATCAGTTGCCTGCTGAGGCGTGATCTTCCGAACTAAAACTTGGGAATTAAGCCAGATGATTTCTAATCACCATGACTAGATCCTAGTAAAATATAAATCTAAATATAGGATCTCTAATAAGGTGCTAACCTAAAGCTCAGAAATGACATAATGTCACACCGCTAATAGTCAGGAATGTGTTGCTTATGTGTTCGATGAATATGCTATTTCCATCGAGGGTTGTGAGTTACCAATTCGATTATTCCCTATGCCAATGAAAGAGTTCGATGTAGTGGTGGGTATGGATTGTTAGCCAAGAATCAGGCACTATTTAATGTAATCAAAAGAAGACTGAAATTAAGTTGCCAGGCAGAGGAACAGTTATCATAGATAATGATCATCGGGATTGTCATACCAGTCTTCTCTCCATATTGAAAGCTCGTAAGTGTATACAGAAGAAATGTCAGGGGTTTCTGGCTTACGCTATCGATGCTAATAGAGAAGAGAAAGAATCAGAACAGATCCCAATTATCAAAGAATACCCAGAGGTCTTTCCAAAGGACTTGTCTGGTCTTCCACCAGACAGAGCCATTGAGTTTAAAATTGATCTGATACCYGGGGCAWCACCARTAGCCAAAACACCATACAGATTAGCCCCATCAGAGCTGAAAGAATTGGTGACTCAATTGAAGGATCTACTTGACAAGGGTTTTGTTAGACCAAGTACTTCACCTTGGGGAGCTCTAGTTTTATTTGTTAAAAAGAAGGACGGATTGATGATGATGTGTATAGATTATCGGGAGCTTAACAAATTGACAGTCAAGAATAAATATCCATTGCCTACGATTGATGATTTATTTGACCAATTGGTTGGAGCCAGTTACTTCTCAAAGATTGATCTGCGATCCGGATATCATCAACTGAAAGTCAGAGAAGAAGATGTTCCTAAAACTGCGTTCATAACAAGATATGGACATCATGAATTTTTAGTTATGCCTTTTGGCCTAACCAATGCACCAACAGCCTTTATGGACCTGATGAATAGGGTGTGCAATGAATATCTCGATAAATTTGTTATTGTATTCATCGATGATATTTTGATATACTCTAAGTCAGAAGCAGAACATGCAGAACATCTACACTTGATTCTGAGTCTCTTGAGAAAAGAGAAGTTGTATGCCAAGTTATCAAAATGTGAGTTTTGGTTAAGGGAAGTCCAATTCCTTGGCCGTGTTGTGTCACAAGAAGGAATTAAAGTGGATCCATAAAAAATCGAAGCAGTAGAAAAATGGGATGCACCAAGAAATCCTTCAGAAGTCAGAAGTTTTCTAGGCTTGGCCGGTTATTATCGTAAATTTATTCAAGATTTTTCAAAAATAGCGGTTCCTCTGACCAAGTTGACTCGAAAAGACATCAAGTTTCATTGGACCAAAGAACAAAGAAGAGCCTTTCAAACCTTGAAGGATCGCTTATGTAGCGCACCAGTTTTATCTCTACCCAATGGAACAGATGACTTCATCGTTTATAGTGATGCATCGAAGCTTGGCTTAGGCTGTGTYTTGATGCAAAGGGGAAAGGTAATCGCATATGCATCACGACAATTGAAAGATCATGAGAAGCAGTACCCAACACATGACATGAAATTAGCAGCTGTAGTTTTTGCCTTAAAAAATTGGAGGCACTATTTGCTAGGAACAAAGTGCAAAATTTATACAGACCACAAAAGCCTTCAGCACTTGTTCAACCAGAAAGAGTTAAACATGAGGCAGCGTCGATGGATAGAACTAGTCAATGATTATGACTGTGAAATTCTTTACCATCCAGGAAAAGCGAATGTTGTAACCGATGCTTTGAGCCGAAAAGAAAGAGAAGGAATTATCAAAACCATGGCAATGAAAATAAGTGTGAGACCATATTTTCATACAGACATTCAAAGGTGTCAAGCAGAGGCTGTTAAAGAAGGTCATTTAAAGACCGAAAGATTGGGAAAAATGATTGCTAACCTAGAGAAGAACGACAAAGAAATTCTATGCTTCCAAGGACGAATCTGGATACCACGCTATGGGAATATTCGCGATATAATTATGAAAGAAAGTCATGAATCTCGATATTCCATTCATCCAGGTACTAATAAAATATATAAGGATTTGAAAACTTTTTATTGGTGGCCAGGACTAAAGAAAGACATAGCAAGATATGTAGAAAAATGTATGACGTGCCTACAAGTGAAAATAGAGCATTAGAGGCCCTATGAAAAACTGCAATCCTTG
This sequence comes from Cynara cardunculus var. scolymus, assembly GCF_001531365.2. Classification (NCBI taxonomy): domain Eukaryota; kingdom Viridiplantae; phylum Streptophyta; class Magnoliopsida; order Asterales; family Asteraceae; genus Cynara; species Cynara cardunculus. Next base: position 29,887,347 of record NC_037529.1, read on the forward strand.
GAAATTCCTATTTGGAAATGGGATCACATCACAATGGATTTTATTATGAAGTTACCCCGAACCCCAAAAGGGTATGATGCCATATGGGTAATAGTGGATCATCTATCCAAATCGGCGTATTTCCTACCGATAAAAGAAAGTTATTCATTGGAAAAGTTAACTTAGATTTATATTAAGGAAATTGTAACAGGACATGGGGTTCCACTATCTATCATCTCAGACAGAGATAGCAGATTTACATCGAGATTCTGGGAAAGTTTTCAAAAGGCATTAGGATCTCAAATTCGATTAAGCACAACATATCGTCCTCAAACAGACGGACAAAGTGAAAGAACAATTCAGACACTTGAAGATATGCTAAGAGCTTGCATTATAGATTTTGGAGGATCGTGGAAAGATCATCTACCACTAATAGAATTTGCATACAATAATAACTATCATTTCAGCATCAAAGCGGCTCCATATGAAGTGTTGTATGGTCAGAAATGCCGAACTCCTGTATGTTGGAATGAGGTGGGTGAAAAATAACTAACAAGTCCCGAAATTGTGCAGGTAACTTCTGAAAAGATTGATCAGATTCGGGAAAGAATTAAAACAGCTCAAGACCGTCAGAAAAGCTATGCAGATAAGCGCATAAAATCAATTGAGTTTTGCGTGAATGATTTAGTAATGTTGAAAGTTTCTCCCTGGAAAGGAGTTATGAGGTTTGGAAAGAAAGGTAAACTTAGTCCAAGATATATTGGTCCATTCAGAATCTATAAACAAGTTGGGCCAGTAGCTTACCAATTGGAATTACCGGAGGAACTTAGTCTGATTCATAATACTTTCCATGTGTCAAACCTAAGGAAATGTGTTGCTGATCCTAGTATGGCAAAACCACTTCCGGAAATTAAGTTGGATGACAAACTGAATTTTGTGGAAACTCCAGGAGCTATAACTGATCGTAAAACCCGAGTGTTGCAAAACAAAGAAATAAGACTAGTAAGGGTATAGTGGCGATTTCACAAAGGTTCAGAAGCAACGTGGGAGTTAGAATCAAAAATGAAAGAAAAGTATCCATGGTTATTTGAATCAATTCCGGGACGGAATTCTTTTAAGGGGGAGAGAATGTTATAACCGGGTTWCAGASAACCTGGGTCGAGGTAAAATATACGTGATTAATTGGTAAATTACGTGATGGAATATATATATTAATTGATTAATTTCATGAACAATATGCATAGATGAAGACATGCATGTCATGGTATGCGTATATATATATATATATATATATATGAGTGGATAATCTTATATATGATATATGCTATGTGGTGTTATTATTTTATTAAAAAGAGGATGGTATATTCACCATTAAGTAAAATGACATTTAATAATATAAAGCCACACCGCCTTAGTCAATATTATAATAATAAACATTCTTCACCGCCTAGGTGGGATAATTAAAGAAAGAAAAAGATAAGGGTTATCCTTATCGCTGTTTAATTTAGAAAGAAACTCTTAAGAGAGAAAAAGGTGTTTAAAGGCGGTGAGGTGTTCTTCAAGAAATCTGTTGTTTCGAAAGTATTGAAAATTCTGTGTTAAGTGAAGAACTTGTTGTGTGTTAATCTGCAAAACAATCTATTTGATAAGGTGAGTTTTATTAACCAAATCTTTATATTTTATGAATATTGAATTATTAAGTATTGATGATTTGGGGTATAGAAAGAGCTTGGTAAAAAGCCGTTTTATAGATATTTTGACATAAAGATTTTGAGTTTAAAGGTTTGAAACTGTTTTGGAAAAACAAGTTGTTCTTGAGGTTTAAAAAGTTTTGAGTATAAACCTATATTGAAACCATGATTTGGTTTGAAAATTGTGAACAGGTTCACTTTGACATATATGACTGAGGTCTGTCATTGGATGAACTACTTCATTTGAATTAATGAGATGACATAAGGGTGGAATATCAAGAAAGGGGATTATTGGGAGGATATAAGGTTGGTCGTTGTTTGCTTGACCTAACCCTTATTATGATATCTATTAGAGTTACAACAGATTGAAGTTCTCATTTCTTGGTGATTTTAGAGTTTAGAGATGTTGTCTTTAGTAGAAATGATAATAATGATGTTTTGGGATTGGAGAAAATATGGCTCATGATCGTTGGTTGTGAATAAAATGCTTTGGATAAAAGCATTGACTATGAGAAAACAGATGAGCTCTGGTTGTACCTTGCAAGGAACCAGAGGGGCTCTGATTAGTTCTCATAATGGAACCAGAGGATTCTGGATATTGATTTGAAAATGATGCAAAATCTTTTATAAATAATGAGTTTAAAAATAAGATTTATGTCTTTTAATCAAGCTTAGTGCTATATTTATAATTTTAAGAAGTCTTTATACTTAGAAATCTTTTATTATTCTTCTTTGGGTAGGAGCTAGAAGCTCTAGTTAGTGGAACCAGAGGCCGATGGACACTGTGGAACCAGAGGCCGATGGACTGGAAATCTATTATATATTTTTAAGTATGGGATTTTGAACCAAAGGCCCGATGGACCTAATTAGGATGCAATTCTTTTGTTATTCTTCTTTATGTTGAGAGATTCTTTGGTAAATGTTTTGGTGATATCACCCTGCATAGCATGAAAAAGGGAAATCTCACTAGACTTTTGTCTAACCCTCATTTTATGTTTTAAAACATGTGTGCAGGTAATACCAGTTATAATATTAATAAGGGAAAAAGCATTCTATGAGTATTTTCCTTATATGCTTAAATATTGAAGACCATGTTCAGATGTGTTTTGGAAGATAGCAATGATAGTTTAAAAATGCATGTATTTTGGAATTTTTAAGTTATGCAATTTGTATCGTAAACCGGTAACACAGACTCTTGTAATTTTGGACCTATGTGGGAATCTATTTATTCTATGAATGAATTCTATGTAATATGCAATGTATGGAGATTGGGGGTGTTACCCTAGAAACACAAGAGTCAAAGTCAACAATGACTTACAAAGTCAAACACTCTAAAATTACAACTATAAACCTTTCAAGACGAATATAATTTAACTCTAAAATTCAATCCTAACAAGATCTCCTGTTCAACTCAGTAACAAGTTTTATCTCTAGATCTAACAATTTCTTTGAAGATTCCAAAATCTTACCTTCTAATTCCTTCTTCAGCTTTTCAAAACCTTTTCTTTCTTTCTCAAATTCCTTTCTTTCTTCATCTGAGCTTCCCTTTTCATTTTCAGAAGTAATATCAAGCCATTTCTTTTTTTCTATAATCTCTTTGGCAATTGCAGCATTTTTCTTGGCAGTGTCTTTCTTTTCAAGAGCAAACACTCTCTTCTCTTCATCTAGTGCTTTCTTCTTCTGAACAATGCTGTCAAACAATTCCAAATTCTTGGTTAGACATTCTTCTTTAAACTCTTTCTTCTCTTTATCAAACTTGGCTCATTCCAAGATGATAACTTGTTCAAAATCAGAAATTTGCTTTGAAAGCATTTTGGCATTCAGCTCCAACGAGTTAATCTTGCTTTCAAAAGATTTTCGTTCAGTATCAAATCTCTTTTCAGCTTCTATCATTTTATTCTTCTCTTTTTCCAACACTTCCCTTTCAGCAACCAAAACTTTCTCAACTTCTATTATCTTATCTTTCTCGTTTTCCAATAATTTCCTTTCATCAGTCAATTCATTCTCAGATTTACGAAGTTTCTCTGTTAGCTCCTCAACCACTTTATTCTTATTTCCCTAAGAATTCCTTTCAGTATTTAGCTCAATCTCAGTTTTATGAAGTTTCTCAGTTAGTTCCTCAATCTCTTTGTTCAGTTTTAAACTACTTTCCTGTGAAACAGAAGCATTTTTAATAAATTCATCCAGTTGTTCTTTTAAGAGCTTCTTCCATTCTTTCAATGCTATTTGATAAACGTATAGCCCAAGAACAGTTTTTTCTATTTTCTAGACTCAGGTTTTCATACTTTTCTTTTAAATCCCTAATTTCTTTCTCATAAAAGGCTGCCATTTAAAATTCAAGATTGATTAAAAAGAATATATGTAGTAATGAAATTGATCAAAGAAAAACAGTTTCCAAAAATATCACAAAAAATCTCACTTGATACCGATAATTCAGTCTTTGAATTTTTTTTTCCAGAAAATCAAGAATTATTCTTGAAAAAAAAATCAGACAAAAATAGTAAAAAAAAAAAAAAACAACTCAAGATGATGACAGATTAAAATGAACAACAGTCAAAAGAGTATCTGAAGGTTTATAAAAAAAGATCAAGATAGTATCCTATATAGACTAAACTTTGGACAAGAATAGTGGACAACTTGGTGAAATACGGATAAGGCAATGAGAGAGGAGATGAAACAAGAATAGTGACCAAGATGCTAAGTATAAACAAGAAACCTCAAGCTCGGACAAGAAAATGGTTAGGAAAATGATCAAGGTGGAGCTCAGACAAGAAGATGATCAAAGAGGTTTTAGTCCGGTCAAGGCAGTTACCAAGGAAGACTCCAAATCGGACAAGGTATGCTTGATCTAGGATAAGACTATGAGCGAAGTAGCTAGATCTCGGACAACTCAATGTCCGAGGAAGCTCAAGTTCAGACAAGCTGTGTCCGAGAAATACTAAGCTCGGTTAAGGTGGTGTCCAAGAAAAAGAGTAAAACGGCTAAGTCTTGACCGACTAAGGTTGATATCTGAATGCGGGGTTAAGAGAGGATACTTGAAATTGGCTAAGTCTTGACCGATTGCAATCCAGACAAGGTGAACTCCGGATGACCTGTTGTGCGAGAAATGCTTGAACTCGGTCAAGCCTATGACCGAGGATGGCCAAATCAGATGAAGTTGTGCGAGGATGACAAGAACTCGACTATGCCTATGACCGAGTATGGCTTGAATATGGATGAAAGGGTGTCCGGATATGGTTGAATTCGGTCAAGCCTGTGACCGAGGTAGACTTGAACTCGGACAAGGTTGTATGCGAGGAATGCTTGAAAAATGGCTAAGTCTTGACCAAATTAAAACAGAATCTGAGTAAAGGCTGTGAAAAAAAATACGGCTAAGTGAATGTCTAAGACAGTATCCGATTAAAAATCACCACAAACACAAAATTTTAAACATTTTCACCAAAAATGGATCAAAATCCAAATTTTTATGAGATTTATTCAAGAACACAAAGTTTTTCTAGAAATCACAAATTTCATCAAATCTTGAAAACAAATGATCAAAATACGAAAAATCTTATGAATAACAAAGATTCACGATCCAAAAACGCACACAATGATCATCATTTTAAAACACAAACATTAAAAAATGAAAGATTTAAGTAGAAAAATATGAAAAAATGATAAGAACACTCAAGAACATTCATATGAACATGATGAACAGATACAAATTTCCAGAAAATTTTCAACTTTTTGATGATTTTCTTCAACCAAAATCACTGCAAACATGCTCTGATACCAATTGATAGTCCCAATCTTCAATCAATCTTCAAGAATCATCTTCAAGAACAAGATAATGGCATTATTCATAGGATGAGTTTTGAGACAAAATTCAAATAGTCAATGATAGTATTATTCCTCTAAAACTCTCTACTACATGTAATATGACAATTAAGCTCTCTAACTCTAAAACTCTATTACAAAACCTATTTATAGGTCAACACAAACTATACAAGTCAAAGTCAAACTCAAGACTTACAAAGTCAAACTATCTAGAATTACAAATAAAATCTTTCAAGAATGAATACAATAATACTCTAAAATTCATTCCTAACAAATTCTAAGTGCTTTAAGGCAAACCAGAGATACGATGAAGTGTCCAGAGGTGCGATAAACAAGCATCTCCATTTCTCCTCTAGTTTAGAGCATCTAAGATGTGACATTCCGTCATTTCTGAGCCTCAGGTTAGCACCTTATTATAGATCGTATATTTAGAATTATAAATTTACTAGGATCTAGTCATGGTGGTTAGAGTTCATCTGGCTTAGTTCCCAAGTTTAATTCCAAAAATCACGCCTCGGCGGGTAACCGATAAAGTTAACTTGTGTAATGCCAAATATATTAGTAATGCTCCAAATAAAATAAGGTTGATATTATAAACTTTTCAATTAAAATACAAAAGTCCCATTTGAATGTCCACATAATTTATCAAAAGGTGGAGTTTTGGAATTAATAGTGTCATTT
>NC_037529.1:29893746-29911219 GCF_001531365.2 Cynara cardunculus var. scolymus
AATCTCTCTCTAAAACAAACCACCCTCCAGCCGATTCCTTCAAGCAAGTCTTCAGGAAAATTCTGTCAATCTTTGAAGAATATTCAAGATTTTAAGACAAAGGTATGATCCTAGTTATCTTACCCTTGTAAAATAACAAAAGTTTTCATCCTCCTACTCCTACTTCTTGGCCTTTTAGTTAAAAATTATGGAGAGTTAAAGAGGGAAGATTATTCATCAAAGACATGAGAATGTCTTCAAAAAATGATCCATGTTCTTTGATCTTTAAGAAAGTAGGAGAAAGCCCCTTTGCATGCGAAGTCCGGTCATGTAAAGATATGTTTTGAAGAATGGAAAAATCTTGCATGCATCCCAAATCGATTTGTTCATCTTGAAAATTTAATGAAATTGGAAAATAATTTCTGAAGGCTAACCGTTTTTGGTAGTTTGAAAATAGAGATAAAATCCTTGGAAAATGATGAGTTTAGACCCCAAACGGCTGTCACTCGAAGAGTGTGCAATCTGTTTTGGGGGCTGTGTAATTTAAGGTTGTAGGGTAATAATGAGTAAATTAAACCCACTCAAATTTCTTGATATTTGGAATAGTCGGCTGATCTCATTATTTTGAATGATGTAAAAGTTGGACATAAAATGACTTTTGAAAGGTTCCTATTTATAGTGATTTGTGAAACCCAAATTACACCTGGAACAGAATTTATAATCTATTTCTTTTAATATATATAATTTTTGGGCTATTTTTAGAATAAATAATAAAATATCAACTTTATTTCATGAAAATCCGATGGCATTACATAGGATGTAACTTGGCTTTATCCTTGTCAAAAACCCATAAGTGAACTGAATATTGGATGTTGGTCTGTTTAGGAAGGTAGGGCGGACGTTTAGAGCTTCTGACGTCATCTTCTTGGATATTCATCATCAAACCTGTGAGTTTTCACGGCCCCACTTTTTAATGCTTTTTGTTATTTAACTGGGGGAAAAGCATGAGATTAAGCAAACYATACTGTTTATTTATTTAACCWTTGGACTAAAGAACTGTTTAGTCAAGCTTTGTTTGAAACCATCRRACTAAWGAACTRKTTAGTCAAGTTTATTATGTCATGAAATATTGACTGTTTTTGCACTATGAAATAAATGCTAAATTGATGTGCTTGGGAGTATGTTTCCAAATAAAATCCCCGTCCGTAAAGGCTACTTGTTAACTCGGACATGTCCCCGGGCCGTGGTATTGTGGATAGCTGCTATTGTGTTGACAGTCCCACCCAGAAAGAGGTGCACATTATCTATGTTATCTTGGTCTAATCATGTGGAATTTGGACCACCGCTGAATTAGTACTACTACGAACTGTAGGACCTAACTAAGTGTACGGGCTACTTATGGTCGTTCGTAAAATAATGGGGCACATTGTTCAGGGAAGGCTCAGTAGCGTCTCAAGTTAAGCATCGTGGTAGATTTACATTTATTAAGTGCAAAACTTTATGTATATGCTTGCAAATAAATGATTTATGCATTGTAATGTTTTGTGCATACGAAAACCCGTGAACTCACCAACTCTTGTAGTTGACCTTGTTTTATGTTTCATGCTTTTCAGGATTTAAGTAAGAAATGAAGTTTTTGGGAGCATATTTGTGGCGAGACCGATTAAGTTCGCGTTTGAAGTTTTTGGGAGCATATTTGTTTCAAGACCGATTAAGTTCGCGTTTGATGTTTTTGTATAAGAAGTACACTATTCCATTTTGGTTATTGATGTTAAACTTGTTTTATTTTGTAAAATTTGAAAGGTGTTATTTATTAACTGTTGCTGTGACTCGCTTACCTGTTACATCTCGTGTTTCCGCTTTAGCGGGGTGTGACATAAGAGAATCTTCAAGTGCTCAATCAGATATACTCTAGTCCAGCAGAAACGTGAACAATCTTCAAGTGCTCAAGGTAGTTAGAGATTGTTGGTGATTATAATAAAAAAGAACATATAAAAGTATATAAAAACGCAGCGAAATTAATCACCAAAACCGGATCAACGTATTGCCAAAAGAATAAACGATAAAACAAATAACGATATACCTTTGTAGCGTGATTTGTAGATGAAAGACCATGTTCACTTGCAAGGCTTTGAAACCAAGTATTCTAGAGAGAATACCTCTAGAGTAGTCCACACTACACGTACTCGATCACCACCGGATGCTAGTCCTTTTAATAACGAACCTTCTTACACGAAGAACGAGTAAGAAGATGAAAAACCGAAAAACCCTAGGAAACCCTAGGGTGGGCGCCATATTTAGAGAGAAAGAGGAGGAAGAGGAGTTATCTTTTCATTAGGTTAATTACTATATTTATATAGGATTAACCCTAATGCTTCCTTGGGCTTTTCCTTCTAACTCTTCATGGGCTTAGGATTTAATTAATTATAATGGGCTTGCCGTTAACTTACTCCAATCCCAAATTATTAAGTCATACTTAATGATTAGGTCCCATGTAAATACCCCACGTTACTAAGATAATATATATAATGTAAATACAATAAATACATTATATTAAATGATGTCTCAGTGTATATGTGTSTRACCCTATAGVCTCACGTGTGTCTAGCCATATAATTATTTATTATGACACGAGCATATTCCAACAGCTCCCACTTGCACACGTCATAAAAACTAGTAATTATACAAGCAAAGGGTAGCGTCTAGCAACACACCAATGCCCCTAGAGACACATGAGGTGAGTTTCTTGAACGTCTCATTTTAAAAGGTTTATTAATTAGTTATCCCTTTGTTGCAAATACCTTACTGAATTTTCAATTTTTGTGTTTCTCAATCTGGGTATTGAAAAAGATTACCAAATTATATGGCCATACAAACAACTATTCAATTCATCGAGGGGCCCAGTAGTATCTAACTCCATTACTTGTAAAGGAACAAATCCTATTTTGACTGCAAGTGTCTATCTTATGCTTCATATCGTTCCTGAAGATGGTTTTATAACAGCCTTATTCAGGACAACGTTTAACCATATAAAAAAAAGACATTTCACTCAGACATAACCTTCTTGCATCTCAAGTCTAAGGATGAGTGACATAACCTTTTGCAAGATTCACTATCGACATCGATCCATGCATTGAATTCTCGTAGGCTGGGTCAGTCCAATGTTCATCACCAATGAACAACATGTGAATTTGGTGGCATCATCATTAATATTCATTCTCCAATGAATATCACCAATACGCTCACATTTTCCTTAACTCGATAATACTCCCGTATTATCAACTGACAATGGACAATTTAGAATATATTAATTATTCATGGATTAAACATGCAAATATAGAACACAGTTGATATAAATGAAAATGATCATACCTAGTACATCAATTCATTGTAAAATAAAGTTGTTTAATGTTCCAATTATTCAAATACTAAACAGATCTACATGATACTACTAGCTAGTCGAAGCCCAATGTTCCTGGCATGCTCGATGTGTTTGGCACAAGACATTGGCTTCGTAAAAGGGTCAAATAGGTTGTTTTCTATGTGAACCTTTAGAAGGCGAATTCCACCCGTCTCGATGACTTCTCAAATGTAGTGAACCTTCTTGAAAAAGTGTTTGGCGTCCTTTTGAACTCCAGGTTCATTGGCTATGAAATTGGCACCAGAATTATCGCAGTACATATCCATGGGTTTTTCATTACTAGGGACAACGCCAAGCCCATAAATGAATTTTCGTATCCAAACAGCCTCCATTGCAGCCTCAGAAGTAGCTATGTATTCAGCTTCTATAGAAGACATCGCAGTAGTGCTTTGCTTAGCACTCTTCCAATTAACAGCGCCTCCATTCATGACGAAAACGTATCCAGTCTGAGATCGAGTATCATCTTGATCTGTTTCAAAACCAGCATCAGTGTAGCAAGTAACACTAAGCTCTCTTTTAGTATCTCCACCATAAACGAGGAACATATCTTTCGTATTTTGAAGATACTTCAATATGTTCTTAACAGCAGTCCAGTGACTTTCTTCTGGATTCTGTTGGTATCTACTCATAAGGTTCTGAGAGAATGCCACATCAAGTCTAGTGCACCTCACTGCATACATGATGGACCCCACTGCCGAAGCATAAGGGATTCCCTTCATTCGCTTCACCTCAACAGGTGTGGAGGGTCCTTGAATTTTACTCAAGTTTACATTTTGTTGCATTGGAAGACTTCCTCGTTTAGAAGCATCCATTCTAAACCTTTTTAGAATTTTGTCAATGTTTGCACTTTGACTTAGACCAATTAACCGCTTTGATCTATCCCGATAGATCTTGATTCCAAGGATGTATGCTGCTTCCCCTAAATCTTTCAAGGCAAAACATTTTCCAAGCCAGGATTTGACATCTTGTGGCATTGGAATGTTGTTCCCCATGAGCAATATGTCATCAACATATAGGATTAGAAAAACGACAATGCTCCCACTAGCTCTCATATATATACATGGCTCATCAGGATTTTGAGTGAAACCATACGTTTTGATTTCCTCATCAAACCTTTTATTCCAACTTCTGGATGCTTGCTTCAATCCATAAATCGATCTTTGAAGCTTGCATACTTTCTTGGGATGTCTCGGATTTACAAAACCCTCGGGTTGCACCATATAAACATCTTCATTAAGGTTCCCATTCAAGAAAGAAGTTTTGACATCCATTTGCCAAATCTCATAGTCACGGTACGCTGCTATGGCTATAAGAATCCTAATAGCTTTAACATCAGCAACAGGCGAGAAGGTTTCTTCATAATCAATCCCGTAGGTTTGAGTGTAACCTTTTGCTACTAGACGAGCTTTATAGGTGTCTACATTGCCATCCATGGCGGTCTTCTTCTTGAAGATCCATTTACTCCCAACAGTCTTGCTGTTTGGAGGAAGATCAACCAGGTTCCAGACTTGATTCTCTTTCATGGATTGCATTTCAGCATTCATAGCCTCAAGCCATTTACCAAATTCTGGATTCGACAATGCAGCTTGATAGTTAGAGGGTTCACCATGATCCCCCAAACTCTGCTCCTCATCATCAACATAATAACCATAATGATCAGGTGCAAGAGGTGTCCTTGCGAACTTACGAATAGGAATGACATCACTCTATGGTTCAACAACTCCATGTTCAGCCTCAGTGTGATGTTCGCTAGTGTTACCAGGAGGTTGAGCATCTTCACTTTGAATCTCGTCAAAGTCTACAATGCTCCCACTTGCTTCTTGTGAAATGAGACTGTTCTCAAGAAACTCAGCATACCGAGCAACAATAATTTTGTTCTCGGGTGGGTAGTAGAAATAGTAACCCATTGTTTTCTTTGGATACCCTACGAAGATACACTTGATGGATCTAGGCTCAAGTTTGTTCGGTGTGTCTCGTTTCACGAGAGCTTCACAACCCCAGACCTTCAAGTAAGACAGATTAGGGACTTTCCCGTGCCATATTTCATATGGTGTCTTATCAACCTTCTTGGTTGGAACCATATTGAGTATGCAAGCAGCAGACTCTAGAGCACACCCCCAAAAGGACATTGGCAAAGTAGTTAGACTCATCATAGATCGAACCATGTCTAACAGGGTTCGATTTCTCCTTTCAGACACACCATTATGTTGTGGGGTGTATGAAGGAGTGAATTGTGAGACAATCCCACATTTAGTCAGATGGTCTAAATACTCTTGACTCTTGTACTCTCCTCCTCGATCAGAACAGAGAGCTTTAATAGTCTTGCCGAGTTGATTTTCTACTTCACTTTGAAAGGCTTTGAACATTTCAAAAGCTTCATGTTTATGTTTAATCAAGTAAACATAACCATAACGACTGAAATCATCAGTGAAAGTGATATATTAGTTAGCACCTTCCCAAGACATAGTTCTAAAAGGCCCACATACATCACTATGTATGAGTCCAAGTAGATCTTTGGCTCTTTCACCTACATGAGAGAAAGGCTTTCTTGTCATCTTTCCAGATATGCAAGAGAGGCATTTGTCAAATGACTCATCGTCAGTTGTCTTTAGAAGCCCATCGAGTTGTAGCTTTAAGATGCTCTTCTTGTTTATGTGGCAAAGACGGCAATGCCATAGGTAAGCAGAATCCAAATTATGTTTGGATTTCTTAGTGCTACATGTACACATAGAACTTCCATTTGAAACAAGATTATGCATGTCAATTTCAAAAATATCATCTCGCGGAATAGCATTAAAATAAAATATATTATCCTTTGAAACCGAAATGCCAAAATTCGTAAAAGTATGAATAAAACCATTACTCTTCAAACGGGAAAGCGAAACAATACCCCTAGTAATAGTAGGTGCATAATGACAATTGTCTAAAACAATAATCAATCCATTAGGGAGCATAAGATCAAAGCTCCCTATAGCTTCAATTGCAGCACGCATTCCATTGCCTACGTACAGGTTCAAAGCTCCTTTGTTTAGCTTTCTACTTCCCCTTAGTCCCTGCACATTATTACAAATGTGAGTTCCACAACCGATGTCATAAACCCAGGATTTACTAGGAAAAGCATAGAGTTCTATAGTGAAGATACCTGATATGCTAGCCGGGGTAGCTTTGTTCTTCTTCAACTCTGCTAGGTAGGCAGGACAATTCCTCCTCTAGTGGCCCACCACTCCATAGTGATGGCAGGCGGCGTCCTTTGCAGGGTGCTCCTTCTTAGCAGGTGGGGGATCTTTGGTTTGGGTTTATAGACTTGCTTACCCTTGCCACGACCCTTGCCCTGTGCTTGCGGTTTTGGTTTTCGGATTTTACCGTCCCTGATTGCTAGAACAGCTGGAGCTTTCTCTTTCTTGGGCAACCCTTGCTCTGCAAGCTTTATCATAGCATGTAGTTCATCTATAGTCTTTCCTATGCTACGCATGTTATAGTTCATAACAAACTGATCATAGTCCTTGGAAAGTGAGGTAAGGATCAAGCTCACTCCAAGAACTTGTGGCATGGGGTAACCAAGACGCTCCATTTGATCAAGATATCCTTTCATCTTCAAGACATAAGAGCTAACTGACTGGCCATCCTCCTGCTTAAAAGCATGAAATGCTTTTACTATTTCAAATAGTTCCTGCTCAGCTTGTTGTTGAAACATAGTTTTCAACTCTTGTAGCATCTCAAATGCTGTGAGTTCCTCTAAGTTCTTTTGGATCTCAGGAGTCATGCTCACAAGCATCAGAGTAGCTACTTCTTGTTGTTCGTTAAACCTCTTGGTATAGGCTGTACGAACTGCAGCAGAAGCAGTTGCAGGAAGTGCCTCAGGTAAGGCCTCTTTCAGATGGGTCAACTTATTTTCAGCTCTAAGAACAATCCTTAGATTTCAATACCATTCGATAAAGTTGATACTCGTCAGTTTCTCTTTTTCAAGAACTGACCTGATAGTAGAGTTGCTTAGGTTTTGATTTGTTGTTGTCATCTACAAGCATACGATGTTCAAGATTAGTATTTTTAATAATTAATCCTTTTTAAAATTATCTACCCTAGTTTTACTATTAAAACAATTAATTTTACAAAAAAAGGCTAAGATCCTCATTTGGGCTCTATCATTACATCAGTTGATCTGCTAGTAATGATAGACTCAGTAGGTAGGTGATGTTCATCAATTGCATTACAAGTGCAGTTCTTAGATCCTTATGGGACCCATGGCAACTAGTGACCGACCAACTTGTGTCAAGCTGGCATGTTTAGTCCCATCCTTGCCTCGAGTCAAGGTCTCACCCGCTTAACTCGATTAAGTCATCCAATTTGAAATCGTGTAAAAATAGATCTAGGTCTCACGCTTAGACAATAATTACCTCGGAATTACAATTCAACTCACGTCTCACGTGAATGTGAAAAGTAGAAGCGAGTGATTTCAAACTGATTGGACGGCACGACTTAAAATTGTGACGGGTATAGTTTTGATAAAAGCGTGTCAAAAAAAATGTACGAAAGAAGCATGCATTCTTCATTCGTAGCATGAGTTAAAAACTTATTTTGCAAGTTATAATATGCAAGATATGAATAACAATCCAACATGAACAATCACACAACCATAAAATGTGCAAAACCTCAACCGATGAAAAAAAAACTTACGTTCAGTCTCGTGAGACATCACGACGGACCAAGAGCACAACTAAGGATGGGCCAACATAACCCAAATTGACTCCCACTTGCTCCAAGACAATCAAGAGCAAGTAGAATCCATATGAACATGCGAACACAAAAATTTTCTGGAAAAACGCAGCAGCTTCGGGGCCCAAAAAACCATAGGAGTCCTCCCCAATTGAATCATCCATCTACAAAGTTGTGCTCCTATGTCTTATGGAACTTCAGCAAAAAGAATCACCACAATCCGAGTCGCCAAACTCCAGGAAACACAGTTTTCGTGTCGGCTGTCCAACAGTGAAGAAAATTGTTTTCCTTCTTTAACTTCATCGTCATTCCATGTCGAGCAAAGATTACAATTTTGAAATAAAATACATTTACTATAAAACTAAGTAAAAACAAATGCCCAAACAATGGCAATAAGTGATGATAAAGGAAAGAATAAATGCCAAAACAAAGGCACCCAAAAACCAAAACATTCCATAAAACGACAACCAAGAGACAAAGCATACAAACGGTCAAGGTTTTCATCGGTTTTGCACATTCACATAATAATACAATATTACAAGAGTGTTGGCTTGGTCCATGGAAAAATGCATGTTTTACCATGGATCTAAAACACTTATGATAAGAAATAAAACAAGCCAACAAAACGAAGAAAATTTACAATAATTAATCTACGATTAGTATATGTAACTAGTGGCTTTAAGAGTCTAAAAATACATTATTTAAAGACCTCTTAGGGTCGAAAAAAATAAAAAAATATCAGCCTTAGGGCTATGATTTTCGAACCAAAAAGAAAAAACAAAATCGAATCAATTTTTGCCACTTTTACATATACACGTTAATCAAAAGGCACATACGATGGCTCTGATACCATTGTCAGTGATTATAATAAAAAAGAACATATAAAAGTATATAAAAACGCAGTGGAAATAATCACCAAAACCGGATCAACGTATTGCTAAAGATTAAACGATAAAACAAATAACGATATACCTTTGTAGCGTGATTTGTAGATGAAAGACCGTGTTCACTTGCAAGGCTTTGAAACCAAGTATTCTAGAGAGAATACCTCTAGAGTAGTCAACACTACATGTCCTCGATCACCACCGGATGCTAGTCCTCTTAATAACGAACCTCCTTAAACAAAGAACGAGTAAGAAGATAAAAAACTGAAAAACCCTAGGAAACCCTATGGAGGGCGCCACATTTAGAGAGAGAGAGAGAGAGAGAGAGGAGGAAGAGGAGTTATCTTTTCATTAGGTTAATTACTATATTTATATTGGATTAACCCTAATGCTTCCTTGGGCTTTTCCTTCTAACTCTTCATGGGCTTAGGATTTAGTTAATTATAATGGGCTTGCCATTAACTTACTCCAATCCTAAATTATTAAGTTATACTTAATGATTAGATCTCATGTAAATACCCCATGTTACTAAGATAATATATATAATGTAAATACAATAAATACATTATATTAAATGATGTCTCAGTGTATATGTGTGTGACCATATAGGCTCACGTGTGTCTAGCCATATAATTATTTATTATGACACGAGCATATTCCAACAGAGAGAACTCCATATTTTACTAGATAGATATATTTTCCTTGTTTATCTCATAGATATGTTTTTTTACTAGATTGTTATCTCTTAGACTAGATTGCTAGTATAAATAGCTTTTATATGTCCTGTAAAATAGAAATCCTTATCGTTATAAATATTAGAGTGAAATTTCTTGAAGCTTTATATTCTCTTCAATATCATACAAGTTGTTCTTCACTATTCTTCATATAGATACGATAGATTTAGATTCTTTAACGTAAATCTTAGTGTTATATTGAGAGATTTGGGATCAACAATTGGTATCAGAGCTAATTGATTGATTTTCAATCAAAACGATCAATTTGAATCTGAGTATTCAAATCTCTCAATTTTTCTTCATTCTCATATTTTCTTCTTCTCTTCAAAATTTCTTCAATGGCCAACTGAAATTCTGCTTATAGCGTTGGTTCTCTTACCAAGCCTCCAACTCTTCAACAAGAAGAGTATCTACAATGGAGGATAAGAATGGTGAATTTTCTAGAGGGGATGGACAGGAATCTCCTCAGATCTATGATGGGAGGTCCCTATATTCCCCAAACTCTTGTCCCAAGAGTTCCTGGTACAAGCACGACTGAAAAAGTTGCATCTTACTACATGATGAAGGATGAGAACAATTGGGACGACAACGACATAGAAAGAGTAGAAGTTGACAGGAAGGCTAAAAGGTTGATTATAATGGCCATTCCAAATGAGATTATTAAAATTCTAGATGCTTGTACCATGACCAATGAGATATGGGTTGAACTTGCAAGCCTACTGAAGGGAGGAGCTAAAACAAATAAAAATCATAGGGAGCAATGTTTAAATGAATATACTAATTTTAAGGAATTGCCTGATGAACCAATTCAGAAGACCTATGACCGATTCAACACCTTGATAAATCAATGCCGTCGTTGAGTGACCAGCGGAGCTGTGATTGATTATTTTTACATGTTCATATCATTTTCAAGAATGATTTAGATTCATGATTAAAGTCTTTAGTAACTTATTTTATTTGGCTTTTCTCTGGCTTAAGAGCCAAAGGAGCTCCGGTCCTTAAGAGCCAGAGGAGCACTAGGTATACGTGCATAGTAAGATATGAGGACTTTGAGAATCTCGCACAGAGTGATGCGAGGACCTGAGTGGTTGTATGCCATGTGTGGTGAGGCAAATATATAAACTCTTATTGAATTATGATATTTGAGTTTTCTCTTATAAAAAGTTGAGTTATATTTGTATGTTTACCAAGGTGAATTTTAAAACAAGTTTGGTGAATTTTCACCCTGTAATTGCAAAGAAAAGGGATTTCTCATTAGACCTCAAAGTCTAACCCTCATTTTGTGTTTCAAAAATGTGCATTGCAGATTAGGCATTAGCAAGGGATAAAAGGAAGGGAAAACTGCGAAATTTTCCTGTTATGCTTACTTACTAATGAAGATCTGTATGTTTTCTGTTGACTTTTTGGAATACTGGTTTCTATGCCAGTTATGTACAAGAATGTTATTTTGGAAATTTTTGGTTGTAAATTTTGTAATATAGCTTCTTGTACTGTTGGGACCAAAGATATGGACTATTTGTGTTTCTTGATATATGAAATACATGTTTATATGCAAATGTGGGACCTGAGGCGTTACATTTGAATATCACAAATAATTCTTGACACTTCAATAAAATATCAAACTAGTTTATTATTGCTCACCAAACAAAATATGAAAAGAATCCTTATCGCTCAACACAACACAAAAGTTATCAGACAAAGAATGAAAGATATTGGACAACAAAGTAGAGGTTATCGAACAAAGCTTTATCGGACAAGGCTATTATCAGACAAGGCTGGTTTTTGCTCACCAAAGATGGTTTATTGCATACAAATGATAGGTTATCGGACACAAGGTGTGCGATGAAGAGGTTATCGAACACAAGTATGAGCGATGAAGCTTGTTATCATACAAGCCTTTAAGCGATGAGGATTGTTATCAAACAAGCCTTTGAGCGATGAAAAGAGTTATAGCACAGACTTCAAGCAATGAAGAGGTTATCGGACACCTCTTTGAGCAATAATGTCCTTTATCGAATAACATTTCAATCGATAAAGGGCACAAACAATACAAATCCGCTCAAGTATTGAGCGATGAAATTCAACACTTAAAAAAGCATTCAATAAATATATTGTATGATGAGAAAAACTTTGAACGATGAGCAACTTCGAGACTTGTGCGATGAGCACTATATATCGCTTATCAAATGAGCGATGAGAGTAAACCGAGTGATGAAAAACACTAATCAAATATTAAGCACTTGGACGATGAATTCAACTTCAACTATGAGCAACGAACCCTCAAGAACAACTTCAACAAGTTATGAGAGCCCTCTTATCAAATGACGAATCCTTCAATGAACAATGAACATAAAGTTCGAACAGAAACTTACAGAATTCACCAAAACTGCCCAAAAATTGCTAAAAATATGAAATTTCTTGCACAGATTTGTGGAAAATTCACCCAGAAAACAGTTTGATTACAACCAATATCAGTAAAAATGAACCAAACAGGCTTAATTCGATCAATTTGATCAAACACTTCAAGAACATAAACCAAAAATGTTCGAACCAAGATTTCCAGAATTCATCACAAAGAATCGATCAAAATCCAATCCAGAAAGCTCTGATACCAATTGTGATCCCAGATTCAAGTCTTGATTAATTAATTCAATCATAATTCAAGACCATAGAAATAGTATAGAATCAGTCGGCATGTCATTCGTGTCAAAGTATTACACAAGTGTTCTTGAGTACAAAATGTCTATCTTTAAATTTGTCATATGAATGAATTCAGTTAACTGCTTACGCTAACTACCAACTAACAACTACTATTTATAGCAAACTATTTCAAAGAAATAAACTACCATTACAAATCAACTATAACAAGTTTAAGCTTGGGACGTAAATACAACATTTTGACCCAACAGATTTGTTATCGGCCAACAGTTAATCAGCTCAGCTTTGGTTATCGTTCAGCTTTTGGGTGATGAAGGATGTTAATCGGATAACACTATGGGCGATGAAGGATGTTATCGGATAACAAAGTAGGCGATGAGGTTAAGCTTTGGGCGATGAAAGTAGTTGTCGACCAAGACTTAGGCGATGAGGATGGTTATCGCTCAACAAGATGGCTGATGAGGCAATGTTATCACCTAAGCTTTGGGCGATAAAGAATAACCACTTGACCAAAATTTCAACAAATGATAACATCCAAATTAGACACAGAGCGATGAGCATTCTTGAGCGATGAAGTTACACTTTGATCAATGAACACACTTAGTCACTTGAGCAATGAAAACTCTTAGACGATAAAAATTCGAATTCGTGCAATACTTGGGCGATTAGAGCACTTTAATAGCAAATTCAATGGGCGATAAGAATATGTTTATCGCTCGATCAATCTTCAACGGGCGATGAGCTACACATTGAACAGAATGATCAAGAAATCCACCAAAAACACTCAAAAATCACAAATTGATAGAAATAAATTCCACAAACTTGTTCGAAGATCACTCAGAAACAATTTTGAAGCAATCAATTGTACCAAAAAACAGATCAAATTCGCCCAATTTGATCAAAATGATCAAAAACAGAATATAAACTCAAAACAGAAAGTTTGAACAGAAATTCAACTTCAAATTAGATCGAAAACCAATTCAGATTGAATATTTTTGCTCGGATACCAATTGTAGCTCCCAGATTCAAGTTTATAACAAGATTACATCAAGATCAAGAACATAAATTTGCAGAAATGATTATGTCGGCATGTCTATTGATATGAAGTCAAAGTACAGTGTTCTTGAGCTCTCTCTCTCTCTCTCTCTATGATCTTATGTATACATGATTCTCTCAAAGATGTTGGGAATGATTCACTCACTAACTGAACTAACTACCAACCAACTAACAACCTATTTAAACCAACATATTACAAGAAACAAACTAAACTACGAAGCTTAAAGACTTACACTACAAAGCATATTAAAACATATTAAGCACAAGGACTTGAATACAACAATTTTTGACACAACAATTTATGAGTCCCAAATCATACAGCAATTCAAGATTAATTCATAAAATAGATTGAGAGATGAAGAAGATAAAGAACATTGAAGAACCGTCCAACTTCATATTATTCATCAAAGAAGTAAAGAACAAACTCTCTTTTATTTACACGACTCTCATAAGAATGGAATAGAATGAACAACTTGCTAATTAGCCCATGTCACCAATTTATAGGTGACATTTACAATGTGAAACCCAATGCCCTTAGCCCAATTACATTAAATATTCCAATATAATACAAGTAAAGGACTTTATCGAAGTTTAAAATACTTAGGACTATTTTAGTCATAACAATCTCCCCCCCCCCAAATTTTTATAAAGTAAGCATATATTGAAAGCTTTTCAAGTCTTCTCCCCCCTACTTTCTGTTAGGATCAAGTTGATCCTAATTTTTCTAAAAAGTTTTATTAAGCAATCGGGGCTAAGGATGGAAGACCTGAAGATGCTGCTGAGGTTAAAACGTCTATCCTCTGGTTGGTCTATCCTCTGGACGACTATCTTCAGAATCTTGAAGGATGATACTGATCCCATTTTCGATAATGATTATTTCCTTGTTTATAGGATTTAGTTACCTTATTTATAAGATTCAGTTATCATGTAAATATCGCTTATATAAGATACATGCATAGAATAAAAGTGAGATGAATTATCAACACTTTGTAAGACACAGATTCAAACACATCACATGAGAGTCGATTAGGGTTTTTGAGAGATTTTAATTTCCATTCAATAAAGAAAGTGGCGGACGATTTCTATTCATCTTCTTCTACAAATCTCTTTTTAAATTCCTTTACATTATGTTAGGAATGAAATTCTGTGTAAAATTGTATTCGTCTTGAAAGATAAAATTGTCTATTATTGTATAAAGTCATCGTGTTTGACTATTCTTATGAAGTTTGACTTTGACTATAGGGCTCAAGTTTGACCCTATATAAAGGCATTGTCTTAGTGTAATTTTGGAGAGAGATTCATTTGTACAGTACGTTTACATTTTGAGAAATATAGAGCTTTGACTATTTTGACTTTCTCTCTCAAATCTCCTCTCAATGTTCTTGATTGTTAAATCATGTTGATCCCAGATCTCTCAATAACACTAATAATCTAGTTATGAACCAAATTATAGTGATTTTACGAAGAAAGTTATGAAGACTCAAGATTAAAATAAGAACATTCAAGAACAAACTTGGGCTTCAAAGATTTTTCTTTATTACGCGCGCTTCTTTACAATAGACTAGTCGTCTATTTATACTAGATGGCTAATGCTAAGATAACTATCTATTGCTACTTTCTAGCAAATAGTCTAGCTAATAGATAAGATTTATCTTTTACATGGATAATCATTATAAACAAGATAAACTATAATTCCAGCTGTTGATTCGTCATCTCCAGCTGTCATTATTCATGTGATAATTTCATTCTTATCTTCAAGACTTCATTGCATGCTTCGATGAATACTTACAAAATCTTCTAAGTGTTAGTCTGTCCATCGTATCAATGAGAATACTTTCCATTGCATCATCCATCGGTCCGCTGGTTGAACTTCATCCATCGGTCCAATGGTTGGTCTTTCCATCGATGCTCTGGATAGTCTTTCCATCGATCCAGACTTAGTCGATTCTGCCTTGATATCTCCATTGGTCTTCTGGTTCTTCAACACTTATTGTTTTTCATTACTTTTTACGTTTTGCATTATGGGTTTTAACAACCTCCCCCTAAGTAATGAAATAACAAAGTCTAATCTAAACACATATGAAGAACAAACATTAATCTAGAAGAAAAACATCAAATTCCAAATTTTTTCATTGGATGTTRAATTTTCTGTACAAGACTGGAAACAAATTACATCAAGGCAAAATAAGCAAAAATTCCATCTCATCACGGACTACCTGAGTATATCTCCCTGAAGCGCAAGAGTAGTTTTCTATAGCAGTGATCGTTGAAATTTCGTGAATGAGATGGCTTCCTTCTTCCCTTGGCACGTGGTTTCTGCCCAGTCTTTCTCTAATATTTTTCTGAAACCATTCAAGTGTATCTGTTGAATACTTGAAGGCTTCAGTCAATCTGAAGAACTTTTTAACCCCAAACTCATTCTTGTAAACAAGTCCGAGTTCAGGTTGAGAAAGAACTDAAGCARAACGAATCTCCTGCAGGCCCTGGAAATCTTCATTTGGAGGAGTGCAGGATAATCTTTTATTGCCTAGCCTGAATGCAATCTCAAAATTTGTCTTGGCTCTGAGCTCTACCAGGGACTCCATTGTCTTGACAATAGCTCTGTTCGCCATTCCAAATCGTATCCCATGATCTTGCCTTTRAGCAGTGTAGGCATATAACTCAATCAAGTCATATGGATTGAGGTTGATGAGGTCGTTCTYGTTGAACAYGCTAACTTCCCCATGGGCTCTCTCCACATTGAACTCGATGTATCGTATGGCTCTGTTGGCAAATGACTTTATCTTCAAATCTATGACTCTTCTTATTCCATCTTTCGAAAAGACAGCATGTGGTGGTTGAGTAGTCTGTCTTATGAAACGATGATGTAGAAGGTTCATAGATTCTGGCGATAGGATTGGAGGATTGGTTGACAGGCTTTCTTCGCGTTCTCGGTACATGTATTGACGGATATTTTCCATCAATATTGGTTCCCTGGTCGGCAATTGAGGTCTTCTCCTTAACGACTCCATGTTTTGAATTATTTCATCCACCAGGCCTTGAGGAGGATTCCTTGAGGAAGAAGGAATGTTCGCATGCACCACAGATTGTGTCTCGGCTGGTTGTGTTTGGGTAGTGGGTGAGTTTTCTTTGGTTGGTTAGGGTGATAAAGGTTTGGTTATTATGGGTTCCGGTTGTTGGGGTGAAGAAGGTTGGGTTGTTGTGGGTTCTGGTTGTATGGAGAAGATGAAGGGTTGAGTTGTGTGAGGTGTTGGTGAAGGGGTTAAGGGTAGGTTTGTTGTGGGTGTAGAAGAAAGAGGTTGGTTTTGTTGTGTTGGTGGGGTGGTTGGTTCTTCATCGGTTGAGGAACTCAACACGATGGGGTCTGGAGTTGTAGCTAAGGGAACCTGGTTAAGCGGTTCATCATCAGAGGGTGAAGCCTCTGGTTCCCTCGCTTGGGTTTCTTGGGTGGATGGTTGTTGTGGTGATGGTTGCTGTGGTGCAGCGGACGTAGATGTGTATGTAGCTGCCGCCTCTGTCTCTCCCTCACGAGGTCGAAGACCTTGATCATCGGGGTCTTGGTCATCGTGGCATTGTCGTTTGCTTGGACGACTGCTTGAACATGAGGCATGGAACCTCTTCTTCTTCTTTTCCTTTCTGAGGGAAGTAAGATACTTCCTCAGGCTCATTTATCGGCGGCTCTCCTCCATTGTCTTGAGGAGAGAGGTGATGCGTCTTTGTTCATCGGCCAAGGTTTGTGTAAGAGTTCTGGTTGGATGTATGGCCCGATGAACAAACTTTGTGCTGATCTCGTTGAACGAGGAGACCAATGCCCTTGATAGAGCCTGCATGTCTGCCCTGGTGGCGAAGTTGGTTGTGGAGGCTGAAGATGGTGGTGGCATGGTGGATGTTGATGGGGGAATAGGTAGGTTGGTGATTAAATTTTTCACCTTTGCAGTGAAAGTGGAAAAGGCTGCATCGAAGGATGGGCCTATAGAGGGAGGAGGTGGTTGAGAAGTGGGTTGGGGTATTTGAGCTAGGATAGCAGC
>NC_037529.1:29911319-29915732 GCF_001531365.2 Cynara cardunculus var. scolymus
TTGAATACAACATTTAAGCACTAATCTTGAACCCAACATGATGCAGTTCAGATGTAACATGGGAGACAAAACAGTCCAATCTCCCAGATAAATCAGTGCTGAGGGAGGCCTGTTGAGAGATGAGCAGCTGACACTGAGATGTGAAACCTCTGAACATGTCCACCACCTCAGTGGGTAGGGCAWAGATCACCTCAGGAGGGGWGSGTGCAGAAGGGGGCCTTGAGGGAGAAACAACAGYTAGAGTAGGGGAGCAAKCTTTGATTGGGCTTGCTGACCCACATGGAGAAGAAACACCAACACTCTCAGTACCATCGGAGCCCTGGGAGTCACCGATGGGAGTATCACTGATGTTGGCGTGAGGCTCAACATCTGTATMAACGATATCGGYRTGAGGCTCAATATTTGTATCAGCAACATTGGCGAGAGGCTCAGTGTCTATATCACCAACACCGGCGAGAGGCTCGGTCTCTGTATCATCGACGCCTGCGTGAGGCGGGTTGCCGATTACCACGGTAGTAGAGGTAGTAGGCTAGTAAGGCTCACCACCTACATCCATAAGAAGATAATGGAGAAAAGGGATGTCAATATCAGACGGTGCTGATAAATCATCCATCCGTGCAATATCATCAAGATCATCGATCTCGGGTGATAGGTCGTGAATATGTGGAGGAGAGGAGAGACCTCGGAAAGGGGAGGTATCCGAGTMATCACCAAGGTCATGTAGAGATGCCAAGGTGKAGTCATGTGGGATCCCCGTATGTACAACAGTGTCCTTTTGAGAGGGCACTGAGGAGCTAGGGGGTGTATACCAGATGTYCTGGGCKCAGTAGGACCAACTTCAACAACCTTGGACTGTTGAGAGTCCTTGGTTGGAGATGCGTTTTTAGCCCTTTTTGGCTTCTTGGTCTTCTTAGATGAAGAGTCAAGAGTGGATAATCTAGAGTGACTCCGCTTTAAGTGAGAGGGGTGAGAGGCGGGGTGAGACTCCGAAGGTGCTTTCGAAGTCATAGCCTCAGAAGCAGATSCGGAGAATGGGGGAACAAAGCTATCTGCCAGCCGTCTCCGGACAGAGGAGGCGGCCTCTTTTGAGGCAGTAGCTGAAGAAGTAGAAGGGAGAGGGGCCACTGACATGGAGGAGTGTTGGGTGACCGGAGCAACATGAGGAAGGTCCCCAGCTACTATGGTCACAGAGCACTCTCCCCATACAGGTTGAAAAGAGGTGGCAAAACAAACCATACCTGCTGGAAGAGAAAGATCTGTAGATAATGATGTCTTCTTCAAAGTCTGAATGCCAACTTGAGACACTTTGAGGTCATAGAAATTATCACTATCGACCGGCATACATGACCCAAGTTTGTCAGCAATCAACATGGATATAAATCTAATGAAAGGCACAGTAGAGCTTTTGGCACTACCCATCTTCTTTTCCAACTCCCCAAACAAATAACTAGCAAAGTCAATTTTCCTCTGGAAAATAAGTGCATGAGCTAGTTCAGTTACCGAAGTGGGTGACTGATCCATTCCTCCAATTTTGGAACTCAAACATTGAATAAGATGAGAAAAGAAAAAGTTCCAAATACCACCCAAATTCTTCCTATAAAGAGTTCTTTGTTTTACCAAAGCAGGGTCTTGCACATWGCCCATGGTGKAAGCAACAATATGTAGATTGTCAACAKATACTAGTTCATCATAAGAGGGGTAAGAAGGAAGATCCAACACTCTTCTTAAATCATCAGCAGTAAATTATACATCATTAGCAGATAATATAGTGGCATGCACAGATTTGGTATATGCATCATATACACAAGTGGCCCAAAAAGCACGTGGTAGAGATTTACTCATCTTTGGAGAATAAAGTAAAAGCTTTGAAAAGAGKGGACTTACAAAGAAATTCGATGATGATGAAGAAATCTGGATACTTCTCATTGTGATCCAACAATGCCACAATTTTGCACGAAGAGATATAACATCATCAGCAGTGAGGGAAACAGATTTCTTAACCTTTGGAGCTTTGTTGGGAGTTCCAACCTTAGAAGCCATGGTTGAATATCTTGAAAACACACAGTAATCTTGTGAAGAAGATGAGAGATGGAAGAGGTTTTTGAAAGTTAGAAGATAGGAGAGGTTTAAGAGGGTTTAAAAAGAGGGAATGAGGAAGGAGGGAAATGTATGGTGGGTAAAAGGTGAGGGTAAGAATTGGACTCTATAAAACAAAAAGGTAAAGGCTAGAGATAACCCAATATGTCAAATCTAAAAGAGTTGATAAGATAATGGATATGGGTTGTTGTAGAAAAAGGAACACAAAATGGGGTGAGGTTTAGGTAGGGGAGTAGGGTAATGGGGGTGGGGGTGGGGGTGATGTGATGGTTTAGGTTTTAGGCCGAAAGATGGGAGGCCGATTGGAATTGGTTTGTCAAGATAAGGAGGTGGGGGAGGGAGCCGAAGTTAGAATCGGCTTGAGGAAGAAATCGGTGAGGGAGAGAGGGAAGAGGCCGAATGGGAGGTTGATAGTAAGCTTTGGAGAAGAGGAGAGGAATGCGGACGGCTAGGTAGGCGTCGACTGGAGAACAAGCATGAGGGAAAGTCGATTAGGTTGGGTTTGAACGGTTTATAGATTAGGTTTGGATCGGTGTGAAGGGTTTTTGGCTTGTGAGGTTTGAGGGATTTGGTGTGGGTAGAAACCGAATGGTGAGAGATAAGAGGGGGTCGGTTTTGAGAGAGAGGGGGAGCCGATTGGATATAATCGGTTGGAGGATAGTGGGATCGGCTTGAGGGGGTTGAGCGATCAATGTGTGTGTATTCGGTTTGAAAGAGAGAGAGGAGAGGGATAAGCCGAATGGAGGAGCCAATTGAAAAAGGGGTTTAGGGTGTGATCGGCTTTTGTGTGTGTCTATGGTGTGATCGGCTTTAGGTTGGGGGGGAATCGGCTTGTAGAGGAGAGGGGATAGGCCGAATGGTAAGGGGATGGGATCGGTTTATGGAAAGGGGATGGAATTGAGGGAATAGAGGGAGAAGCCGAAGGGGAGAGGAGAGGGGGGGTCAGTGTGTGGGGGAGTTAGGCTTGGGAGGAGACAATCGGTGTGATAGAGAGGCCGAAGGTGTTTGGGGGGGGTTGCGTGATCGGGTTGAGGTGGTCTAGTAGGCCGAGTTTAAGTGTTTGGTATGTGTTTAGGAAGGGTTCGGCTTTAGAAGGTTTAGGCGGCTTGAAGGGGGAAGCTGATTAGGGGAATTGAGGTTCGGCTTAGAGGGTAGTCGGTTTGCTAAAAGAGAAGGTGAAATCGAATTGGAAGGGGGTGTGTGTGAAGAAAATTTGAGGGTGATTCGGCTTGGGTTTGATCGGTGTGTGAGGTTTAGAGAGTGGTTGTGTAGAAGCCGATTAGGATGATGTGAGGGAGAAGCCGATTGGGTAGGGTTTAGAGA
Source organism: Cynara cardunculus var. scolymus (assembly GCF_001531365.2). NCBI lineage: Eukaryota > Viridiplantae > Streptophyta > Magnoliopsida > Asterales > Asteraceae > Cynara > Cynara cardunculus. The sequence goes on from NC_037529.1 coordinate 29,914,740, forward strand.
GTTAAACACACAGTCGATAGGAACATTCTCATATTCAGTGTCTGAACTTTTTCCTTTGACAAAAATTCCGAACTTAAGAGATTTTCCATTTTTCATTGGATCTAGGAGAAAGAGATCCAATAGAGTCAGATAAGAGAGATGGAGAGGAGGAAGAAAGAATGTGAGAAGAAATGTACAAAGAGTCATCAGGAGCACACAGATCCATATCATCATAACCTAGGCTAGTCTTTACTTCAATAGGAAGTTGATCATGTAAAATTTTATCTAGGTTCTTGGATGATCTAGCCCATTTTTGAAGAATGGCTTTTTCTTTCTCCTGCTTCTCAAAGACCTTAGTTTTTTCTTTGTTAAGAACATTGTTTATTAACTTTTGTTCTTTAAGGTCATTTTTCAATTTATCAAAGTCTTTCAGTTGATTCATGCATTTATGTAACTGACTAGTTAGACTTTTGATTTCAAGGTCAGCTTTCTTCTTAGCAGATCTAGCATTGTAAAGATCAACAGATAAAGAATCAAAAGATTGAACCTTTTTCAGATTCAGAGAGAGAAGAGAAGTTGTTTACCTTCTTTGGTTTGACCAGATCTTTGGCATCCTTAGAGGTAGAAGGTAGATCAGTAGCAGCAGAGGAGGAGTCCTTGAAAGAGTCTTCTATCTCCTGGATGTTGTCCATAAGACACAGATGTGCCATGTCCTCATCACTGGAGGAAGAGGTTGGTTCATCAATCCAGTCATGAGTCTCAGCGATGAGACCCTTACCTTTTCTCTGAARRYTCAGGTTCTTTGCCTTTTCTCTCTTGTACTTTGCCTTGTACTTATCGTGAGAGGATCGACTAGAGGGATGAGAAGGATGACGCTTAGAGATACTTTTGCTTTTGCACTCAGCAGCAAAGTAACCTTTCTTGCCACAGTTGAAGCACTCCTCATTTGATAGTTCAAGAGGAGTTGACTTAGATTGACCTAAGGTTCTTCGGTCGGTGACCTTAGATCTGGGA
>NC_037529.1:29916403-29931662 GCF_001531365.2 Cynara cardunculus var. scolymus
TTTCCATGACGAAGCCATACTTTAGGAACAATGGGTCCATCCTTGAAGATTGAGAGATATTGACTATCAACACCCTCAAGGTAGAGTGTCATGCGACTTTTCCACATAGAGAAATTGTTCTTGTTAAATTTGGGAGGCTTGGCAATAGTCCCATTGTCTTGATAAAAAGAAGGAGTAGAGTTGGAAGAAGAGGAGGCCATTGCAGATCTAGCTTATGAGATTAAGCTAACCGCTCTGATACCACTTGTTAGTCCCGAAGGGAATTGCAATAAATAGAAAGTAATTGTAGAAGGGGGGGTTGAATACAATTACACAAACTTTTTTTTCAACATTTGAATTCTTATTGATTTATATCAAGAATTAATACACACAGAAATATAAAAGATTGTTGCGGAAGATAAGAAAGGAAAACCTAACCTAAACAATCTTACAAGGAGAAGAACTTTCAAGAACAACACATAGAGTTCTTGAAAGGAAATGAAGAACACTAAGAATTTCTTCGCACACAAGAGAGCAAGGGAGTAGAAGAGAATAGCCGATTGCTTTTAGAATTCACTAAGTAATCTTGCAAAAGTTAGTTGTATGCATGGGAGATGCACACTGCCTTTTTATATTACCTTCAGCATTTAATGCATGGGGACACTTGACACTTGAGGATAAGAAGGCAGGGGTTGACTTGACCAATGTTGATATCTCATTTTCATCGTACACAGCGTGCAATGTTGATATCTCATTTTCATCGTACACAGCGTGCATACAACACAGTTCATGCAGAGACAAACTTTGCAGAGATATGGTCAGTCTGTAGGAAGATATCTTTGGATGGATATGTAGCTTCAAGCAGCTACTCACAAATCTTCGGTCCATGAAGATTTTCAATCTTCGGTTCATGATCTTCAATTTTGAGTTCATGAAGATTTTCAATCTTCGGTCCAAGATCTTCAATCTTGAGTTCATGAAGATTTTCAATCTTAGGTCTATGAAAATCTTTCTTCAATCGGCTTGTAGCATCAAAATATTTTCAATATTCATTCCAGCTACTTTGGAGTTTTGCTGTATATATTAGACAGTTGATCCACAACACCGCATCGGTGACCTTCTGTCTTTACATYGGCYAGTCTTCGATTTTGCCAATGGCTTAAGTATGTACCAAGACACCAATATACAAAGAACCAATAACTACTAAGTGTTGTTAATGTAAAGGAACAGATCAGTGAGTCATCACCAAATCGATAGGTGACCCAACACATACAATAAATATTTACTAAATAATTCATATTAACTAAAATATAATACAAATAATTAAAAAGGGAGAAAAAAGCAAGAAAAGAAGAATTTAAATAAATTTAATAAATAAATTAAAATAATAAGAGAACAAATAAAAATAATGATGAAATAGAAAATTAGAGATGCACTTATTAATTATTAAGGATGGAATTAGCCTCCCCATGGATGTATGTAGTTAAAAGCATAGAAGTAGTTATGATGGGATCAAGAGTAGGAAACAAAAAGCATCAAACACATCCCAATCAAGATAAGGTATGGGTTTAAATCAATTGATTTATGTCGTAATACAGACATGAGACAACATATGTGGTGGCAACCTAACCACGGCCACTATACTTCAATTATTTCTCAACATTTTTATGCATATTTTTGGCATAAAAAACCATATACTATTTATATGATATTTTTGTAAATATTCATATATCAAATAATTAATACAAATTTTTTCAAGTAACAATTTATGTGTCTCTGTCTATCTTTATAGAATTAGGTTACCGTGAGAATACTCATTTTTATTGATGAAGATTTGATGGATGATTCATATGCAAGATTGATGCGTTATTTATGTTTTTTTAATGTTCAATGTCTTTTTATTGTTAATGCTCCGAGTTTGTACTTCACCGAAAGGCTCGAAGATGGTCTGAAGGGTTTTTAAAAAATTAGAAGGTCTCACATGTATTGTGTATGTATATATGTATGTATAAACTTGAGATCATGTGAGATCAGACTGTTTCCATAAGACCCGCAAGACCAGTTTTTTACATATGAAAATTCACAGCAAAACACTGTAAATGTAACATTCACAGTGTTTTTGTTGCAAAGGTTTAGATTTTTTTTTTCAACTTCACAATGTTTTGCTATGAAGTTCTAAGTATAAAAATGTGATCCACGGATTTCACGAAAACACAGTGATCTTTACATGAACCCAACCCCCCCCCACCCCCACCCCCACCCCCACCCCCACATGTATCTATATGTGTGTATATATATATATATATATGTGTGTGTATATATATATATATATATGTGTGTGTGTGTGTTATATATCATTTAGTAACCTTTTATTTGTAGGAACCACTTTGTTACTTGCTAAAGATTAACATAAGGTAATATTCTCATATAGGTTAACATGAAAATTTCAACATAAGTTAGAGGTCGTTTACCAAACACTTACCCGATAATTGATTACCGGTAAAATTTAACACTATTATTTATGTACCAATAACATTTTAGTCCACCAAAACGACATTTTATGCAACAATTTACCCAGTAAACGCTTACCGCGGTAAAAGTCGTCGCCCTCGCTTACTGGGTAAATTCATTGTCCTTTTCTCGCTCTTACCGGATAAGATTTTTGGTCCTTACCATATTCCTCCGGTGAAGTAACATGACTTGGTAAACACTTATCCGGGTAAGTGTTTGGTAAACGGCCCCTTAACATCCCTTAACATCAAATGCTAACATATGTTAAAGTATATGAGGATGTGAACCGTTGTTCACAAAGTGATTCTTACAGTTTTCACAAAATTTTGAGTTTTTCCAAAACCAAAACATATATATGTTCAAACGAGAATATGATCAAAGTAAGAAAACACAATAATACCAGTCTATATCACATAGGATTTTTAAGTCAAATAACATGTTATTAAGAAAATATGGTCACTGGTTCTATAAAATTTCAATTAATTGTAATTGATATATTTGTTTCTTTAATATTACGCTTACATAAATGCAGTAACTAAAAAATTTGGTTGATTAAATATTTAGCATGATATGTTGTTAAAACATGAAATTGACATTTATATATAAATTGTATACAAAAATATTACGTAAAAAACTAAATTATGTGAGTAGGGGAAAATCTCTGATTTCTCGATGAGATCCTCGTTCCGCGATAAAAGATGGGGATGGAAATGAAATCCTATCGCCCCAAGGAGATGGAGAGAGGGATCTCCGGTATTCCCGACCCTGTTACCATCTCAATCTATATCTTGTAATTTTTTATTAATTTTAATCACGTCTTCGTTTAAACTTATTTCTCTCTTGTCTCTCTTTGGATATGATGAATTTTGTAGTTAGCATAAATACAACGTCATTTTGTTGTTTTCCAATAAGGTCATTGCATTATGGTGGTTGTCATACAAATCAATAATGGTGTTTGGTGTAAGCTTCTGCCTTTTTCAAAAAGCGTTGTATATATTATGTTTTAATTAGAAGGATACTCGTACAATGAAACGAGAAATATATTCATTTTAATGTTTTATTTTATTTTTTTGTCTCTGTTGATATAATATGGTTTTGTGGTTTTAAGAAAAATAATTTTTTACTTTTGAATAATAATGAATTTGAAAAAATATGTCGATACTAATATCAAATTAACTTCTTTAATATAATTTTTTATTATACTTTATTTAGGTTTAATACCAAAGTAATTTATTTTTGCTTAATAATATAATTTTTATAAAAATAATGATTCTATTAAAACTCAATAATTATCCTAATTATATCTTAGATTTTTTATATTCAAAATGTGATGTTTATCATGTATTTGATTATGTTTATCTGCAGTTAGCTATACGAATTCAAGAATATAGAGCTTTAATAAGTTGTAATTACGCATAATTTACTTGTAATCTTAAATTTAAGTAATATGCATTAATAAACAGTATTTCATGCATAAAAAATGGTTTTTAAAAGTTTTTATCAAATGCTTTATAATACTAGAAGGGTACTCGTACAATGCAGCGAGATACATTTCGATTTTAATATTTTGTTTTTTTTTGTCTCAGTCGATGTTATAAGACGATTTTATATGGTTTTAAGAAAGTGATAATGTTTTTATTTTTGAATAAGATATAAATATGAAAATATCATAATTCGTACCAAACTAATTATTTAATTTTTTTTTATGTATTAATTCATTTTTTTATTTTTTGGTTAATAATATATTTTTTATAAAAATATAATTAAATATTTTCTTAAAATTCAATTATTATCCTAATTATATTTTAACTCTTTTTATACTTAAAATGAGATGTTTATTCTCTCGATTATGTTTATCTGCAGTTAGGTACACGAATTCAAACATGAAGCTTTAATAAGTTGTACTTATGCACAATTTACTTGTAATCTTGAATTTTAAGTAATATGCATCAATAAACAGTACTTCATGCATAAAACAATGATTTTTAAGAGTTTTTGTTAAATGTTTTATAATATAGTATAGAAGTATAGATATTTAGGCTGTTTTTAAGATTTCTTTTTTATCATTGTATTGTTTTTTAATTTACAACCAACTTTAGACCTAACTTATTTTTCTTGTTTAACGGGTTGGTCGTTAGGTTAATTTTGCTAAATTAAATTAAAGTGTTTGATTTTAACTTAATACTAAGAGATTAACTTAATATGTTAAATTAGCTCATCCGTGCTATATTATAAATTATTACAAGTAAATTGTACGTAAGTAGAATTTATTAAATTTCCATTTTTGAATTCATGTAATTAATTGTAAATAAACATAATTAAATACAGAACAATCATTTTAAATATAAAGAATCCAAAATATAATTTGAATAATCATCTAGTTCTAACATAATAATTATTATTATTTTTATAAAAAATTGTAATTATCAAAACAAAATAAATTACTTTCTTATTAAACATAAATTAAACTATAATAAAAAAATAAATTAAAGAAATCACATAAAAAACGAAAAGTTTTAGATAGTTAATTTGATATTAATATCGATATTTTTTTTAAATATTTATGATATCTTCAAAATTTTATTTTATTCGAATATTATTGCTTTCTCAAAATCATATAAAACCGTATTTGATTGAGTGAGACAAAATAAAAGGAAATATTAATATTACTTTTGTCCTACCATTTCTTAATCACACGTCCTATTAGAAATAAATAGTTTACCAACATATATAAATTAAAAAAATTATATTGAAATAATAATACTTTATTGTTTTAAATATATTTGAAGTTATTAAGTATGGTGATATGAATTCACTGAATTTATATTATTTATGTTATTTTAAATAATTCGTATTATTTTAAATTTGTCGTCATTTCAAAGATTTATCAAACATTTTATTTTCATTCAATACTCAAGACGAAAGGTTAAAATTGTAATTTTTTGTCGTTCAAACAATTCGTCTTAATTTATCCTTACAAATTGATGCTTAGAGATAACTTAATAGATTTAGTTCATAAATGATAAAAATAAAGCGACCCCCTGATATAGCAAATCCAAAGCTTTTTTTTTACGGGTTTGAAAGCTTGCCCTTGCATGCCCTATAAACAAGGAGGACTTGCCAATGGGCTTAACAAGTCTAAAAATATTTTTATATTTTTAATAAAACAAAACTTATACAAAATCATAAGTTGTATAAAATAATTTAAAATTAATAACAATTTTTTCAACTTAAAATTAGACATAAATACATAACAATTTACATAATTTACAACCAAAAGGGTATCGCGAAATATGGAGCACCCATAGAGGAGATGATTGAATGAGATAAATTTTTTTTTTGATAAATTAACATATTACGTTGTTAGATTTCCAAAAAAGTGTTATTCATGATTATAATTAAATCGGAATTGGTAATTAAGTAATACTTAAGAATTTTCAATTTATTTGTTGATTTTAATTATAGAAGTCATCTAATTATAAAAACATCAATGGGTTTGCTGGATCTGTCCAATTTTATTTTTTGCATCGCCTATTAATTTTGACAAGTCAGTTCGTGCCCATCCATACCTTTGAGAACGATAGTTCAAGCTTTTTTTTTTAGCGAACTAGACAAGGCAGGTCAAACCATCCCTTCCATAAACAGCTCTAGTGTGACATTACAACATATTCAAATGTTATAATTTTGCTACTGTGCATCCTCATGTTTTTCAAATAAAATTAAAATAGATAAAGAAATTTTATGTGGATGTTTTCCTAATATACAATATACATACATGTTTAATTAGATTTTTCGAGTAAAAAGTTGATTATCGGCAACCCTAACCGGTTGCATCTGGATTTGGAGTCGAATCTCTGGGTATAGTACCATCATGTTTAAGTCGTTTTTCTTGGTTTTCTCCCAAAGTTTGTTCAATACATCCCCTCCACTGTTTTTGTTTTTTGCTTCAACTGGTCTAAAGAAATAGCAGGTCTTACCTCCTCCTGTTCTTCTGTTACATAAAGACCACCACCATAGCAGGCATCGAGCACCGGTGAAACACCGAAAATTATAATCGTTTGTGTTTTCTTAGTATTGGTTATCAGAGTTTGGGTTGATTAGGGTTGAGTTTTGCTGATTAGAGTTTAGATTTGAGTTGAGTTTTGATGATTAAAGTTTGAATTTGAGTTGATTGTTGGTGATTATAATGTAGATTTGAGTTGATTTGGTGTGTGTGGCCGGAGATGAGAAAGTAGCCAAAAGAGATGAAGCCACCGGGGAAGATGAAGTGGCCGATTTTTTCTTTATGTTTATGTTCTTAAATCATGAACGTTACTTTGTAAAAAATGATTATATAATATTTATTTTTTAAAAGTATCTAAAAAAAGGAGTAAAATGTTCGAAATAGCCTTCACTTAACGGTTCTAAAACTAACAGTGTTAGGTTGAGGGACCCAATCCGCAACAAAACAAAAACCACTCATCTATATTTAATTCACTCAAGAGACCAATCCATACTTTCAATACAACCATAGGAACCAAATCTCTAATTTACTCTATATTTAAACAAAGTTATTTCACTCATTTACCAACTAAAGTACACGTGGTCCATGGTCCAAGAGACTTTAATTAGATTTTAGCCCGACAAGTCTTTCACTTGTTCTGGACTTTATATGACTGGTTCAACTCCAATATTCTTTTGATTTTGATTGCCACTAGTAACGTGTTCAGTTTTTTTCTTTCTTTTTTCCTCTTTGATTTGATATCTTTTAATACGAATGTTATTAACGTTTTTAATAATTTCTTCTTCTTATTATTAAGGAACTTTTTTTTATGGGCTAAATGCATGAAATAGCAACCTACTTTTATAAATTTTCTTATTATAGCATTCTACTTTTGTTTTTCTTTATTACAGCAATGTACTTTTAAATTATTTTTTATTAAGGCATTGTACTTTAAAAAATCTACCCATAATAGCAATGGGTAACCTGTTACCTTTTAAACCGGTTAACCCTTTGACTTTTTTGCTTGTGTGGCTTTAATGAGGTGATGTAGATGCCACATCATTTTGATGATTTAACTAAAATTAAAATAAAAACCTATTTCAAATTATTATTAGTGATTTTCATTTTTCATTGCTATGATCTAAAAAAACATTTAATTTTTTTTACTTTTTCTTATTAAGTTACATTCAAATTAAATATTCTTGGAGTAAAATATTTAATAAATAAATATAAAACATTATTTTCGAGATATATTTTGTTTGTAAAAAATGTAATTTTTCCTATTTTATGTTGTTCAAATAAATACATATCTTTTAAAGTTCTCTTTAAAATATTAACGAAATAAATTGTTATCTACAATTTTTTAATATTATTATATTAATAAATAATTCAAAAAAGTCTAATTAATTTAATATATTTATACGTCAAGTAAAAAGTTTTTGAACAAATATAATATATTATTTATTGGTAAAAAATGAATAATTCTTTTTTTCTTTTTTTCAAAAAATGCATATTTTTTAAAAATGTTAGCGAGATAAGTTGTGTTCTACTAGTTTTATTGATATTGGTATATTAATGAATAATTTAGAATTTTTTTAATTCATTTAATACATTTATTAAATAACATGTAAAATATCTAAATATTAAAAGTAAAAATACAGTGTTTAATAAGAACTAGTAGATGTTATAATAAAATAATTTTGAAAGTACAATGATGTAGTAAGAAAGTCACATCACTATAGTACATGTGGACAGCCTATGTGGACAATGAGGTGTCATGGAAACCTAGTATAATGGGTAAATTTAAATCAAAAGGTTACCCAATGCTATAATGGGTAAATGTTTTAAAGTACAATGTCTTAATAAAAAATAGTTTAAAAGTACATTGTTGTAATAAGAAAAACTGAAAGTACAATGCTATAATAAAAAAATTTATGAAAGTAGATTGCTATTTTGTGCATTTTGCCCTTTTTTTATTAATTGTTATTAATACTAAATGATCGTAAATAAGTTAAAAGTATCAAACTGATTGAAAAACAAAAACTGCTCATTAAAAGATCTTCAAACGATCCTTCAATTTTTTTTATCAAAATTCAAAATCTCACAAAAAATTATATTCAACTTCAAAAAAAAATTAAATTTTGAAGATTACAGTATTAATTATATTATTAAAATATTCAATACAATTAATAATATTATATTTTTCTAAATATTTCCTTTCAATATGTAGAGGCTATCAGAACAAAAAGCCAGTTAAAATTCCTAAAAGATCCATTTTAGAAAGATCCAATAACAAAATTTACGTTATAACTAGTCTTGACAAAGTATTTATAAGACCATCAGTTACGATTTACAAATAATTCACATGACATTATTACAGTCCTAACTATTTAATTAAAAAAATCATCCAAATCCGGAAGTTATGCATGTCGTTTGCTTTGACCACAACGTTATATGTTTTCATAAATTTCCATGTAAAAGTTTGGTGTGGCAACTTTGTTCGAAAAGATGAAGTTAGAAAAAATACTTTTGGCAAAGTTACAATACTTTTTAGAGTGAACTTTAATTTTGGTCCGTCAGATTTAGTGAAATCTTTGAAAATAGGACCTAAACTTTGACAAATCTATAAATCATTCTTGTGGTTTTCATTTTGCTTTGAAAATGATCTATAATCACTAAGTATGTTAACAATCTTCGTTAGAATGAGGAACGGATTAGTCCACTTACCTATTTTCTTCAAATATCTCTTCTAAAAAATATTATATTATAGTTTTTAAAATTTATATGTTAATCTTTAAATTTATATATATTAATAGATATATTATATCTTAAATAACATATTATATTTTCTTAATTTATATATTAGAAAATATTTATATAGAAATAAAAAATATAGAAATTAAAAAATATATAATATATAATTTAAGAAATAATATATATATATATATATATATATATATTTACAGGATATTTAAGAAAATATGTAAAAAAAACTAAACAACCATTAGAGTCTAACGGGTTGTTAACGGTTGTTACCACAACGACGATTTTTAAACTTATAAAAATTCATGTCCTAGTTTCAAAGATTTCAGTAAACTTCAAGGGCTAAAACTAGAGTTTACTCTTTTTCTTATGTACGTATAATTATCAATTCAGCAACATCAAAATAATCTATAAGACTTTATTTGTTTTTAATATAAAAAGTATTTTAATTTTTTAATATATAATTAAATAACCTTTTAAGGGTATTTAGGTATCAATGATTGGAATTTGATCCGTTTATAAAATCATATAGTAATTTAATAAAATAAAAAAGCATCAATTTTTTTGTTTTTATTTAATTATTAATTTGATGACTATGAACCATGGCCATGGCTTTTGATCATCTATTTTTGGAAGTATCCGAATTGTAATGTTTGGCTCAAAAGCAACTTCTTTTTGTCGTTTTAAATAAAGCAAAATTGGACAAATTTCCATTCCTATAGAAGAACAACAAAAAGAAAGAAAAATTATATATTCTCATTAATAGTTAAGGGGGGTGTTTATCTAAAATGCTTATCCGGTAAATGTTTATTAATAGAAGTTAACACTGTAATTTATTTTAACGGATAAGATTGTAGTTATCAAAATGGAATCGTGTGCAACAATTTACCCGGTAAATGCTAACCCGGGTAAGACTTCTCATCTCACTTACCAAGTACGACTCTTCATCTTTTTCATTGCTCTTACCGGGTAAGATTTTTGACCCTTGTCATGTTCATCCGGTAAGAAAAATTGTTCGTTAAACACTTACTGGGTAATCATTTAGTAAACGACCACTAACTCTTTAAATAGTGATGATTACAAAGAGATAATGATAAGTATTGAAGAAGATTTACTTCATAAATAACTTTAAACATTTATGTCTATCCTTACCCTTATATGTTTTTGGTGATGACACACTTATCCTACAACACATCTCTTGTGCCGAGTGAAGGAATCATGTTGCACAATTGTTGTCTCGTTAATACCATACGTCAAAATAAAAATCCAGTATGATAAAAATAAAAATAGGATGAACAAAAGAGTACAAAGCACCTATTTCTTTGCAATATAGACTCTTTCTTTAGTCTAATATTTCCTATGAATTATTGCATTGATTATGAGAGTTAGGAAAGCAAAATGGTATAATAACTGTTAGCTCACTAAAACGTTACACCAATGAACAAAATTAAGCAGAAAAAATAAAACCTTGGGTGAAGTAAAGAGTACCACATACTAGTATTACATATATAGTAGACTCCCTTTTTGTCTATTACTTCCCCTGCTTCATGCATTTACCAAGGGAGTTTGCAAAATATTTACATTTTAATACTTTATATGTGTCTCCCAAACATGGTTATAGGTAATGATTTGGTAGACCATTGTAGTTTCCCGTAAATTGATCTTACTATTTATTGTAACAAAGATTTACAGAAAAATAAGAACAATGAAAAATTGTATTATGAAAGTTGGCATGTCATTCATCTTTGAATAAGAGTACATGAAAGAATATTAAAGAGAAATACACAGTACAGGTGCAAAAATGTACGTACAAACTTATTCTAACATAATCAACTAACTTTATTCATACTAGAACAAAATAGCTAAAGTTACATGTAGTTACAAAACAAACTAACTACAGTTTGGCACGTGTTCTAGTATCATGGAGTCTTCGAGTCTTCAATCTTCCAAAATGATATCATTTCAATAAAATGTTTAAGTATCGAATTACAGTTAAAGCAATTTGGGTTAAGGATGAAAAATTCATAGATCTGCTGAGCTAAAACGACTAAGTCTGGAAAGCACACAGAGGCTTTCTGGACGACCAAAGCTTGGGTACTCGGACACAGAGCTCGTGCACTCGAATATAGAGCAAGCGCACCAGACTTAGAGCACAGGTACTCAAATACAGAAGGAAAGAAGACTGGAGATATGTGCATGGGCCTCAATGCCAAGTTCTTGGATGCATAGTGCAGACACAGAGCCTCTGGGTCTTCCACAGATACATAGCTCCATTGTATGATCTAATCCTATGTATGATCTACTCCTCTTGTATGGTCTATGCTCTGGACAACTATATTTAGATCGGCTAAGTGTACGAAGTCTGAATCGAGAAGGATGGTGTTGATCCTATTTACGATAAAGATTGTTTTCCATATTTATAGGATTCAGTTTCCTTGTAAATATCACCTGTATAATAGGTGATATAGGGATAGAATACAAGTGACTGTTCATAGATCGAAACACATGATAACACACCAACACCAAATGAGAGTCGATTAGGGTTTTGAGAGAGTTTCCATTTTCCATTTAATAAAGAAAGCGGCCGGTTTTCTATCCATCGTCTTCTACATTCTTTCCGTTACCACTATTTTATCTTGATTTACTTGCAGATCTGGGCCTATGGTGATGATTGTTGAAATTGAACAAAAATTGAACTAAGTATTTTTGGCTAAGTATAAAGAATCATTATCAAATAATTGAGAGACTTTAGCTGATGATAAAGCAACATAAAAGAAAATTGCTTAATTGTTACAATATGGAAAAATAACTTGTAAAATACATGTCCCTTTTACTGTTTTTGGGATCTTTTTCAGTATCAGGTTTGGTAAATAATTGTAGTTTCCGATAAACTAATCTTATTATATATAGTAACAAAGAGTCACAGAAAAATAAGAACAATGAAGAATTGTATCATGAAAGTCGACATGTCATTGATCTTTGAATAAGAGTACACGAAAGAATATTAAAGAGAAAATATACAAAGTACATGTGCCAAAAATGTACGTACAAAGTTATTCTAATGTAATCAACTAACTTTATTTTACTAGAAGAAATTAGCTAAAGTTACATGTAGTTACAAAACAAACTAATTACAGTTTGGCACGTGTTCTAGTATCATGGAGTCTTCGAGCCTTCAATCTTCTAAAATGAGATAATTTCAGTAAAATGTTTAAGTATCAAATTCTAGATAAGTTTATCCATACTTAGCTCCAAACTCTGAACTAGCTGTTATCCGAACTCTGATGACTTCTTCCTTGGACATTATTTCTCTGCACCAAACTCTGGATCCACTATCCACACTTGTACTTTGTGTATAACTCGAACTCCAGACTTCTATATTTACAACTTTGAACTCTCTTTTCATATTTAACACTTACAAGAATATTTACATGTTTGAATCAATATTTAAATATACAAAAATATATTACATTCTCCTTGCATCTTATTTGATTCACTTGAATCTTGAGGAGAGTTTGTTATTGCTGATTTTATAAAACATTAAATGGAATATGATTTTGTGTTATCACCCTTGATGTATCTTACTTTCATTTCTTCGAGATTCTTCTTTTCACGCAAAGGTAAAATGAAATTGAAAATGGAACTTCAATACCTACTGAGAACATGAGCATCCAAAGCACCATCCTTTATACTAAATAATGTCTTGGTATGTCTTTGCTGATATTAGTTAGTCTATCTGATCCATACAATGGCCAATCCCAAACTGGATTAGGAATTAGAGTAGGAAACACATTGATTGCTTGGAAGTAAACTAAGAAATCTCTTATAAATACCTCATCATACTATTCCAAGAATATTACTCTACATGAGACTTTTCAAAAGTGTATATGGTTAAGGACTATTGTTACACATATTAGAGGAGCTAGTGTCAACCACTATCCTACTTGCATATATGAAAATAAACATCATGTACTGAATCCTTCTAGATATCTAAAGATATTCTTAATATTGTTCCAATGCATTGGCGCTGAGTGAAATTTAGTTAACAAGTTCACTGAGAATACAATATATGGTTGAGTGCATTATGATAAGTACAATAATGCGCCTATTATACTTAAATAGGGATTTCCAACTCCCTATACCTTTTAGTTATCATCCTTTAGATGAAAATAGATCTTTCCTTATATCCAGTAGTCGAATGCATTTTATCGGTAGTTGATTGCCTGATCATTTCGACATATGTGAATCGGTGGATACATACTTCACAAGCTAGTTTACATAACTAGTAAACATGAGTTTCCCAAGATCTTTTATCTAAACTTTTGATTCAAGTAGTTTATTGTTTATTGGTCCCAGACGGATCTACAAGAGTTTATAGGTAACAGTTTATAGAAGAGGGTGATGAATACAAACACATAATTTTCACTTTTTAAAATCTTTTATTGATATGAGAAGATCAATATATAGTTTACAGATTGTTTACAAAAGATGATAAGATACAGAACTTGTCTAAGCAATCTAGGAAACACACAAGATACATAGAAGAGCAAGAGAGAAAGTGCTTGATTAAGAATATGCCATTCTTCATTTGAGTAAGCTTAGCTTCACATTTGAGAAGAGAGTCTTCTTGGCTATTTATACCCGTTGAATTCAATGCAATTTAGAAGGTACAAAGCACGTGGCGTACTTCTAGTGGAGAGTTTGTCCTTTGTCCTCTTTATATGAACAATAGTCTTTCACAAAGTAGGTAAGCACACTTAGAGACAATAGAGTGACTCCGTATATGTGCTTAATGTGCAAGGTATAGGTTTGTCCTTTGTGTGCAAGGAGGATAAGACAAAAAAATAATCTTGTAGAACAACGTTCATTTGATTGCTGATACTAACTTAACTCCTAGAGTTTCTTCAATGTTCGCTGAATCTTGATTAGACTTCACACTTGATGTAGACACGCTTGTTATCACTGAATCCACTTCAGATCAGAAACTGCTTGTCTCTATCTTCATCTATATCTTCGACATTGCTGAAGGTTCCTTTGGTATGAGTTTTGTCTCTTAAAGAATACTTGTCCTTTAGAAAAGTTTACAATACATGTTCATCGATCACTGAACAGACTTAGTGATGATCATTGAAATTGAACAAAAATAGAACTTAGTATTTTTTGGTAAGTATAAAGGATCATCATCAAATCATTGAGAGAGTTTAGAATAACAATCTCCCCCTATTTAATGATGATAAAGCAACATAAAAGAAAATTGCTTAGTTGTTAGTGTATGGAAAAATAACTTATAAGATACATGCCTATTTTACTGTTTTCTGGATCTTTTTCAGTGTCAGAGTGTATTATGAAAAGTCATTTAGTTGTAAAGGACTACAAGAGAGAGAATAAAATTACATAACATAAATATATCAACACTGGGAGCATTTTAACTGACAAGAAATAAGTCACAGAATGTAAGAGTGTGTGTCCCACTACAATGATCAATCTTCAATATATCTTCACAAACATGGCAGATCTAAGATAAACATTCAAGAACACAAGATGAACTATGAGAGAGAAAGTCAAACATTCAAAGCTTTGGTCAACTCTCTTATTACGTAATGTGATTTTACAATAAAGCTCTCTTACTAAGATTTACAAAGACTTACCCTATTTATAGGGTCAAATTTACAAAGACTTACCCTATTTATAGGGTCAAACATCTAAACATAGTCAAAGTCAAACCTATTTAAGAAAAGTCAAACACGATGACTTTTACAATTATAGACAATATTTAACTTTCAAGACGAATACAATTTAATACTGATTTTCAGTCCTAACATTCTCCCCCTTTGTATTCAGACTTGAAAGAAATTCTGCACTTTGAGTCCTGTTTGAAACTTTGAATCTTTGAGCACATTATGTCATCTTCAAAAGAAATCTTCAACTTGAAATCTTCAAGCAATCAACTGTTGAGAAAGATCTTCTAGCATTCTCCCCCTCGAATGTAGAATCTCGATGATCTTCTCTTTTGACAATGTAGAA
>NC_037529.1:29932152-29938958 GCF_001531365.2 Cynara cardunculus var. scolymus
CACCAGGTCTTCCATTCAATCATTGATAGCTAAAAAATAGCATATCTATGAATGTTTTGGCAAATTAACGTATAAAATGCTAAATCTGTGTAGTGTAGGAGGATAAAGCAAGTATGCTTCTGTTTAGGCTCAAAAAGATAAACCGTGTGGACTACACAAATTTATTAGACTTAATATGTGATCAAAAAGACTTGAAGGGGGGACATATATCCTTCTGATTTCAATATCAACTTTCTCCGAATGAGAAATTGATAGATGATAAGTTGCGTGCCCTAAATGTTATTAAAACATTTATCTGTTGAGAGATAAATGAGTAGCTGGTGGGGTTGTGACAAGAAGAATTGGCCTGGGCTTTGCCTTTTTCAATATTAGTCTCCAAAGAATCGAGAAGTAATAGATTGTGTGGTATGCCCGAATTATATAACTTTGGAACAAGATTTTCGTATTCTTTTAATCCTGAAACAACTCTCGTCAATTCTTTTAGCTCACAACAACTACCCCTCTCTTTTTCATTTTTATTCTCAGCACACAAACCCTTTTGTATTTAAACTCACTCAGATATGGTTGTCCTCTTGGGTAGATCTGTCGGCTTTGACATTCCATAGAGGTATTTCTGATAAGCACTCAGTCCCTCCTAAAATTTAGCGTTATGCACATTTGATCACAATGATTGATCAAAAATATTATTTCTTTAAAGCACAATGATCAGATAAAAAAAATTGATCAAGAAATTTGGCTTTAAGCATAATTAATGAAAGAATGATGCGACAACAATTCGATTATTCGATATGTATGAGAGAAATGAATGAAGATCTGTAAGAACAAGTTTACAGATACTGATATTCAAAAAAAAATATCGAATGTATATGTATCAATGTAAAAAAATATCAGAAAAACAATATTTGAAAACAAACGAGTGTATTATCACCGAAAATGATTTTCGTATGAGAGACGTGATAATAACAATTTGAAGAATAGCTGAAACAGGTATTGGAGTTATGTACGACGATAAATTACGCAAGTAAAATCTCAAGAAATACATGTTCAGAAAAAGTACTCGTTTCAGAAAACAGTTCCATTTCTGAAAACATTTATTCAAAATTTCTAGAGACTTCCCATAGAAAACAGATTTTAGTAATGATTCAGTTAAGCTCAAAAGAATAAAAAAATTGAAACATTTTAAGCACGGGTTCTAAACTGAGTGTTTAGAAACCACACTCGGTAAAGCACGGGTCCTGAACTGAAATGTTCAGAAGCCTCGTTTGGAATAAATTACAACTCCCCCTGCATTGGTGTATCATAGAAATGATATTCTGATCAGCACAAACTTGACACACCTGCAAAACCAGATTAAGTAGATTTTGGTACCCAAACGAACT
Source organism: Cynara cardunculus var. scolymus (assembly GCF_001531365.2). NCBI lineage: Eukaryota > Viridiplantae > Streptophyta > Magnoliopsida > Asterales > Asteraceae > Cynara > Cynara cardunculus. The sequence continues at coordinate 29,933,532 of NC_037529.1, forward strand.
TGGGTCCGATTTTGTTAGTATTGGGTTGGGGTATGTTGAAATTTCCAAACCATTTATTTCTATAGGATATTTTCTTTTCAGCATTAATAACAGGATGATCAGGAATAAAAAATGAATTGTACCTGTAATTGTGATCATACCTGTTCTTACCATTCAAATTAGTTTGATATATGTTGTTTGTACTCCATCTGTTATAGATCTTCTTGTTTACAAAATCTGTTGATTTGCATGTGGAGTACATGATTCTTCTCTTGCTAAGATGAATCAAACCAGAAGTGGATCTCACAAAGCAAGGAAGATTGTTAGTAACAACAGAGTTCTGAGATAAAACATATTCAGACTTATTAACCCAAATGCTTTTAACCTTTGAAGAGTAATTGGGTGATTCAATGACATACCCTTGATAATACTGATTAGAAGAACGAGAATAGTTCTTAGAAACAGTAGATTTAGGACTACTTGAATAACTGTTCGATTTGGAACAATCATAGAAGTTAGGTTTACACTGTGATTGAGAACTAGTTGGGCTTTTAGCACACGAAAARTCTTTGACTTTTTGTAAAAGCTGGTCTCTTTCAACAATAACTAAATCAAATTTAATTTTCAGTTCAGTTCTCATCTTCATCTCAGTTTCAAGGTCTGTCTTTAGATCAGACAATTTCTTTGAAGTATCCAGGAGTTTACCTTCTAACTCCTTCTGTAGCATTTCAAACWTTTTCTTCWGATTTATCAACTCTCGTTTCTCTTCATCTGAGCTGCTCTTGTCATTCTCCGAAGCAATGTCAAGCCACCTTTTCTTACTTGCAAGCTCCTTAGCAATTGTTGTATACTTCTTTGAAGTATTTCTTTTCTCAAGGGCAAATTGCTTTTTCTCTTCGTCTAAGGCCTTTTGCTTTCGATCAATGCTTTCAGACAATTTCTGTAATTGACTCTGACAATCTTTGAAGATGTCTTTCTTTTCTTTATCATTCTTGGCTCGTTCCAAGATGATCAGCTGCTCAAAATCCGAGATTTGCTTTAACAGCATCTTTGCGTTCAGCTCGAGAGAGTTAATCTTATTTTCATAAGATTCACGTTCAGTACAAAATCTTTTCTCAATCTCAATAATCCTCTTCTTTTCTTTCTCCGTATCTGTCCTTTCAACATTTAACACCTTTTCAGCCTTTAAAACCTTTTCCTTTTCTATTTCCAATAATTTCCTTAACTCAATCAAATCATTCTCATGTTTATGAATTTTCTCAGTAAAGTCCTCAGTCTCTGTATTTTTCCTCCCAAAAGAGTTCCTCTCAGAATTTAGTTCATTTTGAACTTTTTGGAGTTTATTGAACAAATTTTTAAATAGCTTTACTCCAAGTCTTCAAATCCTCATCATAATCTTTTCTTACAGAGCTGAGAGTGTTCTCGAGTTTTTCAATTTTATACTCAAATTCCTTCTCGATTCTTTCACATTCTTTTTTATGATCATTCTTTAAATCTTTGATACATTCCTCATCAGCATAATTCTTAGTGTACATATTTATGTATTTCTCTTTATAGTTCACAATGCTCTTTTCCAGCTCAGCAATCTTCTCTCTCATCTCCTTTAGAATATCTGCCATTTAAAAAAAATTGATCAGTTATAGAATCTATGCAGTGAAATCAGTAAAAAAACAGAAACAATTAAGCTCAAAAGGAAAAACAGAAAACAAAAAAACTGATGAGAAATAAGATAATTGACGAAAAACTGTCAAAAATAAGTAAAAACTGTTGAAAACAGTAAAAACTGTTGAAAACAGTTAAAAACTGTTCAAAACAGTTAAAGACAGTTAAAACTGATAAAAAACATTTTACGCGACGAAAAATAGTTCAAAACTTTCTCAACCAGTTAAAAACACAAAAACCAAAAACAGATAAACGAAATGATCCAAAATTAAAATCTAAACAAAAGATTAAAACTCAAAGACTAAAGACACAACAAGTCCAGAAATAAATGTCCAAGTCCAAAACAAATGTCCAAGACCAAATTCTGATTCTAGCCCAAATAAAATAGCCAACAACCATAACAACTTTTCACTATACAAATGTGAAACTTTTAAAAAAAATTAAATTGTTCTATCTGCTCTCAAATTGCAACTTCTATCCAAAAGTCCACTTGATGTAGATAGACCTTCACAATCCAATCAACCCTCCCTTTATGAACTCGCAACAAAATGAACCTGCAGACAAAGATTCTCGTCAAGTTCAAAATATGAATACAAAGACAAATTTGGCGAGAAGAAGAAATATGAAGAAAAGAGGTTCGAGAAGAAGTATGAGAAAAAGCCGGAAGAAAAGAAGAAATTTACCAAAGGTGTAGCTGATGAGAACACTAAGTGTTATAACTGTGGTAAGCTAGGCCACTTTGCTGTAAATTGTAGGAAGCCGRTAAAACGAGATACCGACTACTACAAGAATAAATTTCTTCTGTCCAAACAAAGAGATGCCGATAAACCACTTATGGCTGAGGATGAACACTGGTTGAATCTGACTGATAAAGAAGAAGAAACTGAAGCTGTTGCACATGTGTGCTTGATGGCTAGAACAGATAAAGGTTTGTCAGGTGAAGAAGAAGAACAGAAGGCAGGGAATTTAAATTGTTGTATATTCACTTGCAATATCAGCAGAAGCTTCTTTAACTATAAAGATAAGTGCAGTAGTTATAAATGTGATTTAGAAGAGCATGTTAGCTTTCTATTGAGATATCATGTTATTTGAGGAATCAGCTTTCTGCTGAAACAATTTATACCATTTTGCAGCTATGTTTCATAATTACAAGAACTCATTCTGTTGCTGTTAGCTTCTTATATGCAAATACACCTGTTCCGATGGTGTGTCTTCAACAATTCTGGAGTACACTCACTTTGGAAAAAGACGGGGACACCATTTACTTTGAAGGAGAAGTTGATGAATATGTCAGTCGTCTGATATTGAAACGTCTAAGAAGAATTCTTCGTCTGCCCGGACCAGGGTCTACTGGGTTTGAAGACTTTGTATCAGATGAACAACTCTGTTTGGATATCAAACGTCTAGGATACTCGGCAGAATTGAATAATCTAACTCAATTCAAAAGACGATTCCTTCCATCAATCTGGCACTTGTTGTTCTCAATTCTGAATAGATGCCTGACGTCAAAGACAACGGACATAGATACTTGTAGTAGCTCATTTCTTAAATTCTTTCATGGCATTGTCTTCTCAAGAAACTATGACTATGCTTTAGTCATATGGAATGAATTGGTAGAGCTGGTCAATGCAAAAAGATTCCCATCTAAAGCCGGAAGTTTGTGCCCTTTCAGAGGTTTCTACAACTGTTCATTAAGGCTATGATGAATGCTAACGAAGATATTTCGGCCAGATCAAATTCTGAAAAAGGGCCGACATTCACTATGACCAGAATTCGACAGCATACAGAAGTGGAAGATTTGGATTCTATAATGCTAGTACCACCAGAACTTATTGCCTTAGCTGATCAGACCGCTTAGTGCGTAATAGATTATAGGCGAGTGATAGATCCAATAGCTCAACCAGAACTGGTTGAACTTGCCCAAGGATCACCCCGTGCCTTAGTTGTGAGAGAGGAGTTAGGAATAGAAAAGCGAGTTCAGGAACAAGGGTTGCCTGAACATGGAAGTGTGATGAGAGAAAAAGAAATAGAGAGGGGTGAATAGGCGGGGGGAGCGTCTGATCGGCAAAGTACTTCATCTGACAGTACTTCTACAACTTCTTCAAGTTCGGAAACTATGAAACCGATAATGAGGCAGTTTCTGGTGATCATAGTGATGATGATGATAATGATGATGGAGCAGACAATCATCCTCAAACTACTCTTCCACAGAATATTCCAATTGGAACAATGGTTGATGATATAATTGATATTTTTCCAGAATATTCAACTCAACAGCCTTGTCCGAGCTTACGTTCATTGTCATTCAATATTGACGATGTTGATGATTATGATCGTATTCTTCAAGATTTACCTAACGTAGAAGAAGATGAGGGAGTTATAGTTGAAAATGTTGAGAGAGTGAGTGAAAAGGACGTAGAAAAATATGGAGAGGATGAGAGTGGAGCAGGAAGAGTATCAAGCTCCTTTCCAAGCTGAAACACATAGCCGGGCACCCACATCTGCTACTGACATTCATTCATTGAATGTTGGTATTGAACAAGACATAGCTAGCCCAGCTATGCAAATGCACACCCCAACCATCCACTCAACTGGTTCTAAAACAGTTGTTTCAATTGAACACGGGGATAGAGCACATTTGCTAACTACTTCTCATTTGGAGAATGTAGTTATTGAAATAAGTAGGCCGCTGCCCCAGCCTACGACTTCGATTCTATGCACCTCGAGTCTAGAGCCGATACACTTAGGTACACATGAGTCAAGAGCATCTGTTGCTCCAAGTGCAGTTCTTAGTGAACCTGCCGGAACGACCGGAGTGGTGTCTTTGGACATTTCACAAGGACAGGTCAGAAGTCCTACCAATGCTAACATTATGCCAACATTGAACGTAGGCACATCAGTTTATTCAACTGTTGTTACAACTGGTAATCTAAGTGATCCAGGTGTGAATTTACCTGACTTTGTGTCAAGGGAATATTTGGACGACACCCTAAAGGCTGTTCAATGTAATATGGATGCTCAAATGGCCAGTCTGAAAAGACTTCTGAAGGGAAAGGAAATTGTAGAAGATGAGCCACCATCTGCCCCATCACCACCACATGTACGTAAACCGTCAGTACCAGATCAATCGGTGGATGAACTTAAATCATTATTATATGCAAAATTGATGGCATCTCTGATGGATCTGAAATTCAACTTTGATATTAATCTAATACTCTAAATAAGCTCTAAAACGATTGAAGTGCAGCAGAAACATTAATAAGAGCAAAAACAGAGTAAATGATTGGAAATACTAAACACGCCAAGAACACACAGTTTCAATGAAGAAGATGAATGCAAGAAGGTTGCTCCAAAGGTTTTTCAATCAATTCAATTGAAAATTTGACAATTACAATACAGGAAACACCTACAATTACAAAGGTCCTATCCGCTATTTATACTAGTTTCTAACGACCTTAGAGACAAGATGTTGACGTGTGTCTTCATCTGAGCCATCCAAATAAAGTCGATTAAATCCTAGTCATGTGAGAAGCATATGCGGCTATCAACCTTTGGAAACTGTTGGAACAGAAACTTCACAGAAGACGAAATCCATAGACCCTCTGTGAGCCATCTCAGAGGCTCTGCTGTAATTGACTTGCATGTTTTATTGACAGAGGACTATTTTCCAGAACCTCTGTGAGAGACATCAGAGGTTCTATCACACTTCACTTGCTCGATCAAACGGCTTCTGTCGCTTAGTCCTCTGTTGTCTTCTGTGGAGTTATCCTTCTGTCAAGACTTGCG
>NC_037529.1:29939398-29948717 GCF_001531365.2 Cynara cardunculus var. scolymus
AATCTTAGGATCTCATCCTTATCCAAGAAAACAAACCAAAAGATGGGATTGTGGATAATGGTGTTAGGATGGAACCTATGCAGCCAAACAGGTCTGTTCTTTGGAGGAATGATCTTTAGCTATGGCTGGCCAACGTCATAGCCATGTCGAAGTCTTTCTGGCTGTAGAATTTGACTTGGGCATGTATCACCTCAATCAGCCTTCTGAGAGAAATCGAGTAGCTTGACCTCCTCTCCATGTACTTGTTTAGGATCTTGTGCAAGAAAATTAGATCAAACACGCACAGGTTGTGGAGATCAGCATCTGTGAAAGTATAGAGGTTGCCATCATCCCTCTTCACCGTATATTGGGTGTACTGCACGGTCTTCTTCAGCATGGTGCGCGGAGAAATGGTTTCAAGTGAGGGAATAACATGCTCTAAGAAGACCTGCACTGGTGGCTTGTTGAGTTTTGAGAAGTGAAACTTTGCTTCGATAGATGGCATTCCAGTTAGCTCTGGATTGTAAGGGGGCTCTGTGTTTGTGGATGAGTAACGCCACCGCAGAATCTCTTCGACAGTGGTTATGGGCTCTCTACGCACCTTCTGTGTAGGAATCTTGTTCATCGAATCAATAATTTTAGATACCCTCCTCACTGTGGCAGACTCTGGCATTCTGGTGTCTTCTTCAAGTATAGGCCTCTGGGTAGACCCCTCTGGTAGGATTGGCTTGACTGTTCCTAACAGAGCGTCGAACGTACCCATGGACGTTTCTTTAGGTATCTTTGCAAGTTTGGAAGAGCCTTCTCTGACTTTGGGGATGGGAGCCCTGCCTTTCTTCATCCGAGCCTCTACCAAAGACGCCTTGAGAGCTTGAACCAGATCAGGGTCGTCATATTCATTTTCATTGATCTCTTCCAGTGTGTCAGAGCTAGACCCTTTCTTTGGCGACTCCTCTACTACTTTACCCTTGCCTTTCCCCGTAAGCTCTGGAGATTTTTCTTTGGAGAATAGGGCTGCAGCAGAGTCCACTATTTTTAGTGATTTTGCAGAGGTTGATTTCTTTGTCTCAGTCTTCTTCTCCCCCTCATGACGATCAGGGTCTTTGCCTCCCTGATCATCATGGATTTGAGTAGCCTCTGCCTTGCACGAGGTGAGGGGAGACTTCTTCAAGCGCCTGAGAACTCTGGAGGCCGCCTTCTCCATCTTCTTTATTACCATTTCAGTATTCAGAGTGGTGGTGTTAATATCCATCTCTGTGGCCCATTTCATCTTAGAGATGCAATGATAGATTTCATTTCAGAATGAGTCACCTTCTTTGACGAGTTGCTTCGTGCAGTCTCTGATGGATTCGTTAGTAGCTCTGGCCTCTTTGAGAAGATGGTCGTGGTGTTTCCGCACGGTCTCTCTGAGAGCCTTAACCATTGCGTCTATCTCTCTGTGAGTGGCTAGATGGTTAATGTTAGCTCTGGAGGTTGATGAGTCGACGCCAACAGTGATCGCAGAGGAGAACATCTCTTTGATTTCATTCTTGAAGGTGGAGTAGTTCGTGTAGCCGGCGAAAACTATGTCTGCAGCATATTGGGCGACGACCTCTGTCAGTTCTGTCTTTAGTGTGTTGATGGAAGAAGGATTGAGAGACAGCGCGCTAAAGGCTTCTGTGAGATCATCCTTTTTGAGGACAAAGCTCTGAAGGGCTGATAAGGTCGCCTTGAGTTCAGAAGTTGTAGAAGTCAACTCCTTCAGAGCCTCTGTTAGAGGTTTAAGAACCTCTGTCGCCGGAGAGGAGGAGAACAAGCTTTTCAACTCATCCAACCTCTGGAATACCGTTGTGGCGAAGGTTTGCAACTCCTCCTTCGTCACATAGGCACTCGGGGAACCTAGATCATCAACACATGGTGACCTAGTAGCCTTGGAGTGTAAGGCGCCCTCAGTGACCGATTTGACGGTGTCATCTCGGGGACTTCCACCAGATCCTCGGACATCCCCAATTGGAGAGCCTABYRGTGTTCTGTCRATTTCGTGCCTAATAGGTTCAGAGCCTAATTGGGCAGAGGGATCGAGTGGAGACTTTGGGCGTTCTAGACCCGCAGCCTCTGTGATTCTCTCGCATGCCTCTGAAGCATGACTTGGTGGTTCACTCATGTGTGGAGGGGCAACAGATGCCTCTCTTTATAGTGTCGAGTCCTTGGGCGAATGAACTCTTATGATAAAACTACCATCCTTTTGAGAGGATGATGGAGTAGTATGGGGTTCCCGGTTTGTGCATTCGATAGAGGATGAAAGAATGTCCTCTGCGAGGTTGGTCGGTTCAGGGTTCAGCGTGTGCACGCTTTCTTCAATAAGGGTTCCCTCTAGAACAGGGTCCCTAGACATGTGGGTTGCACAGGGAGGGGGGCTTGGATGTGTGCCTTCGACATCTTTTTCACCCTCATCTAACTCCACTTCTTCCTCTTCGTCGTCTAATACGACTTCTGTCCCCAAATTTATCACCTCTGTGGGCGCTAAAAAACTCTGTTGGAGATTGAAGATTACATCTTGTATTTTCTCAGAGGGGGACTCTTCTAGAACAGTCTTGCGCAACCTTGTGCGCTTAGGTACAGCCTCTGTCGGGCCTTCTTTAATCTCGGCCTCTGTGACCTCAACCTCTGTAGGTTGGGCCTTCTTTGATTTCTTCTTTTTGGGTGTTGGCTGAGGACTGTTTGGACCCTCTTCTGCTACGGGTCTCTTCTTCCCTTTCCTTTTCTCAGAAGAATCGACATCCTTTTGAGTCTTCTTAGTTTTCTTTGGCCTTCGTGGGGGACTACTAACTACTCTCGGTCCTTCCTCACTCAGTTCCCTTGCCTCTGCAGGCACCTCCAATCGTCCCTCAACTCTCATTTTATGCACTCTCTAACATATGGGGATACCTATTCATGGAGGGGTTTCAGGGACCGACTCTGGCCTCCTGTATCCACGTCTATAAGCTTTCCTATCTCTTTTGCTAAGGTATTTGAGCATAGCTTTTGATAAAGGCCTTGGGCTTCTGTAGCCTAGCTCATGCTCTGTTGGATGAAACTCTTTCATAGGGTAACGAGCATTTGGCTCTGCAGAGGGCAGCTTCTCTACAATCAAGTCTCCAAAGACCAAGCCAAAGAACCTCTGTAAGATTAAGTTTGGGTGATTGAGGTCTTCCTTGGCTTTCTTCTGTCCTTTTACCTTTGAGTTCTCACCCCTTTGAGTAGCACATTTCTTCTTGATTAGGCCCACCATATCTTCAAATATGAGTTGCACGTAATCTAGGGGCAAGTTGAAGTATATACCATAGACAATGGAGAGCATGACATGAGATGCTTGATCGTGGCTGCCGACCTTCCCCGTTAAACAACAATTGATTATTGAGAACAGAGTATTCCACATAGGAGAAAGGCCCTTCCTTTTGAATTCGGTTCGTTTGACGATTTTTGTCTTTCCTGTATAAGAGTGGAATTCGAGGAATTCGATCAATTCTGCATCTGATGGAGTTGGTGCAAAGGCATCCAAATTAAGAACGTCCAGGGAAGGTAGGTGCAGGGCAGTATGCAGGGTATCGACGTTCATCTCCATAGATACTAGGGATTTGTTTATTGGGTGAGAAGCATAGCCCACTATGCATAAACCAGCATCTTTCAGGGTGCAGATATAAGAACTGAGTAGAAATTGGGTGAGATAGGTTTCAGGGGTAGGTTTCGTTGCCGTGAGTGCGTAATAGATGGGGTGATTTCGAAGAATCTCCAGGAGTGGATAGGTGTATTCTGGGAAGCCAGTTGGGGATGAAGCGAAGTAGTAGTTATTGGGTTTCTTTACCAGCATCACTTTTTCATATCGATTCTGTAAGAATGATATGACATGAGAGGTCAGTGCTTGAGATTGGTTCACTTCATTGTCGCTTGGGTTGTTTTCGGATTGAGCGGAGGCGGATGTTGAGCTTGAAGACATAGTTGCAGGTTGTCGGAAAGCTTGAGATTGTGCTGGAGGAGTATTTAGGAAGGGAAGGGGTATGAGATGTGGGGAAAAGGTATTTATAGTGACGAATTTTGAATGTGAACCGTTTATTTGGCGATATACATGATAAGTGGCTTATGGGAGAGACGAATCAAAATATGTCACGTGGTGTTGGGAAGACGCACAATTGATAACGTGAGCCCCCGTTTCTGACACGCGCGTGGTCAACTTTAACCCTTATCCACAGAACCATACGCACTATATCAATAATATAAAACTATAAAAGTTTTGTCAGAGACCTAAGGGTAACAGAGCCTCTGTGATATGTGCGGGGCCTTCTAATATGTTACACCTTTTTATACCTAAACGGTTTGAAAATCCTCAAGGAGATGAGCACTTGCACAGTTCAGACCCACAGAGCCTCTGATAGAAGCGCCAGAGGTTCTGATGAGCTGACCTCTGAAATCAAGATACTTCAAAAATTTTTCCACCTTCTGAGGTTTTAATTTTCAATTCAAAACTCCCCCTTGAAGCCAGCTTCCATGGCTCCCCCTCAAACTAGAAACCATTTAAAATCGTAAGAAGAAAGTATCGACAGAGGACCTGTTCAAAGAGCCTCTAAGAGTTATCACAGAGGGTCTGTGAAAAGACTTCTGTGATGAAAAACATTTTGCTTCTTCAATAGGTTTTATTCCTTTTAAGCATATACTCCCCCTCAAACCTTGCATATATCTGTGAGGTAAACCTGCTAACTAAGAAAACAAGTGAAGGTTAACCAAAAAGTAAAACTATATACAAATAGAGAATATTAAAAGTAAGACATACAACACTTAGAACTCTGGGCATGCCATTCCTATTTTTTCAACAAGGAAATTAAACCTTTTCTCATCAAGGGCTTTTGTAAAGAGATTAGCCAATTGGAATTCAGATTTTACAAAGTATAGTTCGACATTACCTTCTTCTACATGATGTTTTAAGAAGTGGTACCTTATATCAATATGCTTTGTTTTTGAATGTTGCACAGGGTTGGCTGATATTGCAATTGCGCTCTTAGAATCACAGAGAATGGGTATCTTGTCAACAGAGTAGCCATAATCACGTAGCTGAGTCTGCATCCACAGAGCTTGTGTAGGACCTGTAAATTCAGCTTTGATATTGATCTATTACTCTGAATGATCTCTAGGACGATTAAAGTGCAGCGGAAACAATAATAAGAACAAAACAGAGTAATTAAAAAAAGAACACACAGTTAAGATGAGGAAGAAGATGAACACAGGAGAATTGCTTCAAAGGTTTTTCAATTCATTCAACTGAAAAATTGACGATTACAATACAGGAAGCACACAGTTTACGAAGGCCTAAGCTGCTATTTATACTAATCCCTAACGACCTTACTGAGAAGATCTAAAAGAGAGAAATCATCAAAGCCGTCCAAGTAAAGTCTATTAAGTCCTAGTCACGTGAGAAGCACATGCAGCAAACAACCTTTAAAAAAATAGTTGGAAGAGGATCTTCACAGAAGACGAATCCGCAGACCCTCTGTGAGCCATCTCAGAGGCTCTGCTGTAATTGACTTGCATGATCTTATTGTCATAGGACCATTTTCTAGAACTTCTGTGAGAGTCATCAGAGTTTCTGTTACACTTTACTTGCACGATGAAACAACTTCTGTTGCTAGTCCTCTGTTGTCTTCTGTGGAAGATACCCTTCTGTCAACACTTGCAGAATACTTTTTCATACTTTTACAAGAAGTGAATAATAGAGCTAACAATCTCCCCCTAAGTATGTAAAAGTAAATTTAGACAAAAGGTTGCAAGAAATGACTAATTGAAAGAATTATAAGAGGAGATTAAACTCATCCTCTGAAAAGAATTACATAAATTGAAAGAATTGAAAAATTTGTTGCTCAGGCCTATATTATTACAAGAATTAGTCCATAGCAGAGTCTGGATAGTCATCTATGGCAAATTGCAGGTCTGACTTGATAATTTTGTAGACTTTGAATATCCACTCTCTGAAGGAGACTTGAACTTTGATTGTTTCCAGAAGACCGGTCACTTCGTCCACCCTTAAATGCCCTCTCTGCACCTTTGTCACCACTAGGTTGAACACCCACTCAAGAGACTCTGTTGAATATTTGTGCGTCTCTTTGGGATTGAAGAACCTTAGAATCTCATCCTTGTCCAGGATTACAAACCCAAAGATGGGATTGTGGACAATGGTGTTGGGATGAAATCTAAGCAGTCAACTTGGTCTGTTTTGTGGAGGAGAAATTTTTAGCTCTGGCTGGGCCAACCTCATCACGATGTCGAAATCTTTCTGGCTGTAGAACTTGACTTGAGCGCGCATTACCTCAATCAGCCTTCTGAGAGAAATCGAATATGTTGACCTCCTCTCCATGTATTTGTTCAATATCTTGTGAAGGAATATAAGATCAAATACACAGAGCTTATGGAGGTCAGCGTCTGTGAAAGTATATAGGTTGCCGTCATCCCTCTTCACCATGTACTGAGTGTATAGCACAGTCTTCTTAAGCATAGTTCTTGGAGAAATTGTTTCGAGTGAAGTAATCACATGCTCTGAGAAGACCTGCTCTGGTGGCCTTGTGAGTTTCGAGAAGTGGAACTTTGCAATGGCAGAGGGCATTCCTGTAAGCTCTGGGTCATAAGGGGGCTCTGTGTCCACGATAGAGTAACGCCACTGCAGAATCTCCTCAACAGTGGTTACGGGCTCTGTGCGCACCTTCTTTGTAGGAATCTTGCTCATAGATTCAAGGATCTCAGATACCTCCCCACCGTGGCAGATTCTGGCATTCTGGATTCTTCTTCTAGTATAGGCCTATGGGTAGACACCTCTGATAGGATAGGCTTGACAGTTCCTACCAGAGCGTCAAACGTACCCGTGGACGTTTCTTCTGGTATCTTCGTGAGTTTGGAAGAAGAACCTTCTCCAACTCTGGGGATGGGGGCTTTGCCCTTTCTCACCTCTGCCTCTGCCAAAGGCGCCTTTAGTGCTCGAACAAGATCCGGGTCATCGTACTCTTCTTCATTGATCTCCTCTGATGTTTTAGAGCTTGACCCCTTCTGTGGCGACTCCTCTACTGCTTTACCCTTGCCTTTCCCTTTAGGCTCTGGAGATTTGTTTTTTGAGAATAGGGCAGCAGCAGAGTCCATTATTTTTAATGGTTTGGCAGAGGTTGTCTTCTTTGGTTCCTCTGTCTTCTTCTCCCCCTCATGACGATCATGGTCATTGCCTCCTTGATTGTCATGGATTTTAGTGGCTTCTGTCTTGCAAGTAGTAAGGGGAGCCTTCTTCAATCGCTTTAAAACTTTGGAAGCCGCCTTCTCCATCTTTTGAATGACCTCCTCAGCAATCACAGAGGCAGTGTTGATATCCATCTCTGTGGCCCATTTCATTTTAGAGATGCAGCGATAGATCTCATTTMTGAAGTTATCACCTTCTTTGACGAGTTGCTTCATGCAGTCTCTTATAGATTCGTTGCTTGCTCGGGCTTCCTTGAGGAGTTGGTCGGTGTATTTTCGTACGGTCTCTCCAAGGGCTTCAACCATTGAGTCTAGCTCTCTACGAGTGGCTAGATGGTTAATGTTAGCCCTGGAGGATTTAGAATCAATGCCATAGGTGACCGCAGAGGAGAACATCTCTTTGATCTCATCCTTGAAGGCGGAATAATCTGTGTAGCCGACGGAAATGAAGTCTGCAGCAAATTGGGCAGCTACCTCTGTTAACTCTGTCTTGAGCTTTTGGATTGAAGAAGGGTTTAGAGACAGGGCGCTGAAGGCTTCTGAAGGTCGTCTTTGTGCAGGACAGAGCTCTAAAGGGCTGAAACAGTTGCCTTGAGCTCAGAAGTTATGGAAGTCAACTCCTTCAGAGCCTCTGTTATCGGTGCAAAAGCCTTTGTCGTTGGTTGGGAGGAGAACAAGCTTTTCAACTCATCCAACCTCTGGAATACCGCTATAGCGAAGGTTTATAACTCCCTCTTCGTCACATAGGTATCCTGGGAACCTAGATCACCAACACATGGTGACCTAGTAGCCTCAGAGTGTGAGGCGCCCTCAGTGACTGGTTTTTCGATGTCAGCTCGGGGACGTCCACCAGATCCTCGAACATCTCCAATTGGGGAGCCTACCAGTGTTCTGTCGATATCGTGCCTAGTAGGTTAAGAGCCTAACTTGGCAGAGGGATCGAGTGGAGACTTTGGGCGTTCTAGACCCGCAGTCTCTGTGAATCTCTCATATGCCTCTGAAGCATAACTTGGTTGTTCACTCAAGTGTGGAGGGGCAACGGATGCCTCTCTGGGTTGTTACGAGTCCTTAGGCGAATGGACTCTTATTGTAAAACCAACATCCTTTTGAGAGGATGTTGGAGTAGATTGTGGTTCCCGGACAGTGCATTCGACAGAGGACGAAAGAATGTCCTCTACGAGGTTTGCTGGTTTAGGGCTCAGCGTGTGCACGCTTTTTTCAATAGGGGTTCCCTCTAGAACAGGGTCCCTAGAAATGTGGGTAGCACTAGGAGGGGGGCTAGGATGTGTGCCTTCGGCATCTTTTACTCCCTCTTCTATCTCCAACTCTTCTTCTTCGTCGTCTAATATGACTTCTGTCCCCAAATCCGCTACTTCTGTAGGCACTTTAAACTCTTGTTGGATGTGGAAGAGTACATCATGTATCTGCTATGTTGGGGACTCTTCGTGAACAACCTTGCGCAACCTTCTGCGCTTTGGAGCAGCCTCTACAAGGCTTTCTGGGATTACAGCCTCTGTGACCACAACCTCTGCGGGTTGGGCCTTCTTCGATTTCTTCTTCTTTGGGCTTTGTAGAGGGCTGCTTGGACCCTCTTCTTCTGCGGGTCTCTTCTTCCCTTTGTTTTTCTCAGAAGAGTCAACACCCTTCTTTGTCTTCTTTGGTGGGGGACTTGCTACTCTCGGTCTGTCCTCACTCACCTCTCTAGCCTCTGCTGGCTCCTCCCTTCTTCCCTCAACCCTCATTTTTTGCACTCTCTCTCCTAAGGGATACCTATGCGTGGAGGGGATTCAGGGACCGGCTCTGGCCTCCTGTATCCACGTCTGTACGCTTTCCTATCACCGTGGCTAAGGTATTTGAGCATGGCTTTTGATAGAGGTCTTGGGCTTCTATTACCCTGCTCATGCTCTGTGGGGTGGAACTCCCTCATCGAATACAATCTAGCATTAGGCTCTGCAGAGGGCAGCTTCTCTGCTATCATTTCACCAAATACCAGACCAAAGAACCTTTGCAGAATTAGATTTGGATGGTTTAGGTCCTCTTTGGCCTTCTTCTGTGCCTTCACTTTAGATTTCTCACCCCTCTGAGTAGCGCACTTCTTCTTGATTAATCCCACCAT
>NC_037529.1:29953297-29954448 GCF_001531365.2 Cynara cardunculus var. scolymus
ACAACGTTTAATTTAGGTACCCACTTCCAATTGGGTCCTTTAACATTAGCTTGTTTGAGGTATGCCACAACATCCTTTGATTTGGTCTTATTATTCTTGGAAGAATTGCCAAGTTGTCTATTATTCACCCCAGAACCATGACTCTTGGGGTGAGAGACTAAACAGGAAAAATGGTGAATGTGATTAGATAGAGCATGCATGATATTGAAACAATCACAGAAGGAGACATTGCAAGAAGCTTTCTTAAAATTTCCATTAAAATTATGAAAGAAGGGTACAGAGTTTTTATTTTTAGAGCCCTTCTTAGGTGTGGGCTTCTCATTACAAGATTCCTTCCCTATTCTAGGCTCCATTTTGAAATCCTTTTTAAAACTCTTCTATATTGGTCTCCTCTTTGGTTTTCCTACAATCACTGAGACAAAAGCATTGTTAGATTGAGGCCATTTTCTCAATTTTTGCCAAGTGTAAATTGGTCTTTGAGTAGCAGAGGAAGAGCATTGAGAGTTACTTTGTCTTTGATTTTYCTTCTTTCTTTTCTCAAGATCAATATTAGTTTCTATAACTTTTGTAGGACTATCTTCATGATCTGAGGCATATTCATGCTTAGAAGTATCTTTTTTAGAGAGTTCTGTGAGAAAAACCTTTTTATAAAGAGACTCAATTTCGGAAGGCTCTGTGATGTGTTTTGGAAAAAATTCAGGAGCCTCTGAGGATAACTTTCTTTCAAGAGGCTGAATAGAACACCTAAAAGCACAGTTTTCTTGAGTTTCTGGTTGTCCAAATTTAAAGATTCCAATCTGACTCTGTCTCATAAATCTCCTTGGAATGGAATCCTTCTTTTTAGAAGATGAGAAAGAGTCAATTTAGTTTTCAAAAGCAACATTTTCAATTGTTAAACAATTTTTTGTGTCTGGAGCAACCAACAGCCTTCTTCTTTTGAAAATGGACTTAGTGTTAGGAATATTACTTTTAAGATTCTTAGTGGATCTAAAGGTACTCTCAAGAGTTTTGTTGGATTTGAAGCCAGGTTTGTTATCAAATTCTAAGAAACCTAGACCTCTTCTGCCCATGTTAACTTTTATCTTTTTGTAAACATTTTGAGCCTCTTGAAATTTTCTAATTTTGAGCTCTCTGTCAAGAACATGTTGGTG
>NC_037529.1:29955879-29957006 GCF_001531365.2 Cynara cardunculus var. scolymus
CCAGTAGCTGGAACTCTTGGAATTAAATTCATTGGCACATAAGGAGGATTGTATAGAAATTCACATATTCTAGGGTGAATTCCCTCTGAAAAGTTGATCATTCGCACCTTCCGTGCGGATACTCCTCACAGATAAGCGTGGGAGGCTTTGATTGAGATCCAGTACTCATGAACGAGGTATTAGCCAAGTTCACCATTGAAATTAGAAGAAGAAGAATAAGAACAAGATGAAACTGATTTAATAGAATGAAACAGGGTAATCTGAAGAAAACCGGTGTTCTAGAAAAATGCAGATTAATACCACAAACAGAATTAATCGAATAAGAATTCAATTCCTGCTCTGATACCAATTGTAGGACCTGTAAATTCATCTTTGATATTGATCTATTACTCTGAATGATCTCTAGGATGATTAAAGTGTAGCGGAAACAATAATAAGAACAAAACAGAGTAATTAAACCAAGAACACACAGTTAAGATGAGGAAGAAGATGAACACAGAATAATTGCTTCAAAGGTTTTTCAATTCATTCAATTGAAAAATTGACGATTACAATACAGGAAGCACACAGTTTACAAAGGCCTAAGCTGCTATTTATACTAGTCCCTAACGACCTTACTGACAAGATCTAAAAAGAGAGAAATCACCTAAGCTGTCCAAATAAAGTCTATTAAGTCCTAGTCATGTGAGAAGCACATGCAGCAAACAACCTTTGAAAAAACAGTTGGAAGAGGATCTTCACAGAAGACGAATCCGCAGACCCTCTGTGAGCCATCTCAGAGGCTCTGCTGTAATTGACTTGCATGATCTTATTGTCATAGGACCATTTTCCAGAACTTCTGTGAGAGTCATCGGAGGTTCTGTTACACTTTACTTGCACGATGAAACAACTTTTGTTGCTAGTCCTCTGTTGTCTTCTGAAGATACCCTTCTGTCAACACTTGCAGAATACTTTTTCATACTTTTACAAGAAGTGAATAATAGAGCTAACAGCTTGTGAGCAACAACTTGTAGCGGCTACATATTCAGCTTCTGCCGTGGAAGTTGATACACAATTATGCTTCTTTGAAGACCAACTAACAAGCTTTCCTCCAAGAAATTGACAGCTTCCAGAGGTGCTCTTTCTGT
>NC_037529.1:29958096-29959753 GCF_001531365.2 Cynara cardunculus var. scolymus
TGGCCTTGTTTCTCACCACCACACCTTGTTCATCCTTTTTGTTGCGAAAAACCCACTTGGTGCCTATTGCAAGCTTTCCACTTGGCAGAGGTACAAGAGTCCATACATGGCTTCTGTCAAACTGAATGAGCTCAGCATCAACCCAAAAGGGATCTGCCAGAGCCTCTGCCACTGTTTTTGGTTCAATTTCACTTACAAAACAAGCAAATAAGCAGAAATTTACAGTGGCTCGTGTCTTCACAACAGCAGAGGGTTCTCCAATAATTTGAGATTGTGGATGGCTTTTGGTCCACTTAGTAACATGTGGTGGCTGAACAGAAGATATTATTTTTTTTGAAGAGTTTGAGATTGATATTGAGATGCGGAGTCTGGGACTTGTTCTAGATCTTGAATTGAAGTGAAGTCTGGAGGACTTTCTGTTTGGGTAGCATCTGGTGTAGAAGCTTCTATGGAAGGTGTTACAGAGGATGATGAAATGGGAGGTGCTTGCTCTGTAATAGTTGTTGTGGAAGGACTAGCTCTTGTAGCTTGATCTTGACTAACAGATTTTGCAGATGTTCTTTCAGGTTCATTGTCATCTTCATACCACTCTGCAAAGAGTTGTCCTAAATCTGGGGTGATTGTGGTATTTGGTGACTTGTCAGCCTGAATTTTCAACTCTTCAGAGAACTTATCTTTAATAACCAGAAAAGTATCATCAAACTTCACATTAGTGCTAACAACCATAATTTGGTACAAAGCATTTACACCCAAACACATGGAAGAACTTGATGTTTGGTCTTTTGTTGTGGAGAAGTTGATAGGGTGTCTTTTCAAATTTCTTTACTACCAAGGACCTATTCTGTGTGTAGCAAGCAGCAGAGACAGCTTCTGCCCAGAAGGAGAGTGGTAGTCCAGAGGCATTCAACATAGTTCTTGCAGCTTCAACGAGTGTTTTGTTCTTTCTCTCCACTGCTCCATTCTGTTGTGGAGTCCTTGGGGCTGAGAAATTGTGAGTGACGCCAACAGAGGCCAGGTACTCTTCAATCAGATAGTTCTTAAACTCTGTGCCATTGTCACTTCAGAGTACTCTAACCTGATGACCAAGAAGAACTTGGAGTCTTTTCAAGAGATTGATTAGTACAGAAGGAACTTGAGATTTCTTTCTAAAGAACTCTACCCAAGTAAATGTTGAAAATTCATCAATGAGTACCAGAATGTACTTCTTTCCTCSAAGACTTTGCACAGAAATAGGACCACAGAGGTCCACATGAAGCATTTGCAAAGGCTTATCATAGGAAGGATCAGACTTGGTTTTATAAGAAGACCTTTTGAGTTTTCCCATTTCACAAGCTGAACAAAGATGATCTTTCTCAAATTTTATATTAGGCAGTCCTTTGACTAAATTAAACCTTACCAGCTTGTCAAGAGTATGGAAATTAAGATGACAAAACCTGGTATACCAGAGCTAAGCATCTTCATTCTTCACAGAGGACACAAGACACACTTCCTTTTTGGTTTCTAATGTGTCAAAACACAAAAGATACAGATCTTCTCTTCTGTTGGCCCTCATTACCTCTATCAGTGTATCAACTTTGTACATAATGCATAATTTGACTTTAAAGAGCACATCAAGACCATTGTCACACAACTGACTGACACTTATGAGATTGTGTTT
>NC_037529.1:29962182-29986140 GCF_001531365.2 Cynara cardunculus var. scolymus
ATAGCCATGATTAACAGCCTTTTGCATTTGCTTCCCAATTCAACCAATACCTTTTCTTCATCGCTCCAATTTGCAATTCGTTTAGGCTCATAGTGCTCAGGAACTTCGGGGGCTGTACCAGTTGCTGGAACTCGTGGAATCAAATTCATTGGCACATATGATGGATTGTAGAGAAATTCACAGATTCTGGGGTGAATTCCCTCCAGGAAGTTGATCATACACACTTTCCATTATGGGTATTCCTCTCGGATAAGCGTGGGAGGCTTGGATTGAGATCCAGTACTCATGAACAAGGTATTAGCCATGTTCACCATTGAAATTTGAAGAAGAAATAAGAACAAGATGAAACTGATTTAACAGTGAGTGAAACAGGGTAATCTGAAGAAAATGGTGTTCTAGGAATCACAGATTAATTCCAAAAGCAGAATTAATTGAATAAGAATTCAAAACATGCTCTGATACCAATTGATGGATCTGAAATTCAACTTTGATATTAATCTAATACTCTAAATAAGCTCTAAAACGATTGAAGTGCAGCGTAAACATTAATAAGAGCAAAAACAGAGTAAATGATTGGAAATACTAAACACACCAAGAACACACAGTYTCAATGAAGAAGATGAATGCAAGAAGGTTGCTCCAAAGGTTTTTCAATCAATTCAATTGAAAATTTGACAATTACAATACAGGAAGCACCTACAATTACAAAGGTCCTATCCGCTATTTATACTTGTTCCTAATTACCTTAGAGACAAGATGTTGACGTGTGTCTTCATCTGAGCCGTCCAAATAAAGTCGATTAAATCCTAGTCACGTGAGAAGCATATGCGGGTAACAACCTTTGGAAACTGTTGGAACAGAAACTTCACAGAAGACGAAATCCGCAGACCCTCTGTGAGCCATCTCAGAGGCTCTGCTGTAATTGACTTGCATGTTCTATTGACATAGGACTATTTTCCAGAACCTCTGTGAGAGACATCAGAGGTTCTGTCACACTTCACTTGCTCGATCAAATGGCTTCTGTCGCTTAGTCCTCTGCTGTCTTCTGTGGAGTTATCCTTCTATCAGGACTTGCGATATACTTTTTCTATACTTTTACAAGATAGGAATAATGGAGCTAACAATCTCAAAATCCAGATGCTGAAGATGCAGATTTGGTCGGCCTCTTACGACAACAATTAGATGTTAACCCTTTTGTTCGAGCCTAAGAGTTTTTGGCTTTTCAAGATGTGGTTACTTCTAGCTTTTCTAAAGTTAGCAAGTTAATCAAATCCAATACCCAAGATCTAAAGAGTTCAATGGATGCCCTAGCTAAACGGGTGTCTACCTTAGAAGAAACTTGCAAATCTCAGGCCATATCTCTTAAACGAAGGCATGACGATCCGGATGATCCAGATAGTCATGAGGGGGAGAGAAAGAGACAGAGATTGGCCGAGATATCTGAGCAAGCTACAAGGGTTGGAGAGGAGCCATCAACTCAAGATGTTATTGCTGAAGCTTCTGCCCTGGAATTTGTTTGGGAAAGAACAATTGAGGCCATTGTGATTGAAGATGAAGAAATGGAGACAAGTCCTACGATCGAGCCAATGGTTGAAAAGCCGGCGGACTCCACAGTAGGAACAAGGATGTTATTGGACTTTTCTGCCAATGTAGGTTTCAACGATGTGTTCTCTACTACTCTGGGTGGAAAGCAAGATTTTGGAGAAGACATTGACAACATAGACGAGTCGACTGGGATTTACTTTGATTTTGAAGCTGATATAGATGATGAAGATCTAGTTTTTCCTGTTCAAGAAGACCGTCAGTCTGTTCCAGAATCTTCCACTGCAGATGTACCTGATGTGTCAGACATCCCTGCTCAAAGAGAACAAGTTGATCCTACTGAAATCTTCACCAAAAATTATGTGCCATTCCATATCAGAGCAAATTTTCCTGGTTATGATCGAGCAAGAATCCGAGAGCCATATTTAGAAGATATCTACTTTGGAATTTTCATCCGACATCGAAAAGCTCTGAGCGGTGATAAAGTTCTTGGCATTCATCGTCAGGCCAAAGATTACCGCATTGAATACAGACACCTTTTGAAAGCCAAGCGTCTACCGATAAGTGATGTGCGTACCAAGCATCGGGTCGTCAAGATCAAACAAATTGATGCTCAGAAGCTTCTAAGAATTTGGTATCCTGTGTTTACAGTTACTAGACAGGATGGTCAGATTTGGAGATTCAGCGAARYTRATTTTTCAAGCTTATACTTGGAAGATCTTGAATATATGTACTTCGAAATTAGAAACATGACCAACAGGAAGGAAGGAGAACCGATTGCTCTTGTCATGTGAAACTGGCTATGGTCATTGATGTTCAAATGGGCCTTGAAGACAATCAACGGATCATCAATCTGAAAAGACCAAATCAAGAATTAGAAGATATTGAAGCTTATCCAGTCTATATGATTCTTGAAAAGCCAGAGTTCGGGGTCATATACTTTGCTCAACTTCAAGTAAAGAAATTCATGAGATTTTGTGAGCTGAATAAATATTCTGATGGTACGATAAGATTGGTGAGAAGGGCGCTTGACTTGAAAAGGGTAAACAATGACAGAGCTGCTGAATCAGAAAGGATGAGTTCTAAAGAAAGATATTTGTTGGTCAATGCGATAAATTTGCTCGAGGAGAAAATCCAATACAGGAACGCTCTGAGAAGATTAGAGAAAATTCTTGGAATTCGAAAGACGAAATTTACAAGAGTCCAAACTTGAATTCAAAGGGGGAGAATGTTGGGTTTGAGTAAGAGCTTTAATGTTGTATTCAAGTTTATCCTTAGTATATTTGCTTTGTAATAGTGTAGCTTTACTATTTTCTAGTATAAATAGTATTTTCCTTGTAATTGTCATTACCAAGTCATTAGCAGAATTGTAATCAAGATTAGAGCTGTAATTTCTCTCTCTCTCAATCAGATTAGTAACATTTGATGATCTATTCTTTCTACTATTCTATTCATCTTGTTCTTGAAGATCTTATCATTTTTGTATCAATCTTGGACTTCACAAAGAGAAATTCAACTCGTAAGTACTTGTCTCATTTACTCTTTTCAGTGAACCAAATGAATACTTTGAAATTTCATTCAAGACAAAATATTACAAGTGATTATCGTTGTTTAAGAAGCTTAAAAATAAAAACTATACGCTGAAAGAAAATAAAAGTAGAGGGTTACAAGATCAAAAGGATTTTTAATTGAAATCTTTGAAGGAGATGTAGTTGGGAACATCTTCTCCTTGATTGTTTTTTTTCCAGCATTTCCTTTCAAATTTTGCGGTACATCATATCTCTAAGGAGGTCTTCATTCAAACATGTTTGAAGATACTCCATATGATCTGTTGGGTAGAGATGAAACTCAGATACTTGCTGAAACCTGTATTGACCATCATAGTCAATGAACATAAGTCCGTACTCAGGTTTCACATATACTGTGTTAGGATCAAAGGGTCCCTTCTCAGGTAGTGTCAGATTCAACATTGAGATATCTAGCTTCTTTATATCTCATGCTCGTTCTTGTGGGATGGTCCTTCTTCGTAATCAGAAAGGATCTTTCTTCTTCGAGAGGTCTTCAGTGGTAGAGGTGGAACCTCGATGATCTTCGACGCTTTGTTGAATAGCTTATTCATAACTTCTTCAATGTAAGCCTTATGTAACATCGCGATTACACTAAAATAAAAATACAAATTGTCAGGAATATTTAACCGATCAAAAAGAAGAAGAAATTCACCCGAATCCAAGACGGGATACGATTTCTAATTATCCACCAAAAATTAAGTTTAATTTGACCGGTAAGTCAAACATCCCTCGAAAATAGTTTAAACAACTTACAAACTAAGACTTTTACAAACCAAAAGTCGGGACAATAGTATAACTACCCAACATACGAGTAATTATTACAAACCCGAAACATCAAAAACATACGAAACATGTACCAAAAGTTACTTTCAAATCTTCTATGTGTCAACCGAAAGCTAACCCACCTTGCCTTTATCTCGACCCATATCGATTTTTCCTGAGATTTTTAAACTTAAGGGGGTAAGTGAATCGCTTAGTGAGTATATATCAAAGCATATAAATAGATGCAATTTACATATATTAACAAAAGAATTAGGAGGCAAAGCCGATTAATCTCTAGCTTTCAAATTTTTGCGGAACATATCACGTATAGAGTTAACAAAACCATAACGACTCACTGATCCTTAATACGTCAAATGAACACTTACTGATTCATAATTAAACCAGAAATGAGTACATAACATACCTTACAAATTTGTATTTAAAAATTGGAATCAACGGGTTACATGTATGATTTCGGTACCGGATCAAATCAACGTATCAAGAAGCCATACAACTCACAAAGTACTTAGCGTCAATGACACCATATCGATTGTAATAATTCAGGAGCATGATCACAAGAGTAGAGTAAATATGTGCAGCACACCCCTTCTTCATTTGCTTGGCCCATGCAAAGTACTCACCCTCGACTCCTTACCATTCGGGATACGTGAGTACGATAACCGGTATGCCACACCCAACCTCCCTCCCCTTGGGATACGTGGACATACACCACGCTACAGCATATCACACAAAGTAATACCCGTAGATCATGGTTTACCTAGAGACAAAAAGAAGGTCTCGAATCCAGACTCGACCGACATCACAGAATGAACAACAAATACCAATTCAAGACCATGGGACTCGACACGCTCAAGATATTTGATAACACATGCAAATCTACTAATTTACAGTAAGAAAGCATATACATATACTACATATAAGTATAAGTTCAATATAAACTCACAGTGCTTCAATGTAAACAACCGCACACGGTAACATCAAATTCCATCCAACAATAGCATTAGACCTTCAGAGGCTCTAAATAGCCTTAATATATCCCCTGGGGAAACATTTCAAGTATCATTAATAAACTATATACCAATGTCAAGTTATACACTTTTAGACCTTGACTATCCTACTTTCATTTCCCCTGTACAACCCTCTGTTCATCCCATGTTTTACCACACTTAGACTCATAGTTAGCCAATGACTTCTAAATACTAAATAAATTATTCCCTTATAGATTTCTAATGCAACTAACCTCACATTTTTATGATTTTTCTGCGATTTATTATGTTATTTACAACACAGCAGCTCAAAGCTGTCAAAATTCAGCTTTACAGCATAATACATGTTGCAGTTTTTACCCTTCTTAACTTCAATTTCACATTTTCATGTCTAAAGATGAATTGTAGTTCATTATGTTATTTTTCCATGGACACTGATCTCATATTCATACGATTTGTTTTCAATTTTATACAAAATTCTAAATCAACGCATTTACATTGCCATTTCACTCGAAAATCTTCATTTTTGCAAGTTATAAAAGCCCATACCGCTCCAAATTTCATCTTTACCATCATAAACATGATACATTACCACATTCTAACAAGAAATACACTTATTTATTAAAATCCGTACCTATCATAGTTTCGATTTTACAATAATAGCAAAAAAACATAAACTAATCACCATCTAACATCAATATCATGTTATACAACCATCTTATAACATGAAAATACCAAAAATCCCAACCACATGAAACCCTAGACTYCTCAAATTCTTAACAAAACACCAAACAAATCATGAAATGGGTTCAAGATAGTGTTGTACCTTTGCTTAATCCTTCAATTTCACCAAAAATCTTGTTAAATCTCCTTGATTTTGAGTTTTGAGGAGAATATTATGTGAAAATCACACCTTCTTGTGTGTGTGAAGGTTCTGGAGTGTAAAATACCATTAAAGAGTCAAAATCTGGTTTTTGAACTATTTTGGTCAACAAGTCAACCTAGTTTGACACAATTGGCAGATTTAGTCCCTCATGCGTATCTTGGTCGTTTCAACTCAGATTCGCACAAAACTTTCCAGATCTCTTAATTGATCTATAATAAGCTTAAGTATAACATTTCAGCCTCTAATTCGATCCTGATGTCCATATTCCAATCTAACTTTGATATTTTTCACTTATTTACTACAAGAACATGGGTTCCCGTATATGGCCTTATAGTGTACATTTAGACACATTTTTTTGTGAACTTTTATAATTTTCACTTTTCAACTAACATAAATAAGCACAAACCCATAATATACTTTATTGACTTAGTTAAACATGTTTGGCAACATAAATGGACTTTTAGAAAGTTGGATGTTACAAATACCTTCCCTTTTGAAGATTTCGTCCCTAAAATCATGGCTGTGGAATTAATGAAGGGTACTTAGACATCATCTCGTCTTTGCGTTCCCACGTCCAATTTGGTCCACAATGATGTTTCCACTTCACTAATACCAAATTTACCTCTTTGTTGCGTAAATTCACTGTCCGCTCTTTCAAGATACTTTCGGGCTCTTCGACATATTGAGGCTTTTCATTTATCTTAACTTCCGATAATGGTACAACTTCCTCATGTTTGACCAAACATTTACGTAGATAACCGACATGGAAAACATCATGTATACCTGCTAGTTCTTTAGGTAATTCTAAACGGTAAGCTTGTTTTCTGACGCGTTCAATAATCTTGAATGGACCGATGAAGCGAGGACTGAGTTTACCTTTCTTTCTAAACTGTAATACTCCACGCCACGTGGAAACCTTCAACATGACCAAATCTTCGACTGAGAACTCGATCGGTCTTTTGCGGCGATCAGCGTATGACTTTTGTCGGTCCTGAGCTGCTTTCATTCTCTCTCGAATCACTTGTATTTTGTCGTCTGTGATTTGTACAAGTTCGGGTCCAACAAGTATCTTTTCCCCGGTTTCTATCCAACACAGAGGCGTACGACACTTACGGCTGTAAAGGGCCTCAAACAGTGCCATTCCAATCGTCGAATGGTAGCTGTTGTTGTAAGAAAATTTAATTAATGGCAGATGAGTATCCCAGCTACCACCAAACTCTAAAATACAGCCACGAAGCATATCCTCTAAAGTCTAAATTGTGCTCTCAGATTGCCCGTCAGTTTGAGGATGATACGCAGTGCTAAAGACCAACTGCGTCTCAAGTTCTCGTTGTAACCCCAACCAGAATTTAGACGTGAAACGTGAATCATGATCAAAGATGATTTTAGTCGGTATACCTTGTCGAGCGATAATTTCATCAATATAAAGTCGTGCCCACTTATTCAACGGATACGATTCCAGAACGGGAAGAAAATGCGCATATTTCGTCAACCGGTCCACAATGACCCAAATACTATCATGCTGTCGCTGAGTCTTTGGCAACTTCGTAACTAGGTCCATTGTTAACTCCTCTCATTTCCACACGGGAACCTCTAGAGGCTGTAAACTCCCGTATGGCTTTTGATGCTCAACCTTCACTTTCATACAGGTAATACACTGCTCAACATAATGTGCAATATCGATTTTCATCCCCGGCCACCAGTAATCAGTACGAAGATCGTAGTATATCTTAATGCTTCCTGGATGGATAGACATTCTCGATTTATGCGCCTCGGCCAATACAGTATCTCATGCACCACCAAATCTAGGGACCCAGATTCGGGTCTTAAGGACTTTCAAACCACGAGAGTCTTCAGATAAAGAGTCGACATAACCCACCATCCATTCTGACTTGACATGCTCCGGCTTCAAAGCCTCGTGCTACCATTTTTGTATATCATCAAACAGATTGGTTTTCATAGACATATGAGTTATAACATAACATACATAATTCACGTATGCTTTCCGACTCAAAGCATCCGCCACTACGTTGGCTTTACCCGGATGATAGAGTATCTCACAGTCGTAATCTTTAATGAGCTCCATAGCACGCTGCTGACGCATATTCAAAGTCTGTTGATCGAACAAGTATTTTATACTTTTATGATCGGTGTAGAGTTGGCATTTTGTGCCATAAAGATAGGGGCGCCACAATTTAAGTGCAAAGACCACCGCTGCCAACTCAAGAT
Organism: Cynara cardunculus var. scolymus; assembly: GCF_001531365.2. Lineage (NCBI taxonomy): Eukaryota > Viridiplantae > Streptophyta > Magnoliopsida > Asterales > Asteraceae > Cynara > Cynara cardunculus. The sequence continues at coordinate 29,970,177 of NC_037529.1, forward strand.
CATGAGTGGGGTAATTCTTTTCGTATTTGTTCAATTGACATGACGCATAAGCGATGACCTTTGCTTCCTGCATCAATACACAACCAAGTCCTAATCGTGAGGTATCACTATAAACTACAAAATCCTCACTACCTTCAGGTAAAGAAAGAATTGGTGCATGTGTCAAACAATCTTTCAAAGTCTGAAATGCCTTTTCTTGATCTTTGGTCCACACGAATTTTGCATCTTTGCGGGTAAGAGAAGTGAGAGGAACAAAAATCTTAGAGAAATCCCGAATGAAACGTTGGTAATATCCTACTAGGCCGAGAAAACTTCGAATCTCTGAGGCATTCTTGAGTTGCTCCCATTTTTGCACTGCTTCAATCTTGGCAGGATCCACAGAGATATCGTCGCCGGACACGGTATGTCCCAATAATTGTACCTGACGTAGCCAAAATTCACATTTTGAAAATTTAGCATAAAGTCGTTCTTTTCTCAACAACTCCAGCATCTGTCGAAGGTGTGTTGTGTGATCGGTCTCAGACTTCGAGTACACAAGAATGTCATCAATGAATACAATTACAGACTTATCGAGCATCAGACGACCTACTCGATTCATTAAGTCCATAAATACAGCTGGGGCATTTGTTAGACCGAAAGGCATCACCAGAAATTCATAATGCCCATATCTCGTACGAAAAGCAGTCTTAGGTACATCCTCCTCCCGTACCTTTAGCTGGTGATAACCTGATCTGAGATCAATCTTGGAGAAGAACCTTGCACCTTGAAGCTTATCAAACAAATCATCAATACGGGGTAACGGATACTTATTCTTAATTGTTACCTTATTCAGCTCACGGTAATCGATGCACATCCGGAAAGATCCGTCTTTCTTCTTGACAAACAATACCGGAGCACCCCATGGTGAAGTGCTCGGTCGTATGAAATCTTTACCCAATAGCACTTGTAGTTGATCCATCATTTCTTTCGTTTCGGGAGGTGCTAGACGATAAGGAGTCTTTGCTATCAGTGCTGCACCTGGTATCAAGTCGATTCTAAACTCCACTTGTCTATCTGGTGGCAATCCAGGAAAGTCTTCAGGAAACACGTCCGGGTATTCACGTACTATTGGTACATTGTCCACAGTCTTCTTCTTTATCTTCTTTGTTGAATCTAGGGCATACGCTAAGAAAGACGAGTATCCTTTAATTAAATAATGTCGAGCCTTGAGTACAAAGATTACCTTAAGGTCAATCACTCTTCGTTCACCGTAGACATATAAGAATTCTCCATTTTCCATCGGAATTTGTATCATTCGCCACGAGCAAATGATATCTGCTCGGTTCTTCATCAACCAATCCATACCAATTACCACATCAAAGTTATGAATATTCATTGGAATCAAATCGATCGTGAACTCATGGTCATCTAAGTCTAATTTACAGTCTTTATAAACTTTATCAGCTACGAGTGTTACTCCGTTCGTAGTGTCGACATTGAACGGTTTTTCAAGCATGATTGGCACGGAATCGAGGTACTGAGTATAATAAAGTGACACAAAAGAATTCGTGGCTCCTGAGTCAAATAAAATACATGCAGGTCTATCATTGAGAAGGAAAATACCAGTTACGACGTTCGGTTCCTTCAATGCCTCCTCTGCTGTGATTTGAAAAGCCCTGGCTCATGCCCTGGGCACCTCCTCCTTTTGGGTTGAAGTATCCACTCTCGTTGGTTGTTGTACCAAGGCTTTGCTTTCATCTTTTTTTTATACGAGGACCATCTTTAATACGATGCCCTAACACTCCGTAGGAAAAGCATGCACGATCTCTCTAGGGACAATTCATCCTAACGTGACCCGCTTCACCGGAACAAAAGCATTTAATGACAGATGTATCCGTATCACACCGGACTTGGTGTGTCTTTCCGCACCTCCGACAATCTCTTGGTGTGCTCGACTACAAAATATCAAATTAGTTTTTTTTAACATTTCATATCATAGTATCATTTAATTCACATTTATACCTGAAGGCCAAATCCCTGAGAGGATGCGCGTGGGGTACTCTGAGATTGAATTCTCCTCTGGTTGGAAAATCGAGAGAACCGCTGTGTTGGGGTAGACATCATCCTCTCAGTTCGCGGACGTTTCGACAACGGTTCATTTTCATCAGGAATGGATAATTCATACTCACAACAACGATCGTATTCTATCTTGCTAAAACTGGAACCATCACGACTTATCACAAAACTTCGAATCACTTTCCATAGTCCTCCAACGAAATGTTCTATCTTATCCTGTTCGGAACTCAGGAATCATTGTGCGAATCGTGCCTTCTTGTTGAATTTAGTTTCATAACCAAGTATAGTCATCTTACCTTGCTTCAGATCCAAGAACTTCTTTTCAAGACGCCTTTATAGGTCAATAGGGCAATATTGTTCAAAGAACTTTTTCTGAAATTCGTCCCACGTCAAACTGTTACGTGTCGTCGTGTCTAAAGACTCATACGTGGCATTCCACCACACCAGGGATCGCTCTATGAGCATCACAGAGGCATATTTTACTTTATCGCTATCTAGTACCTCGGTAATTCGGAACACCTTTTCTGTGTTCTGGATCCATTGCATCGCCAATTCGGGATCTGATTGCCCCGCATATTCTGTAGCACCACAGCTTCTGAAAGTTTTAAATGAAACCCCGTCGGACTTAGGTTTCAGTGCATCTCTGGCTTCGTTTGAATGCTTACCACGATTGTCGGGTTCCATGGGATTGTTTTGATTACGTTCTTCCTTAAAGCGTCGCTCCATTTCTTGACGCTGTCGTTCCAGAGCTGTAGTCAATCAATCATCCAAAAGTTTCAATAGTCGTTCTGTACGAGTGGACAAAGCAGGATTTTCATCGTTCTCGGCACCTTCTGGAGCATTTATATTCAGTGTGGGGTTGTTTTCCCCAACATTTTGTGTTTGACTTTGCTCATCATACTCTGACATTTTTGCTGAGAAAACATCACATATATGTTACACACAATCCTACCCTTGGTCCCAAACCAACTTAGGTCTCTCCTACAGGTCCGTATCCCGTATAAATATTTACCTAGTTACTATACGATCTCAATGCCTAGGTTTAAGTCTAAATACCATTTCTGATATTCAGATCGCTTAAACCGCGACTCTGATACCATAATTGCAACATCGCGATTACACTAAAAAAAATACATGTCAGGAATATTTAAGCGATAAAAAAAAAAAATTTCACCCGAATCCAAGATGAGATACGATTTCTAATTATCCACTAAAAGTTAAGTTTAGTTTGACCAGTAAGTCAAACATCCCTCAAAAATAGTTTAAACAACTTACAAACTAAGACTTTTACAAACCAAAAGTCGGGACAATAGTATAACTACCCAACATACGGGTAATAATTACAAACCCGAAACATAAAAAACATACGAAACATGTACCAAAAGTTACTTCCAAATCTTCTATGTGTCAACCGAAAGCTAACCCACCTTGCCTTTACCTCGACCCGTATCGATTTTTCCTGAGATTTTTAAACTTAAGGGGGTAAGCGAATCGCTTAGTGAGTATATATCAAAGCATATAATTAGATGCAGTATACATGTATTAACAAAAGAATTAGGAGGCAAAACCGATTCATCTCTAGCTTTCAAATTTTTGCGGAACATACCACGTATAGAGTTAACAAAACCATAACGACTCACTGATCCTTAATACGTCAAATGAACAATTACTGATTCATAATTAAACAAGAAATGAGCATATAACATACCTTACAAATTTGTATTTAGAAATCGGAATCAACGGGTTACATGTATGATTTCGGTACCGGATCAAATCAACATATCAAGAAGCCATACAACTCACAAAGTACTTAGCGTTAATGAAACCATATCGATGGTAATAATTCAGGAGCTTGATCAACAAGAGTAGAGGAAATATGTGCAGCACAACCCTTCTTCATATGTTGGGCCTGTGCAAAATACTCACACAAGACTCCTTACCATTCGGGATACGTGAGTACGATAACCGGTATACCACACCCAACCTCCATCTCTTTGGGATACGTGGACATACACCACTCTACGACATATCACACAAAGTAATACCCGTAGATCATGGTTTACCTATAGACAAAAAGAAGGTCTCGAATCCAGACGCGACCGACATCTCTGAATGAACAACAAATACCAATTCAAGACCATGGGACTCGACACGCTCAAGATATTTGATAACAAATGCAAATCAAATAATTTACAGTAAGAAATCATATACATATACTACATATAAGTATAAGTTCGATATAAACTCACAGTGCTTCAATGTAAACAACCGCACGCGGTAACATCCAATTCCAACCAACAATAGCATTAGACCTTTAGAAGCTCTAAATAGCCTTAATATATACCATGGAGAAACATTTCAAGTATGATTAATAAACTATATACCAATCTCAAGTTATACACTTTTAGACCTTGACTATCCTACTTTCATTTCCCCTGTATAGCCCTCTGTTCATCCCATGTTTTACCACACTTAGACTCATAATTATCCAATGACTTCTAAAGACTAAATAAATTATTCTCTTATAGTTTTCTAATGCAACTAACCTCAAATTTTTATGATTTTTCTGTGATTTATTATATTATTTACAACACAGCAGCTCAAAGCTGTTAAAATTCAGCTTTACAGCACAGTACATGTTGCAGTTTTTACCCATGTTAACTTCAATTTCACATTTTCATGTCTAAATATGAATTGTAGTTCATTTTATTATCTTTTAATGGACACTAATCTCAGATTCATACGATTTTTCTTCAATTTTATACAAAATTTTAAAGTCTGCGCATTTACATGCCATTTCACTCGAAAATCTTCCTTTTTGCAAGTTATAAAAGCGCATACATCTCGAAATTTCATCTTTACCATCATAAACATGATACATTACCACATTATAACAAGAAATACACTTATTTATTAAAATCCATACCTATCATAGTTCTGATTTTACGATAATAGCAAAAAAACATAAACTAATCACCATTTAACATCAATATCATGTTATACAACCATCTTATAACATGAAAATACCAAAAATCCCAACCACATGAAACCCTAGACTTCTCAAATTCTTAACAAAACACCATACAAATCATGAAATGGGTTGAAGATAGTGTTGTACCTTTGCTTAATCTTTCAATTTCACCAAAAATCTTGTTAAATCTCCTTGATTTTGAGCTTTGAGAAGAATACTATGTGAAAATTGCACCTTCTAGTGTGTGTGAAGGTTCTGGAGTGTAAAATACCATTAAAGAGTCAAAATCTCGTTTTTGTACTATTTTGGTCAACAAGTCAACCTAGTTTGACATAGTTGGTAGATTTAGTTCCTCATGCGTATCTTGGTCGTTTCAACTTCGATTCGCACGAAAATTTCCAGATCTCTTAATTGATCTATGAGAAGCTTAAGTATAAAATTTCAGCCTCTAATTCGATCCAGAAGTCCATATTCCAATCTAACTTTGATATTTTTCACTTATTTACTACAAGAACATGAGTTCCCCTATATGACCTTATAGTGCACACTTAGACACTTTTTTTGTGTCCAATTTTATCATTTTCACTTTTCAACTAACATAAATAAGCACAAACCCATAATATACTTTATTGACTTAGTTAAACATGTTTAGCAACATAAATGGACTTTTAGAAAGTGGGATGTTACACCTTATGCTTTGATTTGGACTTTTTGAATTGCATGTGAATCTCAATCCACTCCTAGAATCCATCCCTGCTAAAAAAAGGAGGGATACTCCATTACCACATCATGGTTCTCTCGGAGATGACCATAGAAACGAGAAGACCATCATCTTTCATCTGTCCGCTATTGTGACTTTTGAAATATTGTGAGGGCGTATTCTTGTTTGCACCAGTTCTATTCATCATCTTTCAATGTCAGTATTCTTTGATTTTTCTGTTCAGCTTCTTTTAAGAGTAAGGTCTGAGCATTTATGGGATCACTTTGCATGAACTTCTTTTCAGCATGAGCTTCATCAGCTAGAGCCTTGGCTAAATCTAGATTATCTTTGAGTTCTTGTTGATGCTATTTTAGCTCTTGTTTTACTTTCAGGGATTCTTCTCGTTTAACTTCTAAGAAAAAGTCGAACTCACCACATCCAGAGGTTTGAAGAGTCCAGAGGTATGAAGAGTCCAGAGGTATGAAGAGAAATGTATACTCTAGATTGGTCAAGATGACTTATTAGCGCAGCCATCCTCATGTCTTCTTCAACCTCAGAGCACACTAGGAGTCTAGACGACTACTTAGTGATGAGGTTGCATTCTTCATCTTCTTTCTCACTTGAATAAAACAAGAAGACTGGAGGGACATTAGAGGAAGAACGTTGGATTGAGAGGCTTAGAAAGAATATTGCAGAGATAGATCTGGTTGGGGGAGTTTATGGTAGGAAGAAGGGAAAGAAAAGATAAAGACAAGGGGTAGAAAGATTCAGCTTTAAAGGTATAGGGAACGAAGACAGTAAGAGCATTTGTGACCTCTGGGAGACTAAATGCCCCTTGAAGAAGGGATAGGTTTTCTTCAACGACTCCTTTCGCTTTTACAGAGTAGGAGTGCTGGTTGGGAGAAGATTTCTCCCCCTAGAAAGAAGGTTCCTGAAAGGAGATTCATTTGGCAGACTATTTGGGGACAAGTTGGATGGAACAATTATCGTCATCGTCATCATCCTCATCATCACTTCTTCCAAGATCAACTCCTGAGTTAGGGATCTCAGGATCCTCTTCAACCTCATGTGCATCAAACTCTTCTATATCACCAGCATTGGCAAATGTAGAGGTGGAAGGTAGAAAAACTTCAAGGTCAGCGACCTCGGCATTTTGATTCTAGAGAATGAAGTCTGCTTTAGCTTCAACATCATCATCAACATTGTCCTTTTTTGTATCCTTCTCCCTTTTTTTTCATCATCAACATATGAAGGGAGGAGAGTAGTAAGGTCAGCCATATTCTCCTCAATGGAGTCAAGAGCTTCAACTTGCTGAATGTTAAGCTCAACAACCATATCTAGCCGATGACGATCATCATTAATGAAGGACGGTTTAGGGATAGATGTTGGTCTTATAAGAAGCACGGAAATCTGTTCAGGTAGCTCACCATGCCTGGTAAGCAGAGCCTGAACCTCCTCAGTCTTTCTAGAAAGATCAACAATGGCATTGGAGTTATGCTGGATTTCCGTCTTCACACTTGTTAGCTCATTCTTGGTGTTAAGAACCTCAGCTTTGACAACAAAGAGGTCTTTAGCCAAGTTTTTCTTCACGAGCATTGCCTACTAGACCTCATTCATTCTATCAAAGACAATGGCCATAGCAAGGAGGAGTAGTTTGACATTCCTAACCATATCATAGGCTTTAGTCTAACTTATTGGGGGTTCATTTTTCTTGGGACCTGTAAAAACAAGGTTACGAAAATTTTGAGCATTGGAAGACTCAGGGTTAGTAACAAAGAAAAGAAAGGAAGGAAAGTGTTGTATACCTGAGGGTTCCTCAGCATTATCCGAATGATTACCACTAAGGCCCAACGTCTCAAATACGATATTGAGAGGATCAACCACATGTTATTGAGGGATTTCAAGAGGAGTTTCCTCAGGCCCTACGGTTATGGCTTCACCAAGAGTATGGATAACCAATGTTGGTTTATCAACACGTGTATTGGAGACCAATAAAGAAGGGGTGAAGAGAATGGTTAAGAAGAGAAGTGAAGGATCATCAGTGGCAGTGCTAAGAATCAAACTCTTAGTGATTGAGTCACTGAGGTGGTTGGGATAGGTGCCACACATACGACAACCATAGAGGATATTGCTTAAGAGAAAGGGAGGGGTAAAGTAGATGCCTCAATGATAGGGCAAATTTCAATAGATGAGACATGTTGAGAGGTCTCAACTAGATGAGATGGATTCCCTTGTGAGGTTTTCTTAACCTTCTTTGGGGGATTAATAGTGGCTTCAGATTGTGTCCTCAAGGATAGGTAGGTAGCAGCTTGGGTCGACTTTGGAGGTTGAACCAAAGTCGTTGCTGCTGAAAGATAAGAAGAAGGAAGGGAAGTACTGGCTATCTTCAACATTGTGGGGAATAGACCAATGTATGTAGGCTTGGGCTTATGATCAAGAAACCTTGATCCAAGCTTGTAGAGGGGAAGGTCAACCAGTGGGGTATAGCTTTTTCAAAATTTTAGAGATGATGCCACTCGGGAACCTTGTGTACGGGACGACCTTTTTCTGTTGATGCTTAGTCAACTTTAGTGCTAGGTCGTCAAAAATTAGCTGAGCGAAGTCAGTGTTTTGGTTCTTGATGACCAAGTAGCCAATATGCAGCTCTACCCGACTCGCTTGATCTTAGCCACCTGTTTTCGCACCCATGCATTGAATGAATTAAGAGAAGAGGTATTGCCATATTGTAGACATCCGATTCTTCTCAATCATGGTCAAGGACTTGTTGAGTTCTGAATTGGAGTCCTTCTTTAGCGGTCATTCATACTGAATATCATCGAGAAACTTGTTGATATATCCGCTATCTAGATCTTGGATGAAGGGAGGAACCTTGGGAAGCTGCAACATTGAGCGAATGGTTGCAGGTCCAATGTTCATTGTCATGTCGTTGATTTGGCAGAGACCTTGACATTGGGGTTCCTAAACTCATCCTTGGTAGTATTCACCTCGGTGGTGACGTCTTTCACCATTATTGGTTGAAACAAACGAGCATATCTTAGAACACTGTTCTTGGGAAAAAGAGCAGCATCCTTAATGTGTGATTTGTTCATGGGAATGTCTAGTAAAGCAAGGTGGTTCTTTGGTTTGAAGAAGCATTCTTCAATGCCAAAGTTGACGTTGGGTGCACTGGTCATTTCTGTTTAAGAAGTAGAAAGAAAGATGCTCAATGATTTAGAACAAAGAGTGGAAAAAGTTTAAGAAAACTTTCCTTCAGAAGACTAGAAATAAAAACAAAGGGTTTTAGAGATTAGGTTTAAGAAACATAATTGTAATAAACCAAGAAGAAGGAAGATTTTTACAACTTATATTGTTTGTATATTAAAGAAGAAAAAGAATAATAAGATTCAAACAAGTTTTTTATTGTATAAACAACCAAAATATGTAACAACGAACCTGTTTTGGTAAGAAGTGGAAGAATAAAAACAAGTGTGTGTTTCTTGGTGTTCTTGTTTAAAAAAAAATATTGAGAGAGAGATGATATGATAGCGTAAAGAGTGAAAGAACGAGTGAGATATATATATATATATATATATAGGTGAGATGAGAAAGAAAGAGGAGAAAGGAAAATGGTGGTTCGAAAAGATTTTTCATGATGATTTCTTTGAACGTCACGAGAGTTTGATTGGTTGGGAAAGAGTATTGACAACATTAGTCCGAAGAATGCACGTGCGATATGTACATTTAAAAAAAGATTAATGACGTCATACAAATATGACCGTTCATAAAGTTTTGATCTTTTAGAATTTGAAAGATTAAACTCTGTTTCTTTAAAAAACCTTTTCCAAAAGGAAGGGAACTTCTTCATTAGAAATTAACGACCATTGAATTTCTGATAAAAAAGTAAGAAGATGCATAGAATGTATATGAGAAGATCAACAATCAAGTTGACAACCAATGCTGAGGTTAAATGATATTGATTCATTTGCTGAAATTGAGAAATCAAGCACCGTATCCATATTCAACATTGGATCTATCCAAAAACTAGATTTTCCAAAACTCAAAGAAACTTTTGTACTTAAAAGAAGTGACCTCTGAAAAGATTCAAACTATCAAATCCTTGGAGTTCAAGAATGTTGTATATGGAGATACCTCTGTGGTAAAAAAAAAAAAAGAAGTGTCTTTTAAATCATGTGACCAAGCAGAGTCACCTAAAAAGGACACACACAACATTTTAAACTATTAATCTTTCAAGTCATAATCTTCTAAAACTTCTAGGTCTAGTTCATCAGAATGTAAGGATTCTTGAGAGCCAAGTAGATAGCCTTGTTGGGACCAATCCACCTTAGAATAGACTAAGTCAAATGACAAATCTTTGAGTTCAAAAGAACTAGAGTTTGTTCCGCATAATCCTCATGATAATATAGAAGAAAGTACATCTAGCATAAAAGACTTTGAAAGTTCTTCTCTTTCAAGTCCAGAAATAGAGAGTTCATGAATGCCATTTTTAAAGAAGATTTGAACTCTGATGTGAACTTCCAATCCAAACCAGAAATAACTTATTGCAGAGTATTTCTTGACAAAGTCAAGGATAGGTACGGTGTATACAGATCAGAACCTATAACTACATCTGGGAATCCGTAAAATCACTTTCTTGATTTTGACTTTGAAGAAGAGCGAGAAGATGATCAACCAGATTTGGTAGTTCAGAAAGTTACCAAGTCTATTCTAGACTTTGGGATTCTGAATAAACCAATTCATAATAAAAAGTAGATTCCCAAGGTTCCAACATTGTCTGACTTTGTAAACATGTGCCTAAAAGTGAAATCTGCATTAGAACTTGAAAAGAAACAGAAAGAGAAACCCAATCAGATTCTGGTACAAACAAAGACAAAGTCTTATCATGCTAATTTCATCAAACTCACTCTAGAACATAAAGAAAAAGGAATTTTCATTGATAAATCTAACTCATTTTATTCTAAATAGACAGATGGATGAAAAGTGAAGACAAAAAGAAAGATTTCCAAAAGAAGATAGAGGCAATTTAAACAAAATAAGGGCTCTGGACAATATAAGAAGTTTGTAAAGAACTCTAATGCTAGTTTAGAAAATTTCTATAAGGATTCTTTTAAATCCAATAAATCATCAAGAGTTTATAAGAAATCAAATCAGTGTGTGCATAATTGTCTTTCTTTTAATATCTCATCTCAATTACAGAAGCACTTTATGGGAAATAAGTGTATTCTAAATGAGTCGATGCATAGTCGTGCTTATCCTAAGACTCAATCTGCCATTCTCAAAAGGAAACCCAAGTCTATATAGACCTAGGTCAATCCCGAATCTACAAAGACAGAAGGGAAACCACAAGTCCCGAAAGCTAACCAGAAAGGACCAATAGCGAGATGGGTACCTAAAACTCCTTAAATTGTTTTGCAGAACCAACATGTGCAAATTTGTTATTTAGATTCTGGATGCTTAAGGCACATGTTTAGTAACAAAAGTACTACTCTCATACAAAGATAAATTGGGAGGCTCTATGACTTTTGACGATAATAGAACTGGAGTAATAAAGGGACATGATAATCTAATATAAGGAAACATTTATGTTTCCAGAGTCCATTATGTGGATGGACTTCCCCACAACTTGTTAAGCATAAGCCAATTTGGTGAAAAGAAGTTCAAAGTCATTTTTTATGATAATGCTTGTATCATTGAAAGAAAAGAAGATCAACAAGAACTTCTTCTTGCTAAAAGATATGGAGATCTCTTGTCATCGATATTGATCATACATACAGCCCAGAAGAACTATGTCTCATGACATAGAAGAATGAAAAGTGATGGCTCTGGCATAGAAGATTCAAATTTGACAAAGATCATCTTTATTCTTTTTGTGAAATGGGAAAAATCTAGAGGGTTGTCCATAAATCTAAAACATATACCTCTTGTTCTAGAGTTTTAAAAATGCTACATATTGATCTTTGTCTTCCTATTTTAGCCCAAAGTCTATTTGGAAGGAAGTACATCTTAGTTCTAGTTGATGCGTACTCAAGGTACACTTGGTTGGAATTCTTAAGAAAGAAGTTAGAAGCCCCAAAGATACTGATTCTATTGCTAAAGAAGCTACAAGTTCTACTTCAATGCAAGATCTCAAAGTTGCAAAGTGACAATGGTTCTAAGTTCAAAAATGCTAGAATTGAAGAATACATGTAAAATGAAGGCATCTCATTGAACTTTTCAGCAGCCAGAACACCTTAATAAAACGTTGTTGTGGAATGAAGGAAAAGAACTCTCATTGAAGCTGCCAGATACATTCTTCCATTTTCTACTCTTCCTATCTCTTTCTGGGAAGAAGAAGTATCTAGAGCTTGTTTTACACAAAACAGATCCATAATTAACAAAATACTTCTTAAAACTCCTTTTTAAATCATTAACCAGAGGCGGCCAAATGTTATGTACTTTCATTTTTTCTGTTATTGATGCTACATTCTCAACAATAGAGACCATCATTACTGATCATTACTGATCCTACTTCTGGTGTCAAAACAAGGTCTGGCACAACTAACAAATGATTATTTGTTAACTTATTGAGTCTTAAAGACACATTTTGGATCAATGTTATACAAGAATAGCTTGTCTAGTTTGAACACAACAAAGTATAATCTATGGTGCCTCTTCTAAATAATAAAATGGCAAGAGGGACTAAATGGGTTTTTAGAAACAAGAAGGATGAAGATGGCATAATTGTTAAGAATAAAGCAAAATTGGTTGCAAAGAGATATTGTCAAGAAGAAGGCATTGATTTTTATGAGACTTTTGCACCCGTAGCTAGGATTGAAGCAATCAGAATATTCTTACCTTATATTGCTGACAAGGGGATCAAAATTTATCAAATGGACGTCAAATGCACCTTTTTGAATGGGAAGCTTCAAAAAGAGATATATTTCCAGCAACCACATGACATTGAGAGTGACAAGTATCCAAAATATGTTTATCCTACGGATAAGGCCCTGTATGGCCTAAAGCAAGCACCTGGATGCTGGTATGACACTCTATCAAACTTTCTGGTGAACAATGAATTTGATATTGGTACTGTTGACAAAACTTTGTTCATCAAAAGATACAATAATTAGATTCTGCTAGTATAAAAACATGTTTTATGACATTAGATTTGGTTCTACAAAGCAAGAATACTGTGATAACTTTTCTGAATTGATGACTAGCAGTTTGGAGATGTGCATGATGGGAGAATTAAGTTTCTTCCTTGGTTTACGAATAAAACAATCTTCTAAAAGGATGTTTATCAATCAACACAAATTAGTTGACCTTTTTAATAAATATAAGCTCTTGAGTCTTCATCAATGAGAACACCCATGGCCACTGGTTCCAAATTAGATTTTGATCAATTCGGAAAAACAATTGATGTCAAGAATTATAAAGACATGATTTGGTCACTTTTGAATTTAACTACAAATAGACCAAATATTATGTTTGCCACTTTCTCTGTGCTAGATATCAAGCTAATCCTAAGGAATCTCATCTTTCTACTGTAAAGAGAATATTTAGATACCTAATAGGAACTCAAGGTTTGGGACTTTAGTATCTAAAGAGCTCTGGTTTCAAGCAAATACATATATGCAGGGTGCAAACTAGATAAAAAGAGTACTTTTGGAAGCTGCAAACTACTTGGTGACAAATTGGTAAGTTGGACATCCAAGAAACAGACAATCGTGTCCACTTTTACAGCAGAAGCATAATATGTTGTTGCTGCTAGTTGTTGCTCTCAAGTCATATGGATGAAAACCCAACTCAGATACTATAGATTCATAGTTGACAAGATTCCAATCCTATGTGACTCAAGAAGTGCCATTGCTATTACTACAAATCCCTATTCAACATTAAAAAACCAAGCATATTAATGTCACATACCATTTCATCAAGGATCATGTCAAAAAAGGGACCATAGAGATGTATTTTGTTCCTACAAATACCAACTTGCTGATCTTCACTAAGGCTCTTGATGACAAGCGATCCAGTTTCTTGATCAACAAGATGGACATGCACAATATGTACTTAAAAGGAGTTTTCGAAAAACCAGATCTTCTTGTTGTATGAGTAGAACTTATGGATTGTCGAATTACCAAGTAACGATTCACCAAAGCTTTCATTTATACTAATCACAGCTTCTGTATACAAGTAGTATATTTGCACTAAATTGGAATTCCAGAGCTTCTGCACTAACCATAACTTTTGAATTCATTTTCTAAGCATATTCCATTTCAACACATCTTTGCATTAGTCCAGAGCTTCTGCTTCTACTAACTAGAGCTTCTTCTCTTCATGATGTATTATCTTCTTAACTCAATGCGCCATTTCGTCTATCCAGAGCTTCTTGTGCAATAGACCAGAGCTTCTGTCATTCTTGAACTATGATTTTTGTGCCTATCTTATTGCCTTTGATCCAAGCATAGTTCAAGGGGGAGCATTTGTTTCATGTCATAGAGCTTTTGGTTGTAAGGCTAGAGCTTCTAGCATATCAAGTTACTAAAAGCTTATGTCTATAGTATCCGGAGCCTTTATCCATCCACTTAGTCAAGATACGTCTTCTAACTAAAAAAAATCACACTTATAAATTTTATAAGTTCTTCGGGTCACAAAGCCTTTTCAAAGATTTAGAACAATCCTAACTTGAAATACAAGAGCTTCTGGTTGTATTAACTAGAGCCTCTGGCAATCCAACTTGGTTATTTTATCCAACTTGAGGGTTCTTTTGTTTACTACATGTCAAGAGGCGCATATGATCAACATCTAAAGATTTAGTTCATACTTAATCTCTTTTGGACATCACAGAGCTTTTGTGTTAGACCCCATCTTGTGCAAGTGTAAGTAAGAAGCCTCTTACTCTAGTCCATAGGACTTAGTGTTTAGAAGTAGTCTGGACTAAGAGCTCTCATGCAGAAGAATTCAAGACCCAGAGTTCTTACTCAAAGAGTCAAGGATCTCACATACAGAGCCCGAGCTCAATTCCGTGGATGATCAAGTCTTAAGCGCCAAAAAGCTTAAGCGCTTGATGCAAAGCTACACTCCAGACATAGAGCTTCTGCATAGTACATGCAAAGCCTGTGCATATACATAGCTTCTGCATGGTACATTCAGAGCTTCTGCATGGTACATGCAGAGCCTCTAGTCTCCTAACTCCATGGAATGCTCGCATAGTCCAGATATTCTCGTAAGCGTCAAATAGATTCAAGGCGGCTTGACTTTGTCCGCTTCACTTTTCAAGGGTAGTTAATGATAAGGATGCGGATTCAGTGATCAGAGTTTCAAGCCATAATTCTAGCATAATCTGTTTAACTTAGGCGTATATAAGGAGGCATCCTCCTCATGTACAAATTACCTGAGAGTGCCGACTTAGATTATAGTAAGTTCTTGTGAAAATACGTTTTATATCGAGAACTTTTATTTTCATCTTATAAAAGCATCCGACTTATTCAAAGTCTTTTAGTGTTCATATATTTGTTCAATATCTCATTTGATCAATTCAGTACACTAGTTTTATTTCATTCACATTCTTCATTAACTGTGTTTTCTGAAAATTAAGAGTATCTGAGTTCCAACAATTGGTGTCAGAGACAGCTAATAAAATTCATTGATTAGTCGATCCATATCCATTAGGATACTTCTCTTAATTTTTGATTATTCATTTTTAAAAAGGAATTTTATTCTTATTTTTGATCCATTTGAAAACGTTTGCCTTTTGTATTCTGGAAATCAGCTACATCTCGTCTATCATCTTCAAGTCAATCTTTCTTCTCAAACATCCTTAAACAAAATGTCTAGGCAATCGTGGAACTCCATGTATAGCACTAGATCTCTTACAAAACCTCCAACACTCATTAGAGAAGAATATCCCCAATGGAAAATACAGATGATAAATTTTTACGAAGATCTTGACCTTGAACTTTACGAATCAATTTTGAACGACCCTTTTGTACCAACTACCCTAATTCCCCGCATTCCTACTGCTGGCGACACAGTCGAAGTACCTGCCAGAAGACTTCCCAAGTGTCACACCCCGCCTAGGCGGAAACGCGAAATGTGACGGAGAGGATTTTCATAACACAATGATATGATAATAGAGAACTCACTAAATGAATACTAATCCAAGTGTCATGACGTCTCTTCCTCATCACAAGTGGAGACTTGTGCCGTGGTTAGACAATTTCATGGCATCACATAGTCAACAAAATTTCAAACAAAAGTAC
>NC_037529.1:29986240-29987884 GCF_001531365.2 Cynara cardunculus var. scolymus
GTAGATTTCAACACTCTACACAGACTATTCATAATTGTTTTCATGAAGTATTGAGAGGAATGATGGAATTCGCGAGAGAGGTAGTAGGGCCAACATTGATTGACGGAACACCAAACACATCAGGGAGATTTAGGCACCTCAAAGAAATATTTCTGGTATGATTTATGTTATTGATTTGATAATTTCTAAACGTTTTTGATATATTTTTTTGCATGTTTCTTATAGCTGATGTTTTTTTAAAGTGAGCTATAGGTGCATTAGATGGAACCCTGATACATGCAATGTGTCTAATGATCAACAAACAAGATATAGAGGAAGAGGAAGAGAGGAATGCTACCAAAATATTTTAGCCATTTGTGATTTTAATATGATATTCACGTTTGTATGGGCTGGATGGGAAGACATTGCACATGATTCTAGAGTTTTGAGGGAAGTTGTATTTAACCCAACTTCAGGATTTATGTTTCCTTCATCACGTAAGTATCATTTTCTTAACATTAAAAGGTTATTATTAATCCATATTTTTTAAGTTGTAGGTGTACTTACAGATGAATATTATCTTTGTGATACCGCATATACTTGTACATGTGGATTTATGACTCCGTATCGTAATACGAGATATTGGTTAGCAGATTTCCAATGTAGACGTGCATTAACAAAAGAAGAGGTGTTCAATCTTGCTCATGCAAAACTTAGAAATGTAATCGAGCGTGCATATGGTGTCTTAAAAGCAAGATTTTCAATCCTAAAGCAAATGGCTCCTTATCCTTTTCCAATACAGAAAGATGTGGTGATTGCGTGTTTCGCGATTCATAACTTTATAAGAAAACGCAATATCCAAGACCAATTATTCATGGAACACGATGAGAACACCATGTTTACCGTTACTAAAGAACAACATGAAGGAAACAATGAAATAGAAGTTGATGAAATGCAGTGGAGTTCTCAAGACAGTGAATATATGACTAGTTTGCGTGATCAGATTGCAAATCAGTTATTGTCTAATAATTCAAATTAAGATCTGTGCGAGAATTATTATGTTTAAATTCAATTTATTTTCCTGTCTAAATATACTTCAATTATGAAATTTAAATTTTTGCCATGTCAATAATTAATCATACATAATATTTGATAAATAGTTGCATTAATTTAAGCACTCCATCACATATAGGGTTATAATGGTCATTTTTTATTAGTCAACACCAAATCCAGAATTGTGACATTCGGAAATTTAAATACCAGGTTAGTAGCTAGATAGCACTTTAGAAATATTATTAACACTCAAGTAGAGCGATTAGAGGTTAAGTAGTTAGAAATCCCGGTAGGCTGCGTAGAAAACACTGTTTCGACCCGTAATGAACCGGATTGTCTTATAAAATGTCAAACACTCCAAATAAATTTTAAAACTTGCATAAAATATGGAGTCTACATATTTTAAATATTTTTACTTAAAATTATATTTAAAGAATTTATTTATCTCATAAAATATGAATTTGGACATTTTTCTCAATTTCTCACAAAAATACCCAATTTCTCACAAAAATACCCAACAATTTTTGCTCACAATGAACGTTTTAGAATGGTTAAACGTAGATTTCAACACTCTACACAGACTATTCATAATTGTTTTCATGAAGTATTGAG
>NC_037529.1:29987984-29989025 GCF_001531365.2 Cynara cardunculus var. scolymus
AGATAAGATTTATCTTTTATATGGATAATCATTATAAACAAGATAAACTATAATTCCAGCTGCTGATTCGTCATCTCCAGCTGTCATTATATATGTGGTGATTTCATCCTTATCTTCAAGTCTTCATTGCAAGCTTGGATGAATACTTAGAAAACCTTCTAAGTGTTAGTCTGTCCATCGTATCAATGAAAATACTTTCCATCGCATCATCCATTGGTCCGCTGGTTGAACTTCGTCCATCGGTCCAATGGTTGGTCTTTCCATCGATCTAGACTTAGTCGATTCTGCCTTGATATCTCCATTGGTCTTCTGGTTCTTCATCACTTATTGTTTTCATTACTTTTTACATTTTGCATTATGGGTTCTAACAAACTTTTCAACAAAATTGACTGTAGAGGATCAGCAAAACAACTCTGGGATGAGCTTGAGAAGCAAATGCTCGGAAGTGAAAAGTTTATCCAGACAAGGATGAACTAGTGTATAAGTGCATATGAAAGGTTCAGGGCTTGAGAGAACGAATCAATCTCGGAATCCTACAATAGGTTCAATGTGATTCTGAATGACTTAAGGAGGAAATCCATGTCTGAGATAAATTACATGTTTTTGAAGAATTTGAAGTCAAAATGCAACACTCTTGTAGATGACTAAAAATATGTTAGTGGATAACATACATGATTTGTATAACATTTTGTACGAAGAAGAGGAAACTGTGAGAGAGTTGGTGAGTGAAAAGAAGAAGGTTGCTGACTCCTAGAGACCAGAAGGAAGCTAAAGCTGAAGAAAGCAGATGTTTCAGTTGCGGAAAGCCTAGCACTATATCAAGGATTGTCATTTTAAGAAGTTCAAAAGACTCAAATTACTATCTCAAGAAAGCTCATTTGGCAAAATCTCTTTAGGATGGCAAGGCATTGGTAGCAGAAGAAGAAAGTTGGCTCATAGATTCATCAGATGATGAAGCTGCTCATTTTACTCAAGTCAACATGTGCTTAATGGCTAGGACTGAAGCAGAAGGCTCATCATCTGAAAATGAATATGAGGTAC
>NC_037529.1:29990030-29991925 GCF_001531365.2 Cynara cardunculus var. scolymus
TGAATATAGTCTCATTGAGTGCTTCATCGCTCAAAATTTTGAGCGATTTGGGTCTGTATTAGTTGCTAATCGCTTGTTTTGTTGATAGATATCTTGTAGTCATCATTCATATCTTGTGAATTTTAACTTGTTTGAATTGCTCATCAGCTACTGTTTTGTCTGATATACTTTGTTATCAATGAAAGAGGTGTTCGGAAACCCCTTCATCGCTTAATACTTGTTCAAATTCTTTTCTTATCGCACAATAGATCATTGATCATAACTATGTCTGGATACCTTTGTCTTATCGTTCAAAATTGTTCAAATATTTCTCACCGGTCAGTTCATTGTCTGATATTCTTTCTCTTCGGTCACAAGTCTGTCCGATAACTCCTTTCATCGGTGAAGTGTTGTCCAATAACAAGTCTTGTCCAGTGAAGTGTTGTCTTATAAAGTCTTTCCAGTAACCTTGTTAACCGATAATCTTTCTTTTATGTCCAAATAGCATATTTCTTGTTGTCCGATATCTTTGAACATTGTACGATAAAAAGTCTTTGTTGAAATTTTTCTAAGTGTCAAGAAATTCCTTGTGTTGTGTTGTGTTCAAATCCAATCTTTGTTAATTTCTAAAAAAGATCATTTTCAAGTCTTATTTGTTAAAAATATCAAAGGACATGTCAAGCATAGATTCAGGTTCCAAGCCCTTGGTTCTTGTTGTAGGTGAGTATATGCAATGGAAAGTTTGGATGATCCATTTTCTAGACAACAAAGATGATAAATTAATGCTGTCAATCAAGAATGGACCTTACATCAGCAACGTGGATCTACCAAAACAGACATTTTACTGATGGCATTGTTGTGCCTACTTCTAAGAGAAAGAAAGATCCTCAATATTACACTTAAACTGAGAAGCAAAAGGTCCTTATTAATAAGAAAGCTTTGACATACATCTTGATGGCCATTCTTAATGAACTTTTCAACAGAATGACTGTAGAGGATCAGCAAAAGAACTCCGGGATGAGCTTGAGAAGCAAATGCTCGGAAGTGAAAAGTTTATCCAGACCTGGATGAACTAGTGTATAAGTGCATATGAAAGGTTTAGGGCTCGAGAGAACGAATCAATCTCAGAATCCTACAATAGGTTCAATGTGATTCTGAATGACTTAAGGAGGAAATCCATGTATGAGATAAATTACATGTTTTTGAAGAATTTGAAGTCAGAATGCAACACTCTTGTAGATCACTAAAAATATGTTAGAGGATAACATACATGATTTGTATAACATTTTGTACGAAGAAGAGGAAAAAACTGTGAGAGAGTTGGTGAGTGAAAAGAAGAAGGTTGCTGATTCCTTAGCTTTCCTATTTGGGAAGTAAGTTAAGAGTAAATCTGAAGCAAAGAGCTCAAAATCTTTGAAGACAGAGTTATCAGAACAGACTGAAAGTGAATCAACTAAAGATTCCTCTGTTGATTTTGAGGATGACATTCAAGAGTTCTCAAAAACTTGCTTTGCTGACCAATAAGTTTCATAAGAGGTTTGGGAAGTAGAAATTTGTCAAGTTTGACAAGAACAAAGGGAAGGAGATCAACCAAGAGAAGTTTGGTAAACCTAGAGACCAGAAGGAAGCTAAAGCTGAAGAAAGCAGATGTTTCAGTTGCGGAAAGCCTAACACTATATCAAGGATTATCATTTTAAGAAGTTCAAAAGACTCAAATTACTATCCCAAGAAAGCTCATTTGGCAAAATATCTTTAGGATGGCAAGGCATTGGTAGCAGAACAAGAAAGTTGGCTCATAGATTCATCAGATGATGAAGCTGTTCATTTTACTCAAGTCAACATGTGCTTAATGGCTAGGACTGAAGCAGAAGGCTCATCATCTGAAAATGAATATGAGGTACAAAATTCATTAAATG
>NC_037529.1:29992835-29994306 GCF_001531365.2 Cynara cardunculus var. scolymus
CTTCACAGAAGAATGCTAAAAATATTTTTAATAATTCTTCTTCTGTAAAGAATGTTCATGTTAATAAAGTTATCATGCATTGAATATAGTCTCATCGAGTGCTTCATCGCTCAAAATTGTAACACCCAAAATTCCACATTTGCATAGAACACATATTTCATTACATAGAAACATGGATTACATCAAAAGTCCCACTAGTACAAGGATTACTATATGTAATATAACATGCATCTTCAAAAGCAGACAACAGATTTAGGAAAATAATCACATTTTCCCTTTTACATCCCCGTACCCAGCTATTCCTGCATTGCATAATTTAAAATAGAAAATGAGGATTAGACCATACGGGTCTAGTGAGGTTCCCTTCTATGAAATGCAGGGTGAAGATCACCAAAACATTTCTTTCAAATCATTCATCGCATGAAGCAAAACTGAAAACATACAGCTTCGGTCCACCGGGCCTCTGGTTCCAAACCACACTTTGAAAATATTTCGACACAGGACCAGAGCCCCTCTGGTCTCTCTTCCAGAGCTTCTGGTTTCACGACCAGAGCCGCTGGTTTCACTAACCAGACTCGGAATATAATTCGAGATTTAGGACCAGAGCCCCTCTAGTCTCTCTTCCAGAGCTTCTGGTCTTCATGACTAGAGCCTCTGGTTTCAAATCATACTTAGAATATACTTCAACACAGGACCAGAGCCCCTCTGGTCTCTCTCCCAGAGCTTCTGGTCTTCATGACCAAAGCCTCTGGTTGTACTAACCAGCACCTCTGACTCATATAATTTCTCAAAAATGGTCTTTAGATAAACCTTCAACCAATAAGATAGCCTTTTTCATAAAACGAGCAATTATAAAAAGTTCATGTTCGACTAGAGCCTCTGGTTGTACTAACCAGAGCTTCTGGTTCAAAAGACATGACCAACCAGAGCCCCTCTGGTTCAACGCTTAACCAGAGCTTCTCTGGTCTGTTTTTCATAAAAAACTAATTATAAAATTATTTTCTTAAAACATCTAAAATACGATTTTGACGCGAAAGCTCTTAACAATCGATACAACACCTCTAATCCAAATAATACATTTAGTAAAAACTTGCTCATCCTTTAAATCAACAACCAGAATCCTCTGGTCCAACGATGAGGACCAACAAGAGCCCCTCTGGTTCCTTACAAGGAACCACCAGAGCCCCTCTGATTCCTCACGAAAATAACCATTCTGTTTCAAAACACTTTTAACCAATACCAATGGCCATATGCCAAGTTTTCCCCTTCTCAATAACATCAATACCGTTATTTCTAATAAGGACAATATCTTTGAGTTCTCAAATCACAAAGAAGTAAGGACTCAAATCACAAAGAAGTAAGGATTCAAATCTATTGTAGTCTTAAAAGACATAATAGCAAGAGCTATAATATTCACATACAATTGCCACCCTTATATCCAAAGGTACACCTCTCCTTGATATGCCACCCT
>NC_037529.1:29995526-29997369 GCF_001531365.2 Cynara cardunculus var. scolymus
TCTTTTGATCAATTACAGCTTCCGGTGTTTCCACAAAATTCAGTTTACTGTCTAATTCAAATCTGGCATCGGTATAGTTAGATTCGGATCAGTCAAACATTTTCGCAGATTTGACACATGAAAAGTGTTGTGAATCAGACTTAGCTCTTCTGGTAGCTCTAATTGATATGTTACTGGCCAAATTCGTTTACATATTCTGAACGGCCATACATACCTCGGACTGAGCTTTCCTTTCTTTCCAAATCTGATAACACCCTTCCATGGCGAAACTTTTAACATCACAAAATCACCTATATCAAATTCAATCGGCTTTCGACGATTATCTGCATAACTTTTCTGGCGATCTTGTGCAATTTTGATTCTCTCACGGATCTGTTCGATCTTTTCATAAGTTTCTTGGATAATTTCAGGACCTATTAGCTGTTTTTCACCATTTCATTCCAACACAATGGTGTTCGGCATTTATGTCCATACAACACTTCATATGGTGTTGCTTGGATGCTGGAATGGTAACTATTGTTATACGCAAACTCTATCAATGGCAAGTGATCTTCCCATGATCCCCCGAAATCAATAATACAGCTTCTCAACATATCTTCGAGAGTCTGAATAGTTCTTTTACTCTGCCCATCAGTCTGCGGATGATAGGCTGTACTTAATCGAATTTCAGACCCAGAGCTTTCTGTAATCCTCCCCAGAACTTTGAGGTAAACCAACTGTCTCTATCAGAGATAATAGACAAAGGAACACCGTGTCTGGTAACAATTTCTTTGATGTAAATCTGCGCTACCTTTTCTAAAGAGTATTTCTCTCTTATTGGTAGAAAATGTGCAGATTTAGATAAACAATCAACAATTACCCAAATTGCGTCATACCTCTTCGGAGTTCAAGGTAACTTCATAACAAAATCCATGGTAATATGATCCCATTTCCATACAGGTATTTCTAACGATTGAAGACTTACATACGGCTTTTGATGTTCAATCTTATCCTGCAAACATGTCAGACAATGTTCCACATATCGAGCTATGTCTCTTTTTAATCCTGGCCACCAATAAAAAGGTTTTAAATCTCGATACATCTTATTGGTGCCTGGATGGATTGAATATCAAGATTTATGACTTTCATTTAGTATCATACTTCGGATATCTCCAAAATATGATACCCAAATTCGCCCCTGAAAACACATAATTCCTTTGTCATTTGGTTCCAATATTGAAATCATCCAACCCAACTTTTCTGATTTGATAAGATCTTCTTTCATTGCTTCCTTCTGACATCTCAGAACTTCTTCATGAATATTAGGGACTAAGCTTATTCTCATTGCCACAGTTTTAATAGTCCCGCTTCTTTCTTTTCTACTTAAAGCGTCAGCTACCACGTTGGCCTTTCCTGGGTGGTAAAGGATTTCACAGTCATAATCATTAACAAGTTCAATCCACCAACGCTGTCGCATATTCAATTCTTTCTGGCTGAACAAATGCTGTAGGCTCTTGTGATTTGTATAAATCTGGCACTTTGTTCCCAGAAGGTAATGCCTCCAGATTTTTAAAACAAATACTATCGCAGCTAACTCCATATCATGAGTCGGATATTGCTTCTCATGATCTTTCAATTGTCTTGACGCATAAGAAATTACTTTTCCTCTCTGCATCATAAGACATCGTAATCCTAATTTTGAAGCATCGCTGTATACCACAAAATCTTTGGATCCTTCTAGTAGAGTTAACACCGGTGCACTACAGAGATGATCCTTTAATAGTTGAAAAGCTTCTTGTTGCCCTTTTTCCCACTGAAATTTAACATTCTTTCGAGTCAATTTGGTCAATGGCACGGCTATCTT
>NC_037529.1:29997984-30004343 GCF_001531365.2 Cynara cardunculus var. scolymus
GAACAAATCATCAATCCTTGGTAAGGGATACTTGTTTTTGATTGTCAACTTATTCAGTTCACGATAGTCTATACACATTCGCATAGACCCATCTTTCTTCTTAACAAATAAGACCGGAGCACCCCAAGGTGAAGTACTGGGTCTAGTAAATCCCTTATCTGTTAAATCTTTCAACTGTGCCACCAATTCTTTAAGTTCAGATGGAGCTAAACGGTACGGCGCCTTTGCTACATGTGCAACCCCTGGTATTAAATCATTTCGGAACTCAATAACTCTATCTGGTGGTAATCCAGATAAGTGTTCCGGAAAAACTTCTGGATACTCACTAACAATCGGAATCAATTCTTCCTTTCCTTTCTCTTTCTTTAAATCGATTACATATGCCAAATATCCTTGGCACTTCTTTGGAATACTTTTCCGGGCTTTCGTTACTGACAAAATACTGGTATGGTGATTCTGACGATCACCATAAATCACAACAGTTCTCTGGTCTGGCATAACAATTCTAATCATTTTCTGATTACAAACAATACTAGCCTGATTCTTTGCCAACCAGTCCATACCCACTACTACGTCAAATTCCTTCATCGGCATGGGAAATAACCGGATCAAAAACTCACAACCCTCAATAACAATAATGCAGTTATTGAACACACTAGTAACAGTTTCTTGACTATTAGCAGTATCAACTACTAATTCATCATCAAGTAGCACAGATTTCAAACATGCAATTTGAGCAAATAATGGTCATACAAATGTATAATTTGCACCAGAGTCAAATAACACCTTAGCATGTTGTGAATTCAAAAGGAATGTACCTGTTACTACATCTGGGTTGCTTCTGCCTCATTCTTTTTCATTTGAAATGATCTACCTCTAGTTCCACTCTGGCCTCCCCTCAGTACACTAGGCCTTCCACGGTTACTGGGAGTATTTCTTCCCATTGTCAGACGAGGAGTTCTTAACAAAGGACAATTCGGTCGAATATGATCTGGAGAATTGCAATTGAAACACCTTTTGTTAACTGGGCAGTTTCTAGACAGATGACCCGCTTCGCCGCATTTATAACATTTCCTTGGGTCCACCTTGCATTCTGCTCAAATCGGTTATTATATCTAACAGTTTTCGGCCCCCGAAAAGATGAGGACCCTTCCCATTTTCTCCTCTCAAACCACACTTAGAAAGGTATTGGGATTCATAGCAATAAYGAATTCCCTGATTGAGGGTTTCAGACCCCAAATAAACCTTTCTATCTTCCTGGATTCAGTCGAAACATAGTGTTCGACAAAACGAGAGTATTCAATAAATCTTTCAGTATACTCTCGAACTGTTCCATTTCCTTTCTCTAACTTCAGGAAATCTTCCTCCATCTGTCTAATGGCCGTTTTAGGACAGATCTGATTTTTAAATCTATCCACGAATTCTACCCATGAAAAAGTCTGTAAAACATCTGTCTTGGTAGGTGATTCAACTTCCCACCAAAATAACGCATTTGACTTCAATACCGAAACAGCAAATCGTACTTTATCTGTTTCTAGACACCGAATGGTGTTGAACACGGATTCCATCTCCTTGACCCAGCACATTGCTTTCACTGGATCTCTCTCCCCAGAGAAGGTTGGTAGTTTGCATGCTAAGAACATCTTAATATCTCATCCTTTGTTGTGAGTGATTGGAGCAGAGGGGTAAACTTCTACTCTTTCTGTTTCCACTCTAGCCGGTATTCTCATGATAGATGTCAGAGTTTCCCGCAATTTTCCCATTTTATCTGCCAAAATATTTCTAGTTATATATTCTGGGTGTGGCACCGACATTTCCTAAACATTTCCAGAATGAGATTCTTTTTGTTTAGATTGAATTTTGGTCCGTCCTCTTCCTTGAGACTGACTTCTTCCTCTACCTCGTCCCCTTGGTCTTCCCCGACCTCTATTTCCAGACATACTAATTTGAGGATTAACAGGTGATTCTTTCCTTTCCTCGGATTCTGGATGAGCCAATATTTCAGATCTTATAGTTCGGCTAGACATCTACATAGTTTAAAATTAATAATCACGTATTCACATTCCCAAATATAATGAAGTATTCAAGTTCAGATGTGTACCTGTAAATTTATAATTACACTGGCCAGATGTAATTAAAATTTACCTTACACACTGTTCTTTCAACTCATCATATTTATTTCCAATAGTGCTAACTATGTCCGGGACTCTTATCATGCAATAAAAACAGTTTAAGTCTAGGTATCATGCTTTGAATACCTAAATCCCTTAAACTCAGGCTCTGATACCAATTCTGTAACTCCCCAAATACAACATTTGCATAGAACACATATTTCATTACATAGAAACATTGATTACATCAAAAGTCCCACTAGTACAAGGATTACTATATGTACAAAATTGACATATAAAAATTTCCAAAACAAATCCTGTAGTACTACATGTAATATAACATGCATCTTCAAAAGTAGACAATAGATTTAAGAAAATAATCACATTTTCCCTTTTACATCCCCGGACCCAGCTATTCCTGCATTGGATAATTTAAAACAGAAAATGAGGGTTACACCATACGGGTCTAGTGAGGTTCCCTTCTATGAAATGCAGGGTGAAGATCACCAAAACATTTATTTCAAATCATTCATCGCATGAAGAAAAACTGAAAACATACAGCTTTGGTCGAACCGGCCTCTGGTTCCAAACCACACTTAGAAAATATTTCGACATTGTTTCATGACCAGAGCCGTTGGTTTCACTAACCAGACTTGGAATATAATTCTACAGTTAGGACCAGAGCCCCTCTAGTCTCTCTTCCAGAGCTTCTGGTCTTCATGACCAGAGCCTCTAGTTTCAAATCGTACTTAGAATATACTTCAACACAGGACCAGAGCCCCACTGGTCTCTCTCCCAAAGCTTCTGATCTTCATGACCAGAGCCTCTGGTTGTACTAACCAGCACCTCTGACTCATATAATTTCTCAAAAATGGTCTTTAGATAAACCTTCAACTAATAAGATAGCCTTTTTCATAAAACGAGCAATTATAAAAAGTTCATGTTCGACCAGAGCCTCTGGTTGTACTGTAATACTCTGGTTATATTTCAAGTTTATACATATATTTATATATATGTATACGGTTATGTATGTATGTGCATAATATTTTTGGTGTTAAATTAAAATTTTATTTCTTTTAAGTAAAAAGGGGGGAGGTCGGCTAGATGAGCCGCCCATCACCTCTCCTCCTTTTTGTATATATATAAATAGATTTTTTGAAGAAAAGGATACAGACACATATTACTTTTATAAATTTTCTCTGAAGAATCAAGAGGATTGCACAGAAAGAGGATTTCAAAGGCTTTGATTCTCGATTTCTAAAGGTGAGTGTATTAAGAGCTTTGGATATGAATTGCTTACATACAGTTTGATAAGCATTTGGAACTGGATATTATGAATTTTGTTGCATTTTATGAGAGTTCTTGTTTAAACCGCTCAAGTGTTGTCCTGATTGAAATCCGGATAAGTAAACCGCTAATGCCTTGTCCGGAGTTTTTACTAAACCGGCCAAGAGGTGACCGGACATCATCTAAACCGGCCAAGAGGTGACCGCATATCATTTAAACCGACCAAGAGATGGCCGGATATCATGTAAACCGTTCAAAAGATTTGAGTGGTATTGACTGGATTGTTTTAAACCGGTCAAAGGTTGAACCATGTATTGTCCGGTTTATTTTAAACCGGTTAACATTATACGTGAAGTATTGTCCGTATTTGTAATCCGGACAAAGATGTTGATAAAATTTCAAGTGTTAAGGTTGACCGGACTTGTAATCCGGACAAGATTAACCGGACTTCAAGTCCGGATAAAGAGTTAGAGGAAATTTTGAAATATTTTGAGATGAGAGATGTAATGGCGGTGTAACCACGAGAGAGGGATGTAATGACGGTGTAACCGCGAGAGAGATGTAATGACGGTGTAACCGCGAGAGAGATGTAATGGCGATGTATCCGCGAGAGAGATGAAATGGCAGTGTAACCGCGAGAGAGATGAAATGGCGGTGTAACCGCGAGACAGAAGAAATGGCGTTGTAACCGCGAGAGAAATGAAAAGGCGGTGTAACCGCTAATGAGAAACATAAATATGATTATGTTTCAGAACAGGTTTGATTCTGAACTGATTGTTTGGAATATATATTGTTGGTATGAGATTTATGCACTCACTAGACCTTTTGGTCTAACGCTTAATTGTTGGACTAACCTGTTTTGCAGGTCACCATACTTTGCAAGATAAGGGCAAAGGAAAAGTATAAATGATGATAATAGTTTGTCCATATCTGTATTAAAGATACATTTTGTTAGTCCATATTTTGTAATAATATTGTTTTTAATATTATGAGTATCAAGATGTGAATTTTATGTATATGGGATTATGAGGGCTGTTACAGTTGGTATCAGAGCCTTAGTTTAAGGGATCTGGGTATTTGCGAAATACTTAGACTTAAACTAGAGGTGTGGAAAGTTGTGATAATAGGTTTCACTGGGTCTATGAACATGGAGATATGTTATAGATGAACCTATTTATGAGAAAGATAGATTATATATGATTGATATAATCTGAGTTATGATTAGACATGACGATAAATGTGTTATTATGTTGTGATTATGAAAATAATCATGTGTGTTTAAATGTGACAGAAAGGGTTACATACTAAGAAATGGCAGATAATCCCAATCAATCAGAAAGAACTTCTACTGGTTATGGAAGAGGTTGAGGAAGAAGAAATGTAACACAAGGAGAGGATCCAGAAAATGTAATAGAAACACGAAGTCGTAGCAGGGGACAAGGAAGAGGTAGAGGTATCAGACAAGAAACTCATGGGGAACAGGAATTGTCGGCCCAAGAAAGTTCCATGTCTGGCCGTGGTCGAGGAAGAGTAAGGGATGGACATAATGTTTCTAACCCCGAGTATATTACTCAAGATATGTTAGCAACAGAGCTGGGAAAATTTCAGGAAAGTTTGGTAAATTTGTTAAGGCGTACAAACCAAAATAATCCAAATATGGTAAGAAATTCCGATCAGGAGGAAGACGGAGCTAGTACACCGGTAATTGGTACATCTGTACCCCTCACTTCGTTCTCAGTACAAAAGGGAGGAGATATCAAGATGTTTCTTGCTTGTAAACCTCCTAAATTTTCTGGTGAGCGTGATCCTGTTAAAATTATGTGTTGGCTTAATGAGATAGAGCTGAGTCAGCAAATCAGTAAAAGTGTAGAAGAAGACAAAGTTATGTTTGCTGTATCTCGTTTGAGATCAAGTGCTTTGTATTGGTGGGAAGTCTTGTCCAGTTCAGATCCGAACATTCTGAAGACCATGTTGTGGGAGGAATTTGTAGTTAATATTAAAATGCAGTATTGTCCTGAAGCTGCAGTTCGAAAGTTGGAAGATGATTTCCTTCGTCTTGAGCAAGGAAACATGTCAGCCTGCCAGTATACAGAAGTTTTCATGGAACAATCTAGGTTTGTTGAAGCCTATATTATATTTGAAAACAGTAAAGTGAGAAAGTATATCTGGGGATTGGAATTGAATCTTTGAAAGTACGTGATATCCAGAAATCCGACAACATTTCAAGCGGCAGTTGATGCTGCTGAAATATTGGAACAAGATGTTATTCGACAACCACAAGAAAAGGGAGGGGAGAAAAGAAAGGGGGAAGTTACAGTAACTGATTTCCGTAGACCGAGGTTTATGGAAAGTGTGAATCGACCCGTCTCAAGGTTTAATGATAAGGCGTGTACCCGATGCCATAAAATACATCAGAGAAATTGCAATACATAATCTCGAGTATGCTTTAAATATCAAGAACCTGGACATATAGCTCGAGACTGTCGGATGACACGGAGATGTTTTACTTGTAATTCATCTCAACATGTAAATGCTGATTGTCCACAAGCAAAGAATCGAGGGTTTGGTTTGGCTGGAGGTCGAGGATCTGGATATTTTGGGGGTCGAGGATCTGGGTATGTACCAACAGTTCGTGGGCAAATGGATAATCGTGTTAGTCCAAGTGGACGGGGAGGGACAAGACAGGCAGAGTCTAATGCAAAAGGGAGAGCCTTTCAGATGACGAGAGGTGAGGCGGAAGAGCACCCTGAAGTGGTGACAGGTACATTCCTTGTTAATTCAGTATGTACCGAAGTCTTATTTGATTCGGGTGCAAATTGTTCTTTTGTGTCACCATCATTTGTTAATTGCGCACATTTAGAATCTAAAGCGTTAAGTGAGGATCTAATTGTGGAAACAACAAATGATAGTGAAGTTTTGGTTAAGGAAAGAATTGATGAATGTGTTATAAGTATAGAAGGT
>NC_037529.1:30007088-30009021 GCF_001531365.2 Cynara cardunculus var. scolymus
AGATTATGTTTTGAAGAAACCCCTGAACAAATTACTGATTTCAAAGTAAAGAAGTTACGAAACAAAGAGATTGGGTTAGTAAAGGTTCAGTGGCGTTATCATAAGGGACCAGATGCCACCTGGTAATTAGAATCGGAAATGAGGACGAAATATCCTTATCTATTTACTTAATGGAATTCCAGGAGGGAACTCTTTTAAGGAGGGAATATTGTAATATTCTGGTTATATTTCAAGTTTATACATATATTTATATGTATGTATACAGTTATGTATGTATGTGTATAATATTTTTGGTGTTAAATTAAAAATTTATTTGTTTTAAATAAAAAGGGGGGAGGTCGGCTAGATGAGCCGCCCATCACCTCTCCTCCTTTTTGTATATATATAAACAAATTTTTTGAAGAAAAGGATACACACACACATATTACTTTCAGAAATTTTCTCTGAAGAATCAAGAGGATTGCACAGAAAGAGGATTTCAAAGGCTTTGATTCTCGATTTCTAAAAGTGAGTGTATTAAGAGCTTTGGTTATGAATTGCTTACATACAGTTTGATAAGCATTTGGAACAGGATATTATGAATTTTGTTGCATTTTATGAGAGTTCTTGTTTAAACCACTCAAGTGTTGTCCGGATTGAAATCCGGATAAATAAACCGCTCATGCCTTGTCCGGAGTTTTTACTAAACCGGCCAAGAGGTGACCGGACATCATCTAAACCGGCCAAGAGGTGACCGGATATCATTTAAACCGACCAAGAGATGACCGGATATCATGTAAACCGTTCAAAAGATTTGAGTGGTATTGACCAGATTGTTTTAAACCGGTCAAAGGTTGAACCATGTATTGTCCGGTTTATTTTAAACCAGTTAACATTGTACGTGAAGTATTGTCCGGATTTGTAATCCGGACAAAGATGTTGATAAAATTTCAAGTGTTAAGGTTGACCGGACTTGTAATCCGGACAAGATTGACTGGACTTCAAGTCCGGATAAAGAGTTATAGGAAATTTTGAAATATTTTGAGATGAGAGATGTAATGGCGGTGTAACCGCGAGAGAGATGAAATGGCGGTGTAACCTCGAATGAGAAACATAAATATGATTATGTTTCAGAACAGGTTTGATTCTGAACTGATTGTTTGGAATGTATATTGTTGGTATGAGATTTATACACTCACTAGACCTTTTGGTCTAACGCTCAGTTGTTGGACTAACCTGTTTTGCAGGTCAGCATACTTTGCAAGATAAGGGCAAAGGAAAAGTATAAATGATGATAATAGTTTGTTCATATCTGTATTAAAGATACATTTTGTTAGTCCATATTTTGTAATAATACTGTTTTTAGTATTATGAGTATCAAGATGTGAATTTTATGTATATGGGATTATGAGGGTTGTTACGTGTACTAACCAGATCTTCTGGTTCAAAAGACATGACCAACCAGAGCTTCTCTGGTCTGTTTTTCATAAAAAGACTAAGTATAAAATTCTTTTCTTAAAACATCTAAAATACGATTTTGACGCGAAAGCTCTTAACAATCGATACAACACCTCTAATACAAATAGTAAAAACTTGCTCATCCTTTAAATCAACATCCAGAATCCTCTGGTCCAACGATGAGCACCAACCAGAGCCCCCCTGGTTCCTTGCAAGGAACAACCAGTGCCCCTCTGATTCCTCACGAAAATAACCATTTTGTTTCAAAACACTTTTAACCAATACCAATGGCCACAAGCCAAGTTTTCCCCTTCTTAATAACATCAATACCATTATTTCTAATAAGAACAATATCTTTGAGTTCTCAAATCACAAAGAAGTAAGGRCWCAMATCTMTTGTAGTCTTAAAAGACATAATAGCAAGAGCTATAATATTCACATACAATTGCCACCCTTATATCCAAAGGTACACCTCTCCTTGATATGCCACCCTTAT
>NC_037529.1:30009407-30013496 GCF_001531365.2 Cynara cardunculus var. scolymus
AACTCACAGTTTATACTCAACGGTAATTTAAAACTCACAGTTTATACTCAACGGTAGTTTAAAACTCACCTTAACAAATCGCAGGTTCTGAAGATAAAAAACACACAGCAAATCACAATCTCTTCAAACAACTTTGAACAACAGATTCTTCAAGAACACTTTTCACCGCCACAAAACTTTCTTCAAATGAAATGATATGAAATGATAAGATAAAATCTTATCTTTTTATTTCTTTAAATACTCCCACCAAGGCGGTGAAGATTATTTTAACTATAAAACTCATAGGCGGTGAAAGCTTCTTCTAATAGAAATAATCTTGGGCGGTGGATAAATCATTATAAAATTCATGATTTCTTAACCATGAAGATATTATAATTTCTCCCGAATACAATAAACACCACCTCATGTATGCTTCATACCACATGCATACATGTATAAATCATATATGTCATGACATCTTTTCACATATATGCATGCACAATATCATGTTCACATATATAGTTCATGCATTTCTACTTAGATATGCATATTTCACGTAATTCACATAATAAACATGTATAAATTACCTCAAACCTGGTTATAACAAAAATTTTGAGCGATTTGGGTCTGTATTAGTTGCTAATCGCTTGTGTTGTTGATAGATATCTTGTAGTCATCACTCATATCTTGTGAATTTTGACTTGTTTGAATTGCTCATCAGCTAGTGTTTTGTCTGATATACTTTGTTATCAATGAAAGTGGTGTTCGGAAACCCCTTCATCGCTTAATACTTGTTCAAATTCTTTTCTTATCGCACAATAGACTTATCCCAATACATTGTTCATCGATCATAACCATGTCTGGATACCTTTGTCTTATCGTTCAAAATTGTTCAATTATTTCTCACCGGTCACTTCATTGTCTGATATTCTTTCTCATCGGTCACAAGTCTGTCCGATAACTCCTTTCATCGGTGAAGTGTTGTCCAGTAACAAGTCTTGTCCAGTGAAGTGTTGTCTTATAAAGTCTTTCCAGTAACCTTGTTAACCGATAACCTTTCTTTTGTGTCCAATAAGCATATTTCTTGTTGTCCGATATCTTTGAACATTGTATGATAAAAAGTCTTTGTTGAAATTTTTCTAAGTGTCAGGAAATTCCTTGTGTTGTGTTGTGTTCAAATCCAATCTTTGTTAATTTCTGAAAAAGATCATTTTCATGCCTTATTTGTTAAAAATATCAAAGGACATGTCAAGCATAGATTCAGATTCCAAGCCCTTGGTTCTTGTTGTAGGTGAGTATATGCAATGGAAAGTTCGGATGATCCATTTTCTAGACAACAAAGATGATAAATTAATGCAGTCATCAAGAATGGACCTTACATCAACAACATGGATCTACCAAAACAGACATTTTACTGATGGCATTGTTGTGCCTACTTCTAAGAGAAAGAAAGATCCTCAATATTACACTTAAACTGATAAGCAAAGGGTCCTTATTAATAAGAAAGCTTTGACATATATCCTGATGGCCATTCTTAATGAACTTTTCAACAGAATTGACTATAGAAGATCAGCAAAAGAACTCTAGGCTGAGCTTGAGAAGCAAATGCTCGGAAGTGAAAAATTAATCCAGACAAGGATGAACTAGTGTATAAGTGTATATGAAAGGTTCAGGGCTTGAGAGAACGAATCAATCTCGGAATTCTACAATAGGTTCAATGTGATTCTGAATGACTTAAGGAGGAAATCCATGTCTGAGATAAATTACATGTTTTTTAAGAATTTGAAGTCAGAATGCAACACTCTTGTAGATGACTAAAAATATGTTAGAGGATAACATACATGATTTGTATAACATTTTGTACGAAGAAGAGGAAACTGTGAGAGAGTTGGTGAGTGAAAAGAAGAAGGTTGCTGACTCCATAGCATTCCTATTTGGGAAGTAAGTTAAGAGTAAATCTGAAGTAAAGTGCTCAAAATCTTTGAAGACAGAGTTATCAGAACAGACTGAAAGTGAATCAACTAAAGATTCCTCTGTTGATTCTGGGGATGACATTCAAGAGTTCTCAAAAACTTGCTTTGCTGACCAATAAGTTTCATAAGAGGTTTGGTAAGAAGAAATTTGTGAAGTTTGACAAGAACAAAGGGAAGGAGATCAAGCAAGAGAACTTTGGTAAACCTAGAGACTAAAAGAAAGCTAAAGCTGAAGAAAGCAGATGTTTCAGTTGCGGAAAGCCTATCACTATATCAAGGATTGTCATTTTAAGAAGTTCAAAAGACTCAAATTACTATCTCAAGAATGCTCATTTGGCAAAATCTCTTTAGGATGGCAAGGCATTGGTAGTAGAAGAAGAAAGTTGGCTCATAGATTCATCAAATGATGAAGCTGCGCATTTTACTCAAGTCAACATGTGTTTAATGGCTAGGACTGAAGCAGAAGGCTCATCATCTGAAAATGAATATGAGGTACAAAATTCATTAAATGATGAACTGATGAAATAAATTAAGAACATGAATGTTGAATTTAAAATCTTCAAAGACAGATTAAAAGCTGAAAGAGCTTTGATGCTCAAATTCAAAGAAGAAATGTGTGGTTCTAAGTGTCTGGGTGAGGGTCTGAGGGAAAAGCAAGAATTACTTAGATCTGAAAAGACAAAAACTGAAAATGACTTTCTAAGAATTCTGAAAAAGTTTCTGAATTTGTTGATAGCATAACTCCAGAAGTTTTTGAAAATCTTTTATACGAGTCAGATTCGTATTCAGAAACAAAGGTGGTATATGATTCACATAAGACTGAGAAGATTACTGAGCAGGATTGGAAAGTGCATTCAAACCTAGAACTTGATTCAAATTTAAAAATATCAGTTTTTAAAGAAACATATATCTGATCTTGAAGAAGAACTAAGATCTGAAAAAGATTTCCATCTTAATTCTCAAAATTCTTTTCTAATCAAATCAAATGAGTTTGAAAGCTAAATTTTATAATTGACCATGCTTATTGTTTGTAAAGTTAACCTGCATGCGCCCAGCTTGAAAAAGATTTCTAATGTGGAAAATGAATTAAGTTCATGTTTTGATGATCATACTCAACTTATTAGTAAAATCAATAAGCTTGAGGAGGATCTCAAAACGTCTTCAAGATCAGTTGTCAAAACTATAGAAGATGTTCAGATTGCTTCCAACTCTAAAACAATTGTTACTAAAAATATAAATTTTTATAAGAGTACCTTTGAAAAGGGAGAGCCTTCAAATACTAAAAATGAAAATGTTTATAAGGTTTCTCCCAAATCCGTCAAATCTTCTGCTAAGTGCTCTACTAACTCAAAATCTTTTTYTGTGGTAGAATTGTTAAAGATTGGTAAAGACTGCAAGAAGAAGTCTTCACAGAAGAATGCTAAAAATATTTTTCATAATTCTTCTTCTGTAAAGAATGTTCATGTTAATAAAGATAGTTGCAATTGTACATTTGTGAAGCCAACATGTAATATGGGTGCAGATATGAAGAATGTTTAAAAAAAATTACATCCAGATCTTTTACTGTTGCTAAAAGTCATATACATTGCAATTATTGTGGCTCAAACTCTCTTGCAATTAATGCCAAATGTAAGAAGTCTTTAGGATCGAAAGATTCAAACTCCAAATCGGACATCCTACTTAAATCTAAAGGTTTCAATGGTCCTCCAATTTATAAAAAGAAAAGTGCTATAACGAAAGGTTTTTCAAAATCTAAAAAGGAGGAGCCATATTTTGTAAATGTGAAATTTGTGTGGAATTGGTGTCAAAAGCTAAATACGAGTGGCGCGTTAAATCCATATCATCTAATGTCATTTCTAACTGTCACACTCCGCTAAAGCGGAAACACGAGATGTAACAGGCAAGCGAGTCATAACAATAGTTTGTAAATAACACCATACCAAGTTGTTCAAAAACAAAACAAGTTCATCGACATAACTAAATTAGAATTTACACAACGTTCCCAAAATACATCAAATTCAGACTTAATCGATCCTGACTCGAGTATGCTCCCAAAAAAATCCAAACAACTTTACTTATATCCTGAAAAGCATGGAAATAAAACATGGTCAACTACAAAGTGTTGGTGAGTTCACGG
>NC_037529.1:30014457-30018826 GCF_001531365.2 Cynara cardunculus var. scolymus
CCTTGAGCCACACGCCTCCAACACCGATTGCATGCACCAAGAATGGTAGCAATGATGGGGAGGGGTTTCAAGCTCAACATTTTCAAGAATTTAGATTTTAACACAAAATCATCATCTTCGACAGCTCCAGAAAACAAATAAATTACGATTCCAATGAGTTTTTAAGATAATAAATTCGATTAAAGCTGCACGCAAGACCTGTCATCCGAAAAATATGATCAGTCCTCACATGCAAGGATTGATTCTTTCTTTCTTAGAGATTGAAAAACTTGGGTCACATATCATCATCCCAAAGAAGACACATGCAGGTCTTTGATGAATAATCTCTCCTCTTTAAATCTCATAAATTACTTAAAGAATCGAGAAGGGAGAAAGATGAAAACTTTCGGACTACTAAGAAAATAGAAGAGCTCTAAAGCGTACATTTTCTAAACAGAAGCTTTCGAACAAGCTCTTAAAGACAGCGAAATGTTAAGTTTTGCAAGATGATTGGAACCGGCTGGAAGGTGATGGCGTTAGAGAGAAAACAGAAGGCTGAAAATTTGGAGAATGAAGATTTTCCAAAAGAAGTGGGGTATTTATATGGGGCTTTTTGAGAAGAAATGGGCTGGCTCCTAAAGCCCCAAGCCTAAAATATTTTTATTTCCCTTAAATAATAAAACCCCACTAATTTAAACAAACAACGCAATTTGATAAAATATTTTAAAGGAGACTCCCCTCTTTAAATTAATCGGCAAGTAAATATAAAAATGGGACTTTGGAAACTTTAAATTTTTAAAGAGGACAGAACTTAAAAATATCAGCTTTATTTTTTGTGAAATACTTCAAGACTATTTGTCATTGCATAAACTAGCTTTGTTAGCTACCCACCGAGACGTGATCTAACGAACTAATCTTGGGAATTAAGCAGGATGATCTCTAATCATCGAAGCTAAATCCTAAAAAGACTTAGTTCTAAGTAAAGATCTTGAAATAAGTTACTAACCTGAAATCCCAAAGTGACGAATTGTCACACTAACCCTCTAGGACCCATTTGGAAATTGGTACCTTAATCTCTGTGAATGTTTTTGCAGGACTGTCATGTGTGGTATGTAGGTTTCGGATGTTCCAGATCAATGACAGGACACAGGCACTTCTAACTGAATTTAAAGACAATCCTGGTGAAATAGTCACGTTTGGCAATAAAGAAAAAGGTTTTGTTTGAGGGTATGGCACACTGTCTAATGGCATTATCACAATAAAGAAGGTTTTCTATGCTGAGGAATTAGAGCATAATCTTTTGAGTATAAGTCATTTTTGTGATAATGGTTTTGATGTAAGTTTTTTTGTCAATGGTTATGTTATAATTGACTCTGAATGGATAGAAGTTATTCATGTTGAACGTTATGGTAATCTGTGTGCGGTTAATTTTCCAACTTTGACTGCTTCTCGGCCTATTTGTTTATTCTCCAAACGAACAAAAAAAGACAGTTGGATGTGGCATCGTAGATTATCCCATCACAACTTCAAAGGTATTAATAAGCTTGTAAGAGTGATCTTGTATTTGGTCTGCCAGAACTCAGATTCGATAAGAACTCTCTCTATTCTGCATGTGAAATGGGAAAGATTACAAGAACTTCACATAAAGCAAAATATGATTCTTCTTGTAAATCTCCTCTCGAGATGATTCACATGGATCTGCGTAGATCAATGCATACTCAATCGTTGGGTGGCAAAAAGTACATCTTAGTGATGGTCGACGAGTATTCTAGATACACGTGGCTAGAGTTTCTTAGAGCCAAATCTGATGTGTCAGAGATGATTATCTCATTTACCAAGCGTATTCAAGTTCTTCTACAACTTCCAGTTCAAAATTTTCGAAGTGACAACGGCACTGAGTTTACTAATGAGACCCTTCAAATTTTTCTTCAAACTGTTTGGATTTTCTCATACTTTTCTGTTGTTCGAACTCCGCAACAAAATGGAGTTGTTAAAATAAGTAACCAAACATTAGTTGAGTCTGCTCGTACTATGCTGTGTTACTTTGGTCTACCTCTATATTTATGGGCTGAAGCTGTGTCTACCGTTTGTTTCACGCAAAATAGAATGATCGTCGTCAAACGTTTTAATGAAACTACTTATGAGTTGATAAATAATCGAAAGCCTGATGTTAAATTCTTTCATGTCTTTTGGCTGCAGATGCTTTGTGCTTAATGATCGAGACAATCTCGGGATATCCGATAAAAAGGCGAAAAAAGGCTACTTCATTGATTATTCTCTAAAGTCTAAAGCGTTCCGAGTCTACATCAAACAATCAAAGATTGTCATTGAAAGCATCAACGTCATATTTGATGAATCTTAGACTTATGAAAAACTCAGTTCAGGACTCAATCTACAACCATTAGCTTCTACACAAAATAGTGTAGAACATGTCCCGAACAGGAAAATGAATCCTGAGTCTTCTGTTAAATCAAATTTAGATTCATTGTTTAAAGATGCATTTGATATAACTTGGGATCTTCTTGCAGATTATGAAATATCTGATCAACCCAAGGTGAATGAACCAGTGGTCCCGATTCCACAAGTTACTCAGCTTTTTGGACCATCTGAAGCTGGTTGTTCAACATCAAATGTTGTTCAACCTAAATCTGTTGAAGCTACTGAATCCGAGCCCGTTCAAGTTGAGGCATAGACTCAACCAGAGATTTTTCAATCCGACATTGATCAATCTGAGTCTTATGTACCCGCTGATGAAGTTGAACACTATAAGATTCAAGCTGAAGTAGAATCTACTATTTAAGCTGAAACTGAAGCTAAAATTCAAGTTGTAACTGATGAGTATGATGATCAGAACAACCTAACTAATGTTCTACTGTACTCATAAGTGGACAAAAGATCATCCCCCTACTCAAATCATTGGTAATGTAAATGATAGAGTGAAAACATGATTTGCTACCTATGATGAGTGTCTTTTCGTGAACTTTCTCAGCACTATAGAGCCAAAGAAGCCATTTCAAGCATTGCAAGATCCTGGTTGGATTAATTCCATGCAAGATGAACTTCGAGAATTTGAAAGAAACCAAGTTTGGAGACTCGTACCAAGACAGAAATACAAATCTATCATTGGTGCAAAATGGGTCTTCCGAAACAAAAAGATGAAATGGGAAATGTAGTGAGAAACTAAGCCTGATTGGTTGCTAAAGGTTACTGTCAATAAGAAGGTATAAATTATGATGAAACCTTTGCTCCAGTCGCTCGCATCGAAGCCATCAAAATATTCTTGGCATACGTTGCTCACAAGAATTTCAAGGTATACCAAATGGATGTCAAATCGGCATTCCTGAGCGGTATTCTTCATGAAGAAGTTTACATGAGTCAGCTTGAAGGTTTTGTTAATCCTCAAAAGCCTGATCATGTCTATGTCCTAGACAAGGCGCTTTATGGTTTAAAACAAGCACCTAGGGCATGGTATGATACTTTAACTCAATTCCTACTCAAATCTGGTTTTAGGAAAGGTACGATATATACTACGTTATTTCTTAAAAAGAAAGGTAAGCACATGATCATGATACAAATTTATCTTGATGACACTATTTTTGGTTCTACAAATCCTAAGTTTTGTAAGAACTTTTCAGACATCATGCAATCAAAGATTTAAATGAGTATGACGGGAGAGTTAAATTTCTTTCTTGGTCTTCAAGTAAAACAACTCCCCAACGACATATTCATTAATCAATCTAAATATGCTAAAGAGATTTCAAAAAAGTTTAACATGTCTGAATGTTCTTCTATAAAGACTCCCATGGCTACTAAAACTTTATTAGATGCAGATTTATCCGAAAAATCTATTGATCAACAAAATTACCGTGACATGACTGGATCTTTATTATACTTAATGTCATGTATACCATATATAATGTTTGCAACATGTTTTTGTACAAGATATCAGGCTAATCCTAAAGTGTCACACCCCGCTAAAGCGGAAATACGAGATGTAACAGGCAAGCGACTCACATCAACGGTTAATAAATAACACCCTTCAAGTTTACAAAATAAAACAAGTTTAAGATTATAACAAAAGTTTTTATAAACACTTCATTTACAAAACTTCTGATTCGAACTTAATCAGTTTGCCATGAGTATGCTCCCAAATGAAACACATCTTACTTGCTACCTGAAAAGCATGGAACATAAAACGAGTCAACTACAAAGAGTTGGTGAGCTCACGGGTTTCCAAATGTATAAAACATTTCAATGCATAAACCAAATATTTGCAAACTTATGCGAATTYTTTGCACTTAATAAATGTAAATCTTTCACGATGTAAATCTTGAGACGCTACTGAGCCTTACCTGACCAACTTGCCCCATTAATTTACGAACAACCATAG
>NC_037529.1:30018991-30028292 GCF_001531365.2 Cynara cardunculus var. scolymus
TTAACAAAGTATAACTTAGAAAACCCGACTAAGCAGTTCCTTAGTCCAGAGGTTTCAAGCAGAACTTGACTAAGCAGTTCCTTAGTCCAAAGGTTTCAAACAAATAATCATGCATAGTTTGCTCAATCACATGCTTTTCCCCCAAAACAATAAACAAAGCATTTAAAAGTGGGGCCGTGAGAACTCACAGTTTACTGATGAATATTCAGAGGTTGACCCTAGAAGCTTTCAATGCTCGCCCGATCTTCCTAGACAGACCAACAACCAGTGCCAAAATCACTTAAGGTTTCTTGCCCAAGCTAAAGCAGAGTTACTTACCATGCAATGCCATCAAGTTTTTATAAATTAAAGTTGATATTTTAATATTTTACCCCTTTTCTATTTTTAAAAGGAATCTTCCAAAATCCTCATTATGACGACATTTTTACATCATCCAAAACAATGATGACAACCGCCAATTTCCAACATCAAGAATTTTTTAGTGGGTTTGAATCTCCTCTTAAATACCCTACAATCTTGAGTTACACGCCCCCAAAACAGATTGCATGCACCAAGAATGACAGCAATGATGGGGGTCTCAACTCATCATTTTCAAGAATTTAAACTCTAATTTGAGCCGTCAACCTCGAACAAATTCTAGAAAAATAATTTCAGATTCCATTACATTTTTGAAGATGATAAAACTGATCTTGAGATGCATGCAAGGTTCAACTAAGCATCAAAACATAACGTTTGATGATCCAACTCCGCATGCAGTGGAAATCTCTTCTACTTCCCTAGAGATTAAAGAATATGGATCATTGATTATCATCCTATGAAGACATTTTCATGTCTTTGACGCATAACCTCTCCTCTTTAACTGTCTAGGACCTCTAAAAGATCGAATAGGGGAAGTAGATGGGTGAAAACGTTTGGAGTTCTATAAAGTGGGTTAACTGGAATCGTACCTTTTTCTTAAAGACTTGATTGTTCTTCAGCGTTTGACAGAAATACCCTGAAGATTCTGCTTGAAGGAAAATCGGCTAGGAGGGGGAAGATTTGAGAGAGAGAGGGAAATGGTTTAACAAAGACAATAGAGTTGGAAATGAGAGTTTTCAAAAGATGAGGGGTATTTATATAGGGATTTTATTGAGGGAAATGGGTTGGCTCTTAAAGGCCCAACCCAACAAAACATTTATTTTCCTTAAGAAAATTAACCCACTTAAATTTTCCCAACATAGATGAAATAACACAAATAGCTCCAAACTCCAACTTTTGAATGTGGACAATCAAATGGAACTTTTGCTAAACTTTTAAATTAAGGAAAACTCAAAATATCAACTTTA
Organism: Cynara cardunculus var. scolymus; assembly: GCF_001531365.2. Lineage (NCBI taxonomy): Eukaryota > Viridiplantae > Streptophyta > Magnoliopsida > Asterales > Asteraceae > Cynara > Cynara cardunculus. Next base: position 30,020,317 of record NC_037529.1, read on the forward strand.
TTTTTATCTAATGCATTTTCAAAAATATTTGGCATTGCACAAGATATCTAAATCTGATCTCCTCCCAAAACGCGACTTTCTCAACAAAATTTAAGAGCTAAAACCAAAAAGGTTCTAATCACTTAAGACTAGATCCTAGAGATATATAAATTCTAATATAAGATCTGCGATGGGATGCTAACCTGAAGCTTCGAAATGACCGAATGTCACAGTCTCCCCATGCTAGAAAAATTTTGACCCGAAATTTATTTGTCAAATTCAAATCACGACTTGCTGGAGAACAAATGGGGATACTTGCTTTTCAGGAAATCTTCTCTTTTCCATGTGTATTCCGGTTCATGACTTGAAGTCCATTGAACTTTTACAATTGGGATCATACTACGTCTCAATTGCTTGATCTTATGATCGAGGATTTCAATTGGTTCTTCAATGAAACGCAACCGTTCATTGATTTGAATGTCTTCCAAAGGTAGAACCAATGTTTCATCGGCTAAACATTTCTTAAGGTTTGATACATGAAATGTATCATGGATAGCACTCATCTCTGAGGGTAAGCTTAGTTTGTATGCAACCGGTCCCACTATTTCAAGTATTTCAAATGGACCAATATATCTTGGGCTAAGCTTTCCTTTCTTTCCGAAGCGTACAATCCCCTTCCATTGAGATACTTTTAAAAGGACTTTATCACCCACTTGAAATTCCAAGGGTTTCCTTCAGTTATCGGCATAGCTCTTCTGACGATCCCTTGCAGCTTTAAGTTTTTCTTGGATGATTGCGATTTTGTCGGTTGTTTCCTGGATAATGTCAGGCCTGGTCAGTTGCCTATCGCCAATTTCCTGCCAACTGAGTGGGGATCTACATTTTCGTCCATACAAGGCTTCAAAACGTGCACATTGGATACCGGTGTGATAGCTATTATTGTAAGATAATTCGACCAATGATAGATGGGTATCCCAACTACCTCCAAAGTCTATCACACAGGCTCGCAACATATCCTCTAATGTTTGAATCGTTTTTTCCGTCTGTCCATCCATTTGAGGATGATATGAAGTGCTTAAATACAATCTTGTGCCTAGTGTCCTTTGAACCGATTGCCATAACCTGGAAGTAAAGCGGCAATCTCTATCCGAAATGATTGAAACAGGTACTCCATGTCGCGACACAATCTTATTGATATACAACTGCGCCAGCCTTTCCGTACTAAAATCTTCCCGAATAGGTAGGAAATGTGGAGATTTCGTAAGTCGGTCCACTATGACCCAAATTGAGTCGTAACCCTTCCTTGTTCTTGGTAATTTTGTAACGAAATTCATTGATATCTGATCCCATTTCCATTGGGGAATTTCTGGTTGCTGAAGAAGACCAGATGGTTATTGATGTTCATCTTTTACTCTTGCACAGGTTATATACCGACTTACTTACAAGGCAACGTCCTTCTTCATCCCTGGCCACCAATAATAATCTCTTAGCTCTTTGTACATCTTATCGGTTCCTGGATGAATTGAGTATTTTGACCGATGTGCTTCCTCTAAGATTATTGACCGAAGATTGTCGCTCTTTGGTATCCAAACTCTTTCTCTGAAGTAACGCACCCCATCTTCTCGTGTTTCGAATTCCTTCTCCAGGTGATGCAGGGTTTCGTTCTTTAGATTTTTTGGTTTCAACGCCTCTTCTTGAGCTTCAAGAATTTGCGTTTTTAGATTCGTTTGGACCAACAACCCCATGGCTCGTACCCTTGACGGTTTCACTTTTTCATTTCGGCTCAAGGCGTCTGCTACCACGTTATCTTTCCCCGGGTGATACTTTATTTCACAATCATAATCGTTGAGAAGTTCAATCCACCTCCGTTGCCTCATGTTCAACATCTTTTGATCAAATATATRTTGAAGGCTTTTATGATCAGTGAAAATGGTGCATTTGGTACCGTATAGATAATGCCTCCATATCTTAAGTGCAAATACTACTGCTCCCAATTCAAGGTCGTGCRTAGTATAATTCTTCTCATGCACTTTGAGTTGTCTTGAGGCATATGCAATGACCTTATCTTTTTGCATCAATACGCATCCTAAGCCTTGATGGGATGCATCACAAATGACCACAAAGTTTTCCGAACCCTCTGGTAAGGATAAAATAAGTGCATTGCATAGTTTCTGCTTGAGAGTCTCGAACGCTTCTTCTTGTTTCTCACCCGAAACAAATTTCTTGTCCTTTTGGGTTAAGGCTGTGAGTGGCTGTGCGATTTTCGAGAAGTTTGCGATGAATCGCCGATAATAGCCTGCTAACCCAAGGAATTGACGGACCTTCGTAGGGGTTCTTGGGGCTTCCCATTTCCTAATGGCCTCAATCTTGGCCGGATCTACCTGAATCCCTTTTTCATTGACTATATGACCAAGAAACTGTACTTCTCGTATCTAGAATTCGTATTTAGAAAATTTTGCGTACAATTTCTCGTTTCGGAGTAATTCCAATATTATTCTCAGATGTTGCTCATGGTCCTCCCTGCTTCGTAAATAAATTAATATATCATCTATGAAGACGATTACAAATTTATCCAGGTATGGTCTACAAACTCTATTCATTAGGTCCATGAAGACAACCGGTGCATTGGTTAGCCCAAATGGCATAACCAGAAATTCATAATGACCATAACGACTTCTGAAGGCTGTTTTGGGAATGTCTTCCTCCCGAACTCTCACTTGGTGGTATCCAGATCGTAGGTCAATCTTGCAGAAATATACCGCTCCTTGGAGTTCATCAAACAGATCATCAATTCTAGGGAGAGGGTATATGTTCTCGATGGTCAACTTATTAAGTTCCCTATAATCAATGCACATTCGCATTGACCTATCTTTCTTTTTAACAAACAAAACTGGTGCACCCCATGGTGAGTAACTTGACCTTATAAATCCCCTGTCTAACAACTCCTAGAGTTGATTTGACATTTCTTGCATCTCTGATGGTGCCAAGCGATATGGCACCTTTGCCACTGGGGCAGCTCCAAGAATTAAGTCGATACCAAATTCAACTTGTCTTGGCAGGAGTAGTCCTGGTAAATCCTCAGGGAATACGTCAGAAAATTCTCGAACTACAGGGAAATTTTCGATACTTTTCTCCTTGACCTTCCCATCAATCAAATGTGCCAAAAATGCGACGCAATTCCTCTTCAAGTACCTTCGCATTTTCATGCAGGATACTATCTTGATTTTTCGTTCCGACCTATATCCTTGAATTACAATTGGGTCATCTCCATCTTGAGGAATCCGGATAGTCTTTTCTGAACATATAATCTCAGCTTGATTTTTGGATAGCCAATCCATGCCAATAATTATGTCAAAACTTCCTAGTTTAATCGGTATAAGGTCTATGTTGAAGTCCTTATTGGCTAGACTTAGAGTGCAATCCTTAATTATTGCATTAACCTTAATTTCTTGGCCATTAGCAAACTCAATTACGCAAGCTTCTTCCAATCTTTGGGGCTTTAAGTTAATCTTAGGCTCAAAATCTAACGATACAAAACTCTTATCTGCCCAAGAATCAAATAAAACTGATACAAATTCATTATTCAGAAGAAACGTACCTGAAACTACATTGGGATCATATCTAGCTTCTTTGGCTCCGATCTCAAACGCTCTGCCCCGTGCCTGACCTTCTGGGTTTCCTTGACTGGATGGTCGGGCTTGGCTTGCATTGGTTCCTTGTTTCCTTCTTGGGCATACATTTCGCATATGTTCTGGGCTCCCACATTCGAAGCATAATCTTCTTCGGCAGTCCTTTGCTGTATGACCCCCTAAGTGGCATCTTTGACAAATGATGCAAATCCCTCGATGCGGATATTTGCATCTATTACACTTGGTCGTGCCTCCTTGAGTTGCTGCCTGAGTTTGTGCCCCAAAATTTCTCATCACTCTCCTATTCTTGTCATATTTTTCCCCAAACCTTCGATTCCCCTGTTCCTCCATTTTTTCTTTTTCCCTTCGCAAATTTTCCTGATCGGACCGCATTATTCGTGAGTTTGGTGGCAATGTCTATCGCCTCCTGAAGAGTCTTTGGTTTTGCCGAGGTAATGTTTCCTCTAATCTCGGGGGACAATCCCCAAATATACCTCTCAATGCGGATTTCTTCCGATGTCACTAGATGAGGTACTAAATTCGCCAACTCATGGAATCGAGCTGTATAGGCAGCTGTATTTTCTCCTTTCATTTCATGATTCCATAACTCCATTTCTAACTTCTGGAGTTCGCTTCTTGGGCAGTATTCATTATTTAGCAATTTCTTAAATTCTTCCCAAGAGAGTTGGTTAGCCGCTTCTTGGCCTCTGGTTTCTACTAAAGTATTCCACCAGGTAAGTGCCCTTCCTTGCAATAGGCATGCCGCATACTCTACTTTATTTCCCTCAGTACATTTGCTAATGTGAAAAACAGACTCCATGCTCTCGAGCCATGATAATAACCCCACTGCTCCTTCGGTTCCATTGAATTCTTTCGGGTTGCAAGATCTAAAGGTTTTATAAGTGCATTCCCTAGCCGCCCTTGGCTCTGATTATTTGGTTGGTTAACATTCATGCCAGCAGCCACTTGACTGACTATGTTGGGGAGTGCGGCCAGAAGTTGTTCTGACACAAGTCGTGCAATCTCAGGATTTTCTCTCCTTGGCGGCATCTTTTAGGCCTAAGTCAGAAGAGCATTCGTCATTTTTATGGCAATAACAAGGGTGATAACCTTTAGTTGAGTATTCACTAGAACCGGATGACGCCATAGTGATCCGCGACATTAATAATCTTAATTACTAAATATGCCATCTATAAATACTTAGAGATATAACCAAAGCTTCTATACAAGGCTAAGAGTGGAATTCAAAACTAAATTCTCAAAATATAAGCCTCTGGTTGTACTACAAGAGCCTCTGGTACTGTGACCAGAGCCTCTGGTCTCTTGACCAGAGCTTCTGGTTCAACTAAAATTCTTAGGAAAGGATTTCTTATCCATTGGTCCTCTGGCAAATCAATGGAATTCTAATTTATCATCCGCTGGTTCAACATATATGCTTAGAACAATTATAGAATTTTCGTCCATCGATCCTCTGCTTCCTCATAATGCATTTACCAGAGCTTCTGGTTACAAGACCAGAGCCTCTGGTTCAACTTTCATACTTAGAAAAATACTAAGNAATGCATTTACCAGAGCTTCTGGTTACAAGACCAGAGCCTCTGGTTCAACTTTCATACTTAGAAAAATACTAAGCAACCTATCCATCGATCCTCTCGTTCCTCATAATGCATTTACCAAAGCTTCTGGTTACAAGACCAGAGCCTCTGTTCAACTTTCATACTTAGAAAAATACTAAGCAACCTATCCATCGATCCTCTGGTGTAACTCCCAACCCACACATTGCATGTAACATATATTTCATACAAAAGAAGTACATGATATCATTCCCTTAAGGTCCCTTAGTACAAGAATCTAACATGACCAGATACAAGGTCAAAAAAATTTGAAATACATTTCTTGTACTAATTAATCAAAATAGATCTTCAAGCAGAAGCGCATAAAGGAACATATTAAACTTTTCCCTTCCCTTATTGTCCGAAGCTCCTGCAACACATAATTTAAATCACAAAACGAGGGTTAGACCGAAAGGTCTAGTGAGATACCCTATTTATGTTATTGCAGGGTGAAAATCACCAAAACCTTTAGGGAAAAATATCATTTCATATATATAACAAATATATGAATAAATGGAAACGTAATACCAGATCTTTTCCACTTATCAAGCAAAGCGTTCTGCTTATTAAATTCTCAAAACTCTGAACCAATCAGGTTCCACATAATGCCACTTTTAAACTTATCTTAACCAAACAAGGTTATTTAAAGCTTCAGGCCAAACCTGGCATTTTCTCCTCAATAACATCCAAACTATAATTTCCAATAAGAACCTTGATCCTAAATCTTTAAGTCACAAAGAAAAAAAGACTCCGGACCACGGTAATCTTAAAGGATATAATAGAATGAGTTATATCGTACAACACGCATGCAATTGCCACCCTTATATCCAAAGGTACACCTCTCCTTGATATGCCACCTTTATCCCATGGTACACCTCTACTTGATATGCGAACCTTATCCCATGGTACACCTCTCCTTGATATGCCACCCTTATTTCCTTATCAAAATATTTTGATAAAACAATTCCAAATAGACCGCAGCCATTGAAATTATTATCAATACAAAAATATTTCTTTGAAAACTTCCTTTTTATGATAAAATAACATTTCTCATTGAAAACACAACATTACATCAAATCCGGTCAACTTTGACTTAGCCGGACTTCAAATCCGGTCAACATATAGCATAAGCTTTATCTGATTAACACTTAGAATAAATTCCAACTTTGTCCGGATATCAAGTCCGGACAATACACTGCATAGAACTTGATCGATTTAACACTTTAGAATCAAAATTAATATCTTTGTCCGGATAACAAGTCCGGTCAATACCCCGCTCATTACTTAGCCGATTTAAAATAATCCGGCCATTATTTGGTCGTATTCTTACTTCTCAGTTTAAAAATATAACTTTTCTTACCAATCATAACCCGATCAACACTTAACCGATTTAAAACAATCCGGACAACAAATCGTCCACCCTTTCTCCGATTTAAAACAATCCGGTCAAACCATGTCCAGTTTAATATCGGGATAAACACTTAGAGCAAAAAGACTGATTTCTATCCAAATTCAAACAAATTTCATATGAAACAGTAATAATATTTATGCAAAAGAGTTTTAGAAACTACTCACCTTATCAAACTTTTGAAATCAAATACTTGAGATCAACTTGAATCTTCACACAGAAATAATCCTGCCAACTCTCTTCTTTCTTTAAATTGCACAGTTTATCAAAATAGCAAGAAGAAGGAATATGGAGGTTAAGCCTTCCTTTTATACTTTCCTTTTAGGGAAAGTCGGCTACAACCCCTTTTTATAAAACCCAACTCATCACATGCATACATGTATAATTATATATATATATATATATATATATATATCCAATTAATACATAATCTCACATACTCGCATGATCAAACATATCAATTTTAGCATGCTATCACGTAATCATTTAATCAGATAATCACATATTAATTACCTTTGGTGATGACCAGAATCCGGTTATCACATTATCCACCTCTCAAAAGAATTCCGTCCCGGAATTCCTTTAATCAAAAAGCCATGGGTATTCTGATCGTATCTTTGATTCCAATTCCCATGTTGCTTCTGCTCCTTTGTGAAACTTCCACCAAATTTTAACTAGAATTAATTTCTTTGTTTCTCAACAGCTTGATCTTTCTGTCGATTACAGCTTCTCGTGTTTCCACAAAATTCAGCTTACTGTCTAGTTGAATTTCTGTTAACGGTATAGCTAAACTCGGATCAGCCAAACATTTCCGCAAATTTGACACATGAAAAGTATTGTGAAGCAGACTCAACTCTTCTGGCAGCTCTAACTGATATGCTACTGGCCCGATTCGCTTACATATTCTGAATGGCCCCACATACCTCGAACTGAGCTTCCCTTTCTTTCCAAATCTGACGACACCCTTCCATGGTGAAACTTTTAACATCACAAAATCTCCTATACTAAATTCAATTGGCTTTCGACGATTATATGCATAACTTTTCTAGCGATCTTGTGCTGTTTTAATCTTTCACGGATTTGTTCGATCTTTTCAGAAGTTTCTTGAACAATTTCAGGACCCGTTAGCTGTTTTTTACCCATTTCATTCCAACATAACAGCGTTCGACATTTACGTCCATATAACACTTCATATGGTGTCGCTTGGATACTGGAATGATAACTATAGTTATATGCAAACTCTATTAATGGCAAGTGATCTTCCCATGATCCCTCGAAATCAATAATACAACTTCTCAACATATCTTCGAGAGTTTGAATAGTTCTTTCACTCTGCCCATCAGTCTG
>NC_037529.1:30029532-30030855 GCF_001531365.2 Cynara cardunculus var. scolymus
TCTGAGATAACGTGACCCAAGAATTGAACTTTTCTTATCCAGAACTCACACTTGGACAATTTAGCATACAACTTTTCTCTTTTCAACAATTCCAATATAAGACGAAGATGTTTTGCATGTTCTTCTTCAGTCTTAGAGTATATAAGAATATCATCAATAAATACAATAACGAATTTATCAAGATATTACTTACTTACCCTATTCATCAAATCCATAAAAGTTGCAGGTGCATTAGTTAAGCCGAATGGCATAACTAAGAATTCGTGATGCCCGTACCTTGTTCTGAATGCTGTTGTGGCAACATCTTCTTCCCTGACCTTAAGTTGATGATAGCTTGACCTCAAATCAATTTTGGAGAAATAACTTGCTCCCGCCAATTGATCAAACAAGTCATCAATCCTTGGTAAAGGATATTTGTTTTTAATTGTCAACTTATTCAGTTCACGATAGTCTATACACATTCGCATAGACCCATCCTTCTTCTTAACGAATAAGACAGGAGCACCCTAGGGCGAAGTGCTAGGCCTAATAAATCCCTTATCAGTTAAATCTTTCAATTGTGCCACCAATTCTTTCAACTCAGATGGAGCTAAACGGTATGGTGCCTTCGCTACTGGTACAGCTCCTAGTACGAGGTCGATTCGGAATTCAATGACTCTATCTAGTGGTAGTCCAGATAAGTCTTCTGGAAAGACTTCTGGATATTCACTAACAATCGGAATCGATTCCTCTTTTCTCTTCTCTGTCTTCAGATCAATTACATATACCAAACATCCCTGGCACTTCTTTCGAATATTTTTCTGGGCTTTCATTACTAACAAAATATTGATATGATGATTCTGACGATCACCATAAATAACAACTATTCTCTGGTCTGGCAGAATAATTCTGATTATTTTCTGATTACAAACAATGCTAGCCTGATATTTTGCCAACCAGTCCATACCCACTACTACCTCAAATTCTTTCATTGGCATAGGGAATAACTGAATCGGAAGTTCACAGTCCTCAATAACAATAGTACAGTTATTGTACACACTAGTAACAGTTCCTGACTATTAGTAGTATCAACTACTAAATCATCATCAAGTAACACAGAATTCAAACATGCAGTTTGAGCAAACAATGGTGATACAAATGAAAAGTTTGCATCGGAGTCAAATAACACCTTAGCACGTATTGAATTCAGGAGAAATGTACCTGTTACTACATCCGGTGATGCTTCTGCCTCGTTCTTAGTCATCTGGAAGGATCGTCCCCGCGCCCCTCCTTGTCCTCCTCTGTTTACAATAGGCCTTCCCCGAGTACCCGACGCATTACTCC
>NC_037529.1:30031471-30044424 GCF_001531365.2 Cynara cardunculus var. scolymus
TCTATCTTCCTGGATTCAGTCGAAACATAATGTTCGGCAAAACGAGAGTATTCAATGAATCCTTCGGTATACTCCCGAACTGTTCCATTCCCTTGCTCTAACTTCAGAAAATCTTCCTCCATTTGTCTTACTGCTGTTTTAGGACAGAATTGATTCTTGAATCGATCCACGAATTTTATCCAAGACAGAGTCTGTAAAACATCCGTTCTGGTAGATGATTCAACTTCCCACCAGAATAAAGCATTTGATTTCAATAAAGAAACAGCAAATCGAACTTTATCTGTTTCCGAACACCGAATGGTGTCGAACACAGATTCCATCTCCTTAATCCAGCACATAGCTTTTACTGGATCTCTCTCCCCAGAAAAGGTTGGTGGTTTGCATGCCAAAAACATCTTAATATCCCCTTCCTTATTATGGGTGACTGGAAAAGAGGGATGATCTTCCACTCTTTCCGTTTCCACCCTAGCCGGTATCCCCATGATAGATGTCAGATTTTCCCATAATTTCCCCATTTCCTCTGCCAACATATCTCTGGTTATATATTCTGGGTGCGGCACCGATCTTTCTTGAACATTTCCAGAGTGGGATTCCTCATGTTCAGAATGTATTCCAATCCGACCCCTTCCCTGAGACTGACTTCTTCCTCTTCCTCGTCCTCTTACTCTTCCTTGGCCTCTATTTTTGGATGTACTAGTCGGTAGATTTACGGGTGATTCTTCTCTTTCCTCAGATTCTGGACGAGTCATTCTTTCAGATCTTCTAGTTTGGCTAGACATCTGCAAAGTTTAGTATTAATAATCACGTATTCACATTCCCAAATACAATGAAGTAGTCAAGTTCAGATGCGTACCTGTAAATTCATAATTACATTAGCCAGATGTAATTAAAATTTACCTTATACACTGTTCTTTTAACCCATCATATTTATCTCCAATGGTACTAACTATGTCCGGGACCCTTAACATGCAATAAAACAGTTTAAGTCTAGGTATCATGCTGTTAAATACCTAAATCTCTTAAACTCGGGCTCTGATACCATTCTGTAACTCCCAACCCACACATTGCATGTAACATATATTTCATACAACAGAAGTACATGATATCATTCCATTAAGGTCCCTTAGTACAAGAATGTAACATGACCAGATACAAGGTCCAAAAATTTCGAAATACATTTCTTGTATTAATTAATCAAAACAGATCTTCAAGCAGAAGCGCATAAAGAAACATATAAACTTTTCCCTTCCCCTTATTTTCCGAACCTCCTGCAACACATAAATTAAATCACAAAACGAGGGTTTGACCGAAAGGTCTAGTGAGATACCCTATTTATGTTATTGCAGGGTGAAAATCACCAAAACCTTTAGGGAAAATATCATTTCATATATATAACAAATACTAGTTGTGTACCTGCGCAATGCGGCGGAAGCCGTAAATTTTAACGATTTTGAAGTTTTATAGATTGCTTTATAGGACTCAAATTTATATTAAACAATTATCCGTCCTACGTAAATGTGTTACAATAAATTGACATAACATTTTTAAAAACTTTTAGCAGGGGCAGACCTATGAAAATTCAAAGGCAACACAGCCCCGTGCACCCACTCTACCGATTATCCTAAGTAGTATTTTTGGTATGAAAGGTGCAAACGCTAAACTTTGAGGAGTACTTTGTGATATTATAAAATAAAAAGAATATCAACCAAAAAACCTGAAAAGTCACTTGAGATCAACCAAAAAACTTAAAAAATCCCTAGAAAGGTGGCATTCGGTTAAAAGGATATCAGGCAACTTTGCGGGGCTTTGATCCACCTTTAAGGTGCACTCGGTTGGCAAAAATGTCGGTCCGTTGCTGACTTTTAGTGCATGCAATTTTAAAATAAAGTGTCCTATTAGTCTTTTTATGTGATATTATTTGAAACAAAAGTATGTGTTCATAACACGCTTGTCAAAGTGTTCTATAAAAAACTAAAAGAGCCTGAAAAAACTTGTTAGTATGCCCAAATAGGCATGGCAACGGGGCGGGGATGGGGCGGGTTTTGTAATCCCCGGCCCCAGTCCCCGGTGGGTACGGGGATTATCATCTCATGCCTGGTCAAATTCTAGCAATCCCCGGTCAAAACCAGGTAAACCCCTGTCAAAACCCCGGTAAAAAGTATGTTTTAGTTTGATTATACAGGGGATCCACGGCCACGACCCCGACCCCGTTTTGAGTAACATTCCCCATCCCCAGCCCCATCCCCGGTTTGAGTCTACCGGGGATCCCCGGCCTCGGGACCCGTTTTAGTAGGGAATCCCCGTCCCCATTCGGGTCGGGTGAACCGGGTTCCCCACCGGGTCGGGGCAAATCACCATCCCTATGCCCAAATATGTCCTAACGTCCAATTATAACACSTTTTTACAAAGGACGCATAATTGTTTGATGGTGAAAGCATTAGAACATCTCGAGTACTTTTTTGGCATCCTATAAACGTGTTCCCATAAAGATGGTAGGTCTTACAGAATAAGCAAAATAGGAATCTTGAGAAGACCACTTGAGAACCTTTGAATCATACAAGAAGCTTAATTGGCGAGCCTGTCTATTTAGTTATTATAAAGAAGGAAACAGATTTAAACAAGAATAATGTAAATGATCATCATCTGGTATAAAAAATGAAGATATGCATGCCTTGCCTTTAAAGGATGGCTACAAGTGTTGCATGTAATCTGAGTGCAGGTGCCAGAATTTACATATAGCAGTATTTTTTCTCTACAAGAAACTTTCTTGAAAACTGGAAATACATGAGCAGGGTAAGCAAAAGGCAGGGTGAGACATAAATCATGGCCTTAATACAACATTTTCTGAGACCATCTAACTTTAACTTGGAAAATGGATCTTCCTTCAACCTTAGGAAAGTGAAGTAACATATATGATTATAAAAAATCAATAAAATCAAACATAAATCAACCAACAATAAGCAGAACCATAAGCAGAATCAGTAGCAGTTTTCATAAACAGAACCATAAACAATAGATGGAAGATGAAAGTGTTTAATTGAGTAGGGTTGAAGATGAAAGCAATACCTGTTCGAAGATGAAAGCAGCTTTCGATCGAAGAAGAAATCGTCCGATTATAGATGGAAGCGTCCGATTGAAGATGAAAGTAGCTTTCGATCGAAGAAAAAGGTATGCCTAAGAACATAAAAAATAAACTTCTCCATCCCATGAAAACATCGACTCCATACAAATTTTCAAACTACCACGGTTGTAGAGGTGGAAATTTCCATGGGACATCTAAAAAGAGAAGGGGGCAAAAGGAATAGAATGTGGTAAATGGTCAGGAAGTAGATACAAAAGAGAAGGTGCATACCAGAGAAGAATTACCCCCAACAGCACGCCAACTGGAACAAGCTAGCAAGAAAAGATAACAAGACAACAAATAAGCCTCTTAAGGATCAACAAAATAGTACAGTTCACAAGAAAATATAGCTACCATAGCCAAGGAGTTTAGCATGCTTCCTTTTCTCGATTGTACAACCTCATAAACATTTTGTACACTGTGAGCAAGGAAGATACAGAGCAAGTCATATGAAAGTGATATAGCAACTTACAACTGCAATATTTGAATGGATAAGAAGTCTTCTTAAGTTTGGATAGAAATGGACATATCAGTGGACATATCAGTTGACATTGCAGCTTTTTTCACATTTTTTTCATAAGGAAAAACTTTAGTCAGTAACCTGTGTCTAAAACACCCAACCAAAATATGTCATTTGACTTGTATTTTCATAATGCATGAACAAACATGATATTGGCCCAACACTTATACTAAGAAACACATACATTTACAAGGATGTAAGAAGTAAGTAGCTTACCCATTCATAAGCACTTTCCTGAGTTCCGTCCAGAACAGTTACCCAATCATCGTTCGACCTTGAGGTTGCTCTTAACTTTTAGAAAAAATTTCACCTATATGTACGTAAATTCTAAAATCAACTAATAAAAAATGGAAATCTTCAAACAGGAGGAAATCGTGAATGTAAGAAAAGAAGTTTGTGGAAGAGTAATATTTACAGCTTGCAAAATTCTTTCAAATGCATCAACTCCCAACTGTCTCAGACATGCAGTTGCCTGCATAGAGATGTATGATTCAGGATATACGCATACAAATCTAACAAAATACAGAAGTTTTATTAGTCATACAAATCACTAACCCTAACTTTGACGGGTGTATTTTGGCGCACATCTTTTGGAACGACCATTTTCTCACCTCTCTCGCTTTCTCTCTTACGCCTCTCTTCTCTCCAATCTCTACAAGATGGAGTGGATGTGTGTACGGATAATACAGTTTAAGATGTCTCACCTGAAAAGAAAAAAGAAAAATAGATCATAGAAAGATGTGAGTGAAATAGATGTTGAAAATGACTGTATTATCATCTTGTGCTAAGCTGGTAAGTGAAATAGATGCTGACTGAATCAACACCAGTCACCAAACACATAACTCTATGGTTTTACAATTAACAATAGAGAAAGAAAAATCCTAAAGGTTGTAATTTCTTAATTACATACTCCAAATTAAAGCTAAAAATCAACTTTATAAGACAATTATGTTGTTGAAAAATAGCTTATGCGCTATCCGGATAAATATTATAAGAGCCAAAAAATTTACCCGATAAATGCAATCATAAGGATGGAATTTACCGGGTATGTCCATCAAGACAATAACCAACCAGTGGAACAAAACCACACAAACATAAGTTTGTGAAGCCAAATCAATGGAGTCCTAGAGACATTAGATACAATAATATGGTCATAATGAGAATCCCAAAAACAACTTTAGACTTAAAATTCCATCACCAACAAAAAAACAACATGGTGACAATAATTCAGCTCTAAAAACATTGGGATGGGGATGGGTGGTTTACCTTGCATACACAGAGTACCAAAGCCACTAACAGTTGTAGCCAATGGAGACTCAATTTCTTAGCAGTTATGCATCTGTTTGCTCTCCTAATGGAGCAAATTGACCAAGATGCTTGTACCTATATGTAAATCATAAGGTTTTAGGACTTAAAGATCAGAAATATTGTTAGTGAATGGCTTTATAATGCAAAATGGGACATGGAAAAATGGATGTTACCATCAAGGCTATGACAAAGATAGTTTATAAGCTAGACGACAATGTAAAATTATATAAAAAGATGAGGTTGATTATCATTTATATAAAATTATGTATGGATGGATTTCCAAAAGTCAAGAGGTTCAATGAACAAAAAAGCATGTTTTACCTTGAAAATTGGCTGTCTGAAAGCACAATACTTACTCTGACAGCTACTGGATATATGGCAAAATTTAAGCACTAATCATAAAATAAGGCAACCAACCAAAGTAAACCAAATGAAATGAGCACAGTAAAACCAAGCAATCCTTGCCTGTGAACACACTACAAAAATACCTTTTATGGGGCGAATAATAAATTAAATTTCGCGATATCGATACATTTGGTGTTGTCAAACGCCCCACAGTGTCCTAATCGATTTTGTTTGAATCCGTTTTTGTACAAAATACAAAATATTTGGCTGAAGTTTTGGCTACTTAAAGGTATCATAAATATTATTATTAATCAACATGAATTCATGTTGTAATATACTTTGGTAACTCCTTTCTTTGTCCTCATTTGTGTCACCTGAACAAACAAACCAATCAAATTCATATATGAGATTTTATGCCATGGAAACTCACTTATAGAATGAATGAATACCTTCATGCTGCCGAGCTTTAAGATGTTGGAAACATGTGTATCACCACAAGGACATCCAGGAAAATCGCCTAACTTCAATATGCGTGGACTGCGTCCCTGCAACAGAAAGATAAATTGTGTTCTTAAGTTACATCAATGGTTTGATGCAATGAAGCCGCAAAGCAGAAACCAACTTAACAGTAGCTTTGGTATGGGACAGTATTGGAATGGATGTGCAAGAGTGAGGTAGGTGGGTGAAAGAACTTTATAAGGTTTTATCTTACATGTGTAGTTTAGTAATTTACCAATCTTGTCTTATCTCCCTGTTTGGCTGGGCAAAAAAAAATTACATTTTTGTCCCACTCAACCCATCCTGTCCGGTCTCATGTTATGCCAAATATGGGACCAAAAGATTTGCTCTTATGCAACTAAACAATATTTCTTTGGAAAACTGATGCCATAGAAAGAACGGTATTGCTACATCTATTCAACACCGACCATTTTCAACTTAAATTTACATGTTCTTTAAGCTTAAAGTTGTAACAAGGAAGGAATCACACCCTCTGTCACAGATTAAGTGGAACGACCAAAGAGCCTTTGGGCTATCATTATCCAGGTATTTGGTCTCTCCCAAAAAGTGAGGAGGGTATGTGAGTTTATCTATTGCAGAAAAATAAGGTTGAATACCTTGGGGATATAATCAGGAAGACTACCACCACAGAACTCCGAAGCCTCTTCATATGGATAAACAGCAACAGAAACTTGAAACTCTTGGAAAAAATATGATATCAAATTAAAGCAACAATTGAGTGCGAAAGTTGCATATCATAATTGTTTCGGGACCGAGACATGCTAACCTTTTTAAAGAACATATCAAGGAGATAATGGGTCTATTCAAGTTAAAATGAAAATTGTAGACGTAAGTGAATACAGCGAATGAATTATAATGATGACTGAAATTTGGTAATTTAGCTCGAGAGTTTAGCAAACATCAACTCCTCTCGATGATGCAATCAAGATGATGGTCTATCTTGAACAGAAATTGTTGCAACTTGAAAATAGTTGAAAGAGGTGGAAGAGAAGAACAAGAATCAGGCATGTAAAATAGTCCATTTATGCTTAAAAAGCAATATATCATGGTAAAATTTCTCATATAGAAATCATAGTTACCCTGAAGGATGGTAGGGAGCATGAGTATCTTCAAGTCCAAAACGTCCACCTCTAGACTGATCTCTATCATCATCTTGTAGTTTTGGTTTAGAGCTACAAAAAAATATACAATGTAGAAAAAACAAATTGATTGGACAAAAACATTTTAAAGAACATAAAACCAGTCGAAATTGACTGAGAAACAACATTTTAAAGAACATTTTCCTTCTGTTTCTAGGATTTTGCCCGTAAGATGGTGCCCCAGACATACCAGTTGGTGCAGGGACACCAGCAACCCTCGCTTGAAGGAGGGAGGTTTAGACATTTGTTGTGGTCCTTGTGGAGAAATGGTGCAAATTGTAGTTTGAAAGATGGAGAACTAAAGATGTTATACCAGAATGAAGAGATCAAATTTGAGGAGGGCATAAGTTGTCCAGCGGCAACCATTCAAGAAAGCAGCCAATGAAAGTCAGAATGGCATGTATTCAACACTCTTGAAACTGATCACTTTCCACTGTTGATTTCGATAAAGAAACAGGAAACAATAAAATCAATCACCAATGTTCCTTCAGAAACATCCTTCTATGAGATGGGAATCAAAAGAATTTTATGAGAAATTGAGAATGGGTTAATAGTAAAGAACACATACCAGGATAGTTAGAGGCGAACCATACATGATGATACCAAACACAACACAGAAGATTCTAACAAAATTGGATCTGCTAGCATGGGTATGGAAAAATCCCACATCAAAACCTGCAATAGCACCAAGGCCAACAAGCTCGATAGCTAACCATGCTATGATCTTTCTTCTGTAGGTAGGCAATAGACAAAGAAGAATACCAAAATTCATTAGGTATATATGTATATATATATATATGTGTGTGTGTGCGTGTGTGTGTGTGTGTATGTATAATACGGACTGGCAAATGATCAGAAACCATAATGTGATAAAATCTCATAATACCCTATGTTTTCTTTCTCCTTTTTCTTGGAAATATATATTTAAAAAAGAGTATACAGAAGAAACAAACATACACCAGTTTCACACAAAATTGAACCTGACAAAATATAAAAAGGAAGCAAACATACACCTCGTCCCCTACCTAAGCTCTCCCCTCATCTCTGAGTTTGATTTAAAATTTATGGTTTGTTGAGTTTGATTTTTGCTCTGGCTTCATAAAAACAGACAAAATCAAGAAATGGAAATAGCATTAATTCTATATAAATCGAGAAAAATCAAAAGCATTTTGTTGAACACAAAACAAGGAATACAATGATACACCTGACCTCGATCATTGGTATGGTCGATGTTGATATATAAACCAGAAGCCATGTTGGTGGGTCGTCGGAAGCGGATGGTCGAGATATACAATTTTAAACTGAAATCGAAGTTTTCCCCTTTTATTAATAATGTACCTGGATAATCGATGGTTGTGGTCAATGGTCTTAAAATGTGGTATGTGGTCTTAAACTGGGATCTGCTACCTGATTATCGATGACAAYGTCTGCAATCCGTTTCTTGACATCTCAAAAGACTCATAAAAATCAAAATTTGAACCAAATCTATTAGCCAAAATGTGAAATACAATCAATTGATTCTAACCTGGAGAGTGTTGTAASCWATATTCAYCTGGTGCAGTCTTCAATTAGAAAGAAGTGAAAGGCAAAGAAAATTGAAGATGCATGGGTCTTGAAGGAGGAGGTGGAAAGGAATGGCGGAAGGGGAAGCATAATAATTGAATACGTTGTAGATTCAAAATCTTGAAATCAATTTTGGGTGAATTCGTTTTGAATTGTTTCAATATTGAGGCAGGATATTGCCGTATCTAGGGGGATATTGAGCGGGATAAAGTAGCTATGAACAAAGTCTGCATCAATWGCTTGTACATCATGTATAGAAATTTGTGATTAAGAGATTTTTCAATTTTGAGCTTTAATATCTTGTACTCCATGCTTAAAAACTTGTAATTAAGATAWTGACCTAAATGGTTATATATGTAGTATAGATAAGAATAAATGGAATTGTAATACCAGATCTTTTCCACTTATCAAGCAAAACATTTTACTTATTCAATTCTCAAAACTCTGAACCAATCAGGTTCCACATAATGCCACTTTTAAACCTTTTTTTAACCAAACAAGGTTATTTAAAGCTTCAGGCCAAACCTGACATTTTCTCCTCAATAACATCCAAACTATAATTTCCAATAAGAACCTTGATCCTAAATCTTTAAGTCACAAAGAAATAAAGACTCCGGACCACGGTAATCTTAAAGGATATAATAGAATGAGTTATATCGTACAACACGCATGCAATTGCCACCCTTATATCCAAAGGTACACCTCTCCTTGATATGCCACCCTTATCCCATGGTACACCTCTCCTTGATATGTCACCCTTATTTCCTTATCAAAATATTTTCATAAAACAATTCCAAATAGACCGCAACCATTGAAATTATTATCAATACAAAAATATTTCTTTGAAAACTTTCTTTTTATGATAAAATAACATTTCTCATTGAAAACACAACATTATATCAAATCCGGTCAACTTTGACTTAGCCGGACTTCAAATCCGATCAACATATAGCATAAGCTTTATCCGATTAATACTTAGAATAAATTCCAACTTTGTCCGGATATCAAGTCCGGACAATACACCGCATAGAACTTGATCGATTTAACACTTTAGAATCAAAATTAATATCTTTGTCCGGATAACAAGTTCGGTCAATACCCCGCTCATTACTTAGCAGATTTAAAATAATCCGGCAATTATTTAGTCGTATTCTTACTTCTCAGTTTAAAAAGATAATTTTCCTTACCAATCATAACCCGATCAACACTTAACCAATTTAAAACAATCCGGACAACAAATCGTCCACCCTTTGTCCGATTTAAAACAATCCGGACAACAAATCGTCCACCCTTTGTCCGATTTAAAACAATCCAGACAACAAATCGTCCACCCTTTGTCCGATTTAAAACAATCTGGTCAAACCTTGTCCGGTTTAATATTCGGATAAACACTTAGAGCAAAAAGACTGATTTCTATCCAAATTCAAATAAAATTCATATGAAACCAGTAATAATCTTTATGCAAAAGAGTTTTAAAAACTACTCACCTTATCAAACTTTTGAAATCAAATACTTGAGATCAACTTGAATCTTCACAAAGAAATAATTCTGCCAACTCTCTTCTTTCTTTAAATTGCACAGTTTATCAAAATAGCAAGAAGAAGGAATATGGAGGTTAAGCCTTCCTTTTATACTTTCCTTTTAGGGAAAGTCGACTACAACCTCTTTTTATAAAACCCAACTCATCACATGCATACATGTATAATTATATATATATATATATATATATATCCAATTAATACACAATCTCACATACTCGCATGATCAAACATATCAATTTTATCATGTTATCACGTAATCATTTAATCAGATAATCACATATTAATTACCTTTGGTGATGACCAGAATCCGGTTATCACATCTGGTTCCTCATAATACATATACCAGAGCTTCTGGTTCAACTTTCATACTTAGAAAAATACTAAGCAACCTATCCATCGATCTCTGGTTCCTCATAATGCACTTACCAGAGCTTCTGGTTCAACTTTCATACTTAGAAAAATACTAAGCAACCTATCCATCGATCCTCTGGTTCCTCATAGTACACATACCAGAGCTTCTGGTTACATACACACTTTAGCTTTATGGGATTTCTATTCCATTGCCTCTGGTTCTTCTAACCAGAGCTTCTGGCGCCACTCAAACACTTAGAAATTTTATGAAATTTCTAATCCAATACCTCTGGTCCTTCTAGGGCAATGAATATTCATAGCGAGTATAACACATAATAAAAATCGCGTTTTTCATAAAAAAATTATG
Source organism: Cynara cardunculus var. scolymus (assembly GCF_001531365.2). NCBI lineage: Eukaryota > Viridiplantae > Streptophyta > Magnoliopsida > Asterales > Asteraceae > Cynara > Cynara cardunculus. Next base: position 30,042,246 of record NC_037529.1, read on the forward strand.
GGAGCATACCCATAGGTACAGCCGATTAAGTTCTTCTTATTATATGTAAGTTAAACACAGCTGATCAGGCTCTGTTTAATCGACATATAATAATGTGACCCGCTTTCAAATCATATGATTCTAAGTTACTTGAAAACAATTTTAAAATTTTTTTTGGTTATAGTCGATTGGTTTTTTAAGGAAAACCAACGTTCTCTATAACTGAAGCTCTGATACCAAACCTGTCACACCCCGCTAAAGAGGAAGCACGAGATGTAACAGGCAAGCGAGTCATAGCAACGGTTAATAAATAACACCCTTCAAGTTTACAAAATAAAACAAGTTTAAGATTATAACCAAAGTTTTTATAAACACTTCATTTACAAAACTTCTGATTCGAACTTAATCTGTTTGCCATGAGTATGCTCCCAAGTGAAACACAGCTTACTTGCTACCTGAAAAGCATGGAACATAAAACGAGTCAACTACAAAGAGTTGGTGAGCTCACGGGTTTCCAAATGCATAAAACATTTCAATGCATAAACCAAATATTTGCAAACTTATGCGAATTTTTTGCACTTAATAAATGTAAATCTTTCACGATGTAAATCTTGAGACGCTACTGAGCCTTACCTGACCAACTTGCCCCATTAATTTACGAACAACCATAGGTAGCCCGTACACTACTTAGGTCCCACAGTTCGTAGAAGTACTAATTCATCGGTGGTCCAAATTCTACATGATTAGACAAGAAAACATAGGTAATGTGCACCCCTTTCTGGGTGAGACTGTCAACACAATAGCGGCTATCCACAATACCACGGCCCGGGGATGTACCCGAGTTAACAAGTAGCATTTACGGACGGGGACTTTTATTTGGAAAATATACTCCCAAGCACATCAATTTAGCATTTATTCCAAGTGCAATAACAATTAACAAAGTATAACTTAGAAAACCCGACTAAGCAGTTCCTTAGTCCAGAGGTTTCAAGCAGAACTTGACTAAGCAGTTCCTTAGTCCAAAGGTTTCAAACAAATAATCATGCATAGTTTGCTCAATCACATGCTTTTCCCTTAAAACAATAAACAAAGCATTTAAAAGTGGGGCCATGAGAACTCACAGTTTGATGATGAATATTCAGAGGTTGACCCTAGAAACTTTCAATGCTCGCCCGATCTTCCTAGACAGACCAACAACCAGTGCAAAAATCACTTAAGGTTTCTTGCCCAAGCTAAAGCAGAGTTACTTACCATGCAATGCCATCAAGTTTTTATAAATTAAAGTTGATATTTTAATATTTTACCCCTTTTCTCTTTTTAAAAGGAACCTTCCAAAATCCTCATTATGACGACATTTTTACATCATCCAAGACAATGATGACAACCGCCAATTTCCAACATCAAGAATTTTTGAGTGGGTTTGAATCTCCTCTTAAATACCCTACAATCCTGAGTTACACGCCCCCAAAACAAATTGCATGCACCAAGAACGACAGCAATGATGGGGGTTTCAACTCATCATTTTCAAGAATTTAAACTCTAATTTGAGCGGTCAACCTCGAACAAATTCCAGAAAAATAATTTCCGATTCCATTACATTTTTGAAGATGATAAAACTGATCTTGTGATGCATGCAAGGTTCAACTAAGCATCAAAACATAACGTTTGATGATCCAACTCCGCATGCAGTGGAAATCTCTTCTACTTCCCTAGAGATTAAAGAATATGGATCATTGATTATCATCCTATGAAGACATTTTCATGTCTTTGATGCATAACGTCTCCTCTTTAACTCTCTAGGACTTCTAAAAGATCGAATAGAGGAAATAGATGGGTGAAAACGTTTGGAATTCTGTAAAGTGGGTTAACTGGAATCGTACCTTTTTCTTAAAGACTTGATTATTCTTCAGCGTTTGACAGAAATACCCTGAAGATTCTGCTTGAAGGAAAATCGGCTGGGACGGGGAAGATTTTAGAGAGAGAGGGAAATGGTTTAACAAAGACAATAGAGTTAGAAATGAGAGTTTTCAAAAGATGAGGGGTATTTATATAGGGATTTTATTGAGGGGAATGGGCTGGCTCTTAAAGGCCCAACCCAACAAAACTTTTATTTTTCTTAAGAAAATTAACCCACTTAAATTTTCCCAACATAGATGAAATAACACAAATAGCTCCAAACTCCAACTTTTGAATGTGGACA
>NC_037529.1:30044464-30046737 GCF_001531365.2 Cynara cardunculus var. scolymus
AAATTAAGGAAAACTCAAAATATCAACTTTATTTTTATCTAACGCATTTTCAAAAATATTTGGCATTGCACAAGATATCTAAATCTGATCTCCTCCCAAAACGCGACTTTCTCAACAAAATTTAAGAGCTAAAACCAGAAAGGTTCTAATCACTTAAGACTAGATCCTAGAGAAATATAAATTCTAATATAAGATATGCGATGGTATGCTTACCTGAAGCTCAGAAATGACCGAATGTCACATAAAGAGGCACACCTTGCAACGGTTAAAAGAATTATTAGATATCTTAAAGGCACACAAAATTTGGGCCTTTGGTATCTAAAAGAATCTGATTTTGAGCTAATTGCTTTTACTGATTCTAATCACGCAGGTTGAAAACTGGACAAAAGACCATTTCTGGATCTTGTCGGTTCTTAGGAGACAAGCTAGTTAGTTGGACTTCAAAAGAAGCAGAACTGTGTTTCGACTTCTATTGCTAACGCAAAATACGTTGTAGCAGCTAGTTGTTGTTCACAAGTTATGTGGATGAAGACACAACTTCAAGACTACGGGTATACTTTCAATAAACTCCCTAGCAACTGTGATTCAAAGAGCGCAATTGCAATAATTGCTAATCCAGTTCAACACTCTAAGACCAAACACATAGATATCAGGTATCATTTTATCAAAGATAACGTTGAAAAAGGATCATTGAAATGCATTTTGTGCAACCAGATTTTCAGCTTGCTGATATATTTAGAAAACCTCTCGACGAGAAAAGGTTTTCATTCTTATTAAGCAAGCTTGGAATGCTAAACATGTCTGTATGAAAAGTTGATCCATCATTTTAGAGGGAGTCTGACTTTTATCTGAATTTGGATTTGATCTTAATATTCTTAAATGTCAAATTCTAACTACTTGTTTGAGTTTTTGAGTTGTTTTGTCAAGTATATATGTCGGACATCATTCTCAACTATATCATTCTTATCTTACTCTGAATACGCATAAAAGAAGGACACCCTCCATGTGCTTAAAATTGTTTTCTTAAATGTTCAAACCACTTCTTCGAACTTAAATGTTTACATTTCTAAGAAGTGTGACTTTAAATGATTTTGTTTTTTATTCTTTTTTAAACGAGTACCATCTCTGGTCAGGTATTTCTTTGGGATTATACTTGCGTATTTTCTCTTCAAACATATTTCCAATACCTAATTCAGTTGTTCTTCAAAATGTTATTATCACGTCTCTAAAATGAAAAATAATTTTCGGTGATAATACGCTCGTTTGTATTTAGTTTTGTGTTCTAAGCTTATTTGAAAATAATTCTTTGATTGATATACATTTCTTAATTCTTTGATTTCTTTATCTGTAAATTTGTACTTACATGTAACATACACTTTTGCAAATACGTTGCAATTATCCCCTTTGTACGTGTTTATGTGATCAAAACGTAAAATTTGGAAGCAAACCCAAATGCAATAAACTATATATGAAATAGTCGGAATCATCGTACGAGGCCTGGGGCAAAACAATTGGAAAGAAACGAGTCAAAAGCATCAATATCTACGTTACGGATAAATAAAAACTGACTTTTATTGGAAGATATTTTTTGAAATATTTCTATTTTAATTTGTAGATTATCTCTGTACGAACGCGTGAGCCAAAACCACGTCAAAAACGGAGGTCCGAGCGAAAAGTTATGCGATTTTTAGTGATTAGTGGTCAAACCGAGTTTTTAGCCTAATCAACTCAGCCCCAACTCGTAAAAGTCGGTTATACATGTTATTTACCTTCTTTTTTACCCAAAACAGACTCTCATCTCCATAACTTACTACCAGGGGTGATTTTGGCTTCATAGGGGTGAATCAAGGTTGTTTCAAGGGGGTTTTGCTTGATTTTTATGCCAAATTCATCCTCCAATTAAGGTATAACTAATTCATTGGTTAATCTCTTGATTGGAAGCTAGTTAGAGATGACATCAATGAAACCTAATCTGAGTTATAATAGTAATATGTTGTATTTAGATTGGTTATAGCCTAACTAAGTTRTTATGATGCTTGATTGATGATTTGGAGCTTTCGAAAATAAAGAACATAGGTTGAACTTTGATTTTCTTCATTAATGCCTATTTTGGTGAAATTCTTGAGTATTGATCTTGTAATCAATAATATAAACATGGTTAKATGGTATTTTGATTGTTGGAATAAAGATTGAATCCAAAATATGGATTTTAGCCTATTTAATTGGTGAATTTGACAGCACCGAATCTATCCGAGATGCTGTTTTGAATGTGC
>NC_037529.1:30048342-30049786 GCF_001531365.2 Cynara cardunculus var. scolymus
GGCGATGAAGCTAGTCACACCCCATCTAACGACAATGTAAGAGAAAATGCTCCACACCTGGATATTTATGATGATGAGGCACCGATGTCTCCTCGAAGCGAACGTTTGATGCAACGTATGACTTTATTAATTTAGCAAACGTTAGCCCAACAACGACATGAGGATAGAATGTCTGAAGATGATAAAAGTAAAGGTAAGGAGAAAGAAATGGCTGACACCTCAAAACCCAAAACCGACCGAGTCTCTTTTAAAACCTTTTGTGGTAGCGGTGCTACTGAGTTCTTTGGGAAGGTTGATTCGTTGGAGGCACTTGAATGGATATTGAATACTGAGAAGGTCTTTCGTATCACCCGAGTGCTATGTGATGATAAAGTGAATTATGCAACGGCCATGTTCAAAAGTAGGGCCTTGATATGGTGGAATGCCACTTTTGCAGCTTTAGGTGAAACTGAAAAAAGAAGGTATGCCTTGGAAGTCTTTCAAAACTCGATTTAACAAGAAATATTGTCCAATTGATCTACAAAAACGATTGGAGAAGGAGTTTATTGATCTTAATCAAGGAAAGATGTCAGTGGTAGACCACTTTATGGACGGATTGCGATCAGTGATTCGAGATGTCGTCGCCAATTTGTGACATTTCAGAGTTTGAGAAAGTGCTAGAATCTGCACGACGGCGTGAACACGATTTGACACGCTCGGATCGTAATCCAGCTCCGTCAGCCATGCGACCTCGAATTGAAGGTGACATATATGTACCAACACAGCAATTTTCTACGAATTTCAATCTGAGATACGCTCAATCCCAAGCTAGATCGCGACCTCAATCTTGGTCCCAAGCTTATAGCCTTCAGTCAAATGCTCCTCCACCATGTTCTATTTGCGGTAAGGCTCATCGAAGCCGATGCAACACTGTTCGCCCTGAGGTCAGATGTCATGGTTGTGGTGAAGTTGGACACGTGAGACCGAACTGCCCGAGGAGGGATATGACATGCTACTCATGTGGTGCTATAGGCCATCGTMAAAGAGAATGCCCTCGATCTAAACCTGAGGAAAGTAAGGCTTCTGTTCGCCGACCTTCTACTAGTGGTGCTCCTTGTCAAAAGGAGGAGGCGTCTAGGCCATAGCTTTTCAAATCACTGCTGAGGAAGCTCGAGATAAACCAGATGTGGTTATGGGTATATTTCTCGTTAATTCTCATCCTGCTCGTATATTATTTGATTCTGGTGCTACTAATTCATTCGTTTCTCATACGTTTGCTCGATGAAACTTTGTGCCATATGTGCTTGCTAAACCTTTGTACGTTGACACTGCTAATGGCACATCTATGCTAGCTGATAAAGTTTACAAAGATTGTGTGTTGCAATTAGATGAGCATGAGTTTTTCATAGATCTTGTACCGATGGATATCCATAACTTTGATATAATTATTGGTATGGATTGGTTG
>NC_037529.1:30049886-30051260 GCF_001531365.2 Cynara cardunculus var. scolymus
CTCCAGGGTAAACATCAACCATCTAGCCACTCGCAGAGAGTTAGATGCAATGGTTGAAGCCCTGGGAGATATCGTGCGCAAATATACAGACCAACTTCTCAAAGAGGCCCGAGCTTCCAACCATTCAATAAGAGACTGCACTTCAAAGCTTGTCAAAGAGGGTGACACACTCAGAAGCGAAATCTATCGAAGCCTCTCTAAAATGAAGTGGGCCACAGAGATCGACATAAGCAGCACCTCTGTGAACGCTGAGTTGGTGATCGAAAAAAATGGAGAAGGCGGCTATCAGGATTCTGAGGCGATTGAAGAAGGCTCCCCTTACCACTTGCAAAGCAGAAGCCACAAAAATCCATGACGATCAAGGAGGTGATGACCATGACCGTCATGAAGGGGAGAAGAAGACCGAGAAGAAAGCTGAAGAGCCTAAGAAGACAACCTCTGTCAGACCACTAAAAATAATGGACTCTGCAGCTGCCCTGTTCTCAAAAGATAAATCTCCAGAGCCTAAGGAGAAAGGCAAGGGTAAAGCTGTAGAGGAGTCGCCACAGAAGGGGTCAAGCTCTGAGACGCCAGAAGAGATAAATGAAGAAGAGTATAATGACCCAGACCTAGTTCGAGCATTAAAGGCGTATTTGGCAGAGGCACAAGCAAGAAAGGGCAGAGCCCCTATTCCCAGAGCTGGAGAAGGCTCTTCCTCCAAAATGGCGAAGGAGGAAACGTCCATGGGTACGTTCGACGCTCTGGTAGGAACTGTCAAGCCAATCCTACCAGAGGGGTCCACCTAGAGGCTGATACTAGAAGAAGAAGAAACCAAAATACCAGAATATGCCACAGTGGGAAGGGTTACTGAGATCCTTCAATCGATGAGAAAAATTCCCATGCAGCAAGTGCGCACAGAGCCTGTAACCACAGTGGAGGAGATTTTGTGGGGGCGTTACTCTGCCGTGGACATAGAGCCCCCTTATGATCCAGAGCTTACAGGAATGCCTTCTGCCGCTGCAAAGTTTCACTTCTAAAAACTCACAAGGCCACGCAAGCAGGTCTTCTCAGAGCACGTGATAACTTCTCTTGAAACCATATCTCCAAGGACTATGCTGAAGAAGACCGTGCTTTATGCTCAATATGTGGTGAAGAGGGATGACGACAATCTCTACACGTTCACAGATGCTGACCTCTACAATCTCTGTGTATTTGACCTTATCTTCTTGCACAAAATTCTTAACAAACACATGGAGAGGAGGTCAAGCTATTCGACTTCCCTCAGAAGGCTAATCGAAGTAATGCGCGCTCAAGTAAAATACTACAGCCAGAAAGACTTCGATATCATGATGAGGTTGGCCCAAACAGATTTGAAGATTTCCCCTCCGAAGAACA
>NC_037529.1:30052125-30073114 GCF_001531365.2 Cynara cardunculus var. scolymus
TCGTCCTAGAGATCATTCAAAGTAAGAGTTCAAATACCAAAGCTGAATTTACAGGTCCTAACATAAACATACATGATTATTCTCATAATCATAACATAATAACACATTTATCCTCATGTYTATCCATAACTCAGATTATATCAGTCATATATAATCTATCTTTCTCATAATAGACTCAGCTACAACATATTTTCATGTTCATAGACCTAGTGAAACCTATTATCATAACTTTCGCACCTCTAGTTTAAGTCTAAGTATTTTGCAAATACCCAGATCCCTTAAACTAAGGCTCTGATACCAATTGTAACAACCCCCAGTTTCCATATACAGATAATCCACATATATAAACTCATAATACTAAAAATAGTATTGTTACAAAACACGGACTAACAAAAACTTTCTTTACTACATTTATGAGTAAACAAATGTCATCAACATTAAACTTTTCTCTTTTCTTTATCCTGCGAGGTATGATGACCTGCAAAACCGGTTAGTCCAACAACTGAGCGTTAGACCCAAAAAGGTCTAGTGAGTGTATAAATATTAAACAAATAACACACTTTCTAAACAATCAGTTCAAAATCAAACCTGTTCAGATACGTATACTTATTTATCTCTCTCGCGGTTACACCGCCATTACATCTCTCCTGCGGTTACACCGCCATTTCAACTCTCTCGCGGTTACACCGCCATTACATCTCTCTCGCGGTTACACCGCCATTACATCTCTCTCGCGGTTACACAACCATTACATCTCAAAAGTTTAACACATTAGCCGGATTTGAAGTCCGGTCAACCTTGTCCGGATATAAAATCCGGACAAACACTTGGAATATCAAGAGGGTTATATCATCTCCGGTCAACAATCCGGACAACACTTTGTATAAGCTTTGTTAGGTTAACACTTAGAATTAAGTCAATATCTTTGTTCGGATAACAAGTCCGAACAATACCCCGCTCACAACTTAACCGATTTAAAACAATCTGGACAATACATCGCCCAACCTTTGACCGATTTAGATGAGATCCGGTCACCTCTTGACCGGTTTAAGGAGAACTCCGGACACTCTTTGTCCGGTTTAAGGACTTAACTAAATATTTATGAAATGCAGTTCATAAATAACAGATTCTAGCCCTAAAAGATGTAATAACCAATACTTTAAAGTAATATACACTCACCTTAAACAAAGAATCCTGATTCTGAATTCTCTTCTTCTTCTCTGCCAATTYGTATGATTCAAAAGAAGGATTTCCTATTATAACAAGAGTGTAACCTTTTTATCTTGACAAAAGTTTTCTATATATAGTAATAAGGAAACAAGGTGGGCRGTGTCTCCAGCCGACTCCCCCTTGCTTTTAAAATTATTCCCCAATATACACACCTTAAAAATCTTCACATAATCCTAACACACACACACATATATATATATAAATATATATATAAATATATATATATATATATGTGTGTTCAAAAATCTTAAATCAAAACTTGAAACCCGAATATTACAAGGTAATTTTATGTGTTCACTATGTCACTTATGTGATAATATGCATAATTCTGTTAATACTTGCATGGATAATGTGCAAATAAGTGGAACCTGATGTTATGCATACATGTGATAAGAAATATTATTTTTTTTAAACCCCAAATACTTCATGGTTAAGAAAGAATGATTTTAAATCATTATCTTCCACTATCTAAGGATTTTTATATTAGTATAACAACCATCACCGCCTTATTTTAAATATAAAATGAATAAGATAAGATAAAAATCTTATCAATTTCCTATTTTACAAGAAGTGAGTTTTTAAAGGCGGTGAAAGTGTTCTTGAAGGAGTTCTTGAAAAATATTCTTGAAGAATATTGTTGTTTAAAGATTTTGTTATTTGCTGTGTGATAATCTGCAGAATCTGTTATTTTAAGGTGAGTTTTGAATTACTATCAGTTTACAAACAGTGTGTTGTTATCTGCTGATTGATCTTGAAAATTGTTGAGTATTGATGGTTTGAAATTTAAAAGAATTTGGTAAAACTGTTCTAAACAGCTTTAAAGGAAATAGTTCGTAATTTTGATGTTTGAATTGTTTTTGAATGATTAAAGCAAAAACTGTGTTTTAATAGTTTTGGAATATGATATCCTTTGTTGAGGATTGAAGGAGGAATAAATGATTTGAGAAATCATTTATAGAACATATTGTTCTAAGGCTTAAAAGGTTTTGAATATAAACCTATTTTGAGATTATGATTGGTTAAAGCTATAGACGAGGTTCACTCTGACGTATATGACTTTGTTCCGTCATTGGATGAAATAGTCTATAAGATTTTGGTTAAACTATGGACGAGGTTCACTCTGACGTATATGACTTTGTTCCGTCATTGGATGAAATAGTCTATAGATTTTGGTTGAAACTATGAACGAGGTTCACTCTGACAGATATGTCTGCAGCATGTCATTGGATAAAATAGTTCATAAGATTTTCAAGGGAAATAAGGATGGTCGTTGTGTGCGATGGATAGTTGTTGCTATAAAGGGGGAATTATGGATGAAATAAGGATGGTCGTTGTGTGTGTGCATGGTATAACTCTTGCTATTATATCTATTAAGATTACAACAGATTGGAGCTCTCTCTTCTTGGTGATTTGAGGATTCAAAGATGTTGTTCTTATTGAAAATAATAGTATTGATGTTATGGTTACGGGAAAAATATGGCCTATGGTCACTAATTTTGGTTAAAAGTATTTTGGAACAGAATATCCATTCTTATGAGGAACCAGAAGAGCTCTGGTTGGTCTTCAGTATTGGACCAGAGGATTCTGGTTATTGAATTGATAAGCAAGTTTTTACAAAATGTAATAGTTGGACCAGAGGCTATGTATCTATTGATAAGAGCTTCTGTGTCAAAATCACGTTTTAAGAAGTTTTCAAGAAAAAAGGATTTTATATTTAGCGTTCTATACAAAAGACAGACCAGAGGGGCTCTGGTCGACTCGCATGTTGAACCAAAGGCTCTGGTTGGTCATAACCATTGAACCAGAAGCTCTGGTTAGTACAACCAGAGGCTCTGGTCGAAGAACTAGAAGCTCTGGTAGAGAGACCAGAGGGGCTCCGGTCCTGTTACTTGAAATATTTCTAAGTATGGTATTTGGAACCAGAGGCCCGATAGACTTTAACATAATGTGATTTTATCTTCTGATTTTAATGGTATATTTCAAGTAAATGTTTTGGTGATCTTCACCCTGCATTACATAAAAGGGAATCTCACTAGACATTCATGTCTAACCCTCATTTTGGCGTTTTCAAAATATGTGTGCAGGTAATGATAATAAGGGCAAGAGCATTTTGTGAATTACTTCTCTATCTGTTTTGCAATATGAAGATCTTGATTAGACATGTTTGAAGAATAGATGTCAAGTTACAAGAAGCATGTACTTTTGGAATTTTTAGTTATGTAATTCATATTAAAGAGTCTTGTATTAAGGACCTATGTGGGGGAAAACATGTATTCTATGTATGAAATATGTGTTATATGCAATGTATGGATATGGGGATGTTACATCGTCGCCGCCCTTATCTCCACTCGTTGCCGCCGCACCACTGTCCCATCACCGGTCGATGTTGTTGCACCGTCCCTATCGCCGGTCCTGCTGCAGTTTGATCTTATCAGGTTTGCTCCAACATTGTTTATCGTATGATTACATTTTTGCATATAAATCTTACATTGGTATGTCTATTTAATATTGAATTTTAGTTTTTGGACTATGTAGAAGAAAATGACACTTCCTACAGAAATTTCAAGAATGAAAAATATATGAATGTTTTTATGTACACACACACACACACATATATATATATATATATAGATTTCTGAGAAACTAAAAGGGGAAAAGCAATTGAAATACATATGAAGAACATGAAATTTTGATGGGTTGAGAAGGAAATAATCTTTCTTTTTTCTCAAAGAAAATGAACATATAAAGGAAGAAGAATTATAGAAAATACAAAAAAAAATAGCAAAATTGAAAAGGGTAGGACCATGATTCCAGAAAGGTGAATAATTTGGTGTTTTAGAAGAATCAATATATTGGATAATAAATGTAAGATTTACCCTACCAATTAATGTTGTGAGAACAATGAAAGCAACCAAATTAAGAACACAATTCTTAAAAAAAGGTTAAAGGAATTTGTTAAAACCTCATGAATGAATAAAGTTTCTTGGCCATTAACATACAGTTGAAATCACAAGAAGCATCCATGGATGCCCAGGTGAAGAAGAAATTTATACAAGTTTAGTGATATTTTTATACATGGACAAAGACCTCAAATGAATGAAACTTAGATTTAGCCAATCGAGTTTTATATTCAATTAACATAGTGGGGGTGGAGAAAAAAAAAGAATGATGTAGCCAAATTTGTACCCAAAGTCCCACCTAGCTACAACACCTACTTTCTTCACATATTCACACGCACTCAGTGTGTGTATGTACCATTAGAGGGATATAATTATATAGATACATATATATCTCAAGAGCACACATGTTTTTAATTATAAATAATAATTATCGTTGTATTAATTTTGTACCTGTTGCTCTTTTAATTTTTGTTTGCCTTTCTAAAATAAGATTAACGTTGGAGCATTTCTAACAAAATCTTCAAAAGGAGATTCTACAAAATCTTTAAGTGTAAGTGCTTACCAGGTAAAAGACACTTACAATAATTCTCTTTGATGATCGATAATGTTAAACGATAGGACAAATAAGGGTATTAATTTTTGCCGGTAAGCACTTACCCGACAAGGGTTTAGTAAACGACCCCTTTGTAAAAAATCAAGAGTTGGAATTTAATACACCCCTTTTTCAACAACTAAACTCATAAAGTGTTAATCCCCACTCCTCACTCATAGGATTTAAAACTAACTCATGAGATATTATTAGTCATCCGTTTGTTTTTCAGATACGAATAACATTTTTTATGACTATTGCTTACACTTTATCTTCATCATTAAAGACATCCTCAGGTGTGCCACAACCAGCATGGCCCGAAGGCATCCTACCGTAATCAATTTCAAGAGAGGTTGTTATTAACGAGGAAGACCGTTATGAAGGTGATACTAATGCTAGTGATGAAGAACATTATGAAAGTGACGATGTTGTTAGACATCAAGAAGTGTTACAAGAAAGTCAAATGGTTATATCTCCACCATAAATTAATGATGCAAATGAAGAATAGTTCATACCATGACCTTAAAATAGATTAGGCATTACTTTGGTATATTTGGCGCAATTTTTTTTACATATTTTAGCTCAACTTTTGGTATATATTTTGGTTTAACTTTTGGTAAAATTATGCCCAAAATTCGTATGCAGATTATTATGCTTTGGATACAACTTTTATATGTTTTGTGGTATATTTGTTTTTTTTATAAATGTAAGTATTTTTTTCGTTCAAAAAATGTTTAAAGACTTGATCATTCAAAATATGAAAATCTATTGGTTTTTTGGACTTTTTCCACTAACAAAATGTATTTAACATATTTTAGAAAGTCCAAGAAGTTATTTAACATGTTTTATAATGTCCAATGACTTACTTAACAGGATCTAAAATGTCCAAGGATTTATTTGTTCCAAAAAATTGTCCAATGAGTTATTTAACAGATTTTATAATGTCCAATGACTTATTTAACAAGTTCTAAAATGTCCAAGGATTTATTTGTTTCAAAAAATTGTCCAAGGACTTAATCGTTCCAAACAGTAAAGTCCATTGTGTTTTTTGGACTTTTCCCTCTGGAAAACCGGTGGATGTTAAAACTTACCAGGGGATGATTGGGTCACTGTTGTACCTCACGGCTAGTAGATCAGACATAATGTGATAGGTATCAAGCTAATCCTAAGGAATCTCACCTTTCAGCTGTGAAATTAATCTTTCGATACCTAAAAGGGACTCAATTCTTGGGCCTCTGGTATCCTAAGCATTCTAGTTTTGATCTTATTGTGTATACAGACTCTGATCATGCAAGGTGTAAAATCGATCAAAAGCGCACATTCAGGAGCTGTCAACTGCTTGGCAACAAGCTAGTGTGTTGGACATCCAAGAAGCAGAACTGCGTATCAACATCTACTGCAGAAGCAGAGTATGTAGCCACAGCCAGTTGTTCTCAAGTAATATGGATGAAGACTCAACTCAAGGACTACGACATTGAGTTTGATAAGATCCCGATTCTGTGTGACTAAGAAAGCGCAATAGCCATCACAACTAATCCAGTACAACATTCTAAAATGAAGCATATCAATGTTCGATACCATTTCATCAAGGACCATGTAGAGAAAGGTACGATTGAAATGTTCTTTGTCAACACAGATCACCAACTTGCAGACATATTCACCACGGCTCTCGATGAATAGAGATTTAATTTCTTGGTCAACAAGTTGGGTATGTTCAATCTACAATGATAAGTCAGAGCCTTTTATGTACTATACAGAGCTTCTACACACACATTGAGCATAAATTTGTTTACTTTTTCTAAGTCCATGAGATGGAGCCTCTTACTCAAATGTTGTCTTCTTTTCCAATTCAAGAATATAGACCCTCTTGATCAAGTTCGGACGATTTGTTAAGTTTTTCATAATAGAGCCTCTGTACTTTGATCTATAGCTCGAACATATCTTATAATCTTTGATCCAAGTTTAGTTCAAGGGGGAGGAACACGGATGGCCAAAATCAAAAGGGAGTTTTGGATCTTCAAAAATACAAAGCCTCTGTATGTACTATACAGAGCTTCTGCCTCATCAAATTCCCATTTGAAGGCATAAACTCTTCACAGTTCAACCATGAGCCTTTGTATTTGCTCCAAATGTATGTTTTCTATCTTCAAAACCACACTCTGGTCTCATCATTCCTTATTTTCTTAGACCACCTAAGTCTCTTGTATAGAGCCTCTGTATGTACTATACAGAGCTTTTGTCTCAAGAAACTTGATTTCATGATCCTTGTGTGCTTGAACTCTCAAATTTTGAATACAAAGCCTCTGTATGAACTATACAAAGCTTATGTCTTAAGAAACTTGATTTCATGATCCTTGTGTTCTTGAACTCTCAAGTTTCGGATACAGAGCCTCTTTATGTACTATACAGAGCTTCTGTCCCTAAAAACTTGGTTTCTCGATCCTTTGATGTATTTGAAATCCTATGTTTTGGATATAGAACCTTTGAATGTACTATACAGAGCCTCTGTTCCAAGAAACTTAGTATCTTGCTATATCAAAATGCTTGTTTTATTGAAAACTCAAGTTGTTTTTGTACATAGCCTCTGCTTGTACTATGCAGAGCTTCTGTCTCGAGAAATTGGGTGTCTCATTCTCTATGACCCAGAGTATGTAGATTTTATTTTTTGTTTCTTCTAAGTGTTAGATTCAACCTAGAGGTATTTTCATTCTTTCCAAACACTCTGGTTGAAAATCACTTGTAATTTTTTTTCCTCTTAAAACCCTTTTTATTAAAATAATATTAAAAACGGGTCACCCGCGAAAGGTCACAAGCCTGTATTCCTAATTTTTCAAATAAGGGAGGCGGGACGCGCAGCTGTCAAGCCACGTGGATCACCCCACAAGGTCTGGCAGCAAATATTTCGTAATCAGCCTCTTCGAGTGAAGGAAAACACTCAAATTGCCTGGATAACTTCTTATTTAAAGGAGGAGTTATCTTCAAACGTTTTCTTTACGCCTTCATATTTCTCTCATAAGATCTCTAAACTCTTCAACCTGCAAAGAACTTCCAAAAGTTTTTAAAGAACCCTAAACGCTCACCATAATCAAATCAGTTATGCTCTTCAAACCATTCTTCAAGATAACAAGTAACTTCTTCATCTTCTCCACTAAAAACCTCAAATATCCAATATCAAAAACCTAATTTCTACCCAGATCCATGTTCTTTGACCAAAACCCTAAAACAGTTCATCTTCTTCTGAGGTTCTTGAAAACCTACAAAATAACAAGAATGTGTTCCTCAACCTCCAAATCCAACAACTCCCAGACTCACGCAACCACCCTGAAATCAATCGAAGGGACAGACCACAATAGGGTTCCTTTACCCCTAAAGCCAAGCAACCATTCCCTACACTTGATACTTGATAACTTTGACTCGAAGTTTCATCCTATTGTTGAGATTCTTCACCATCACATCCTCAACCCAACCCTAACAAATGTGGATGACTTTGTTCCTGAACATTTCATTCAAGAATATTGGCAGACCTACGAAGTCACTGCTATTGAGAGAGAAATTATTGGAGAATACTACCTCCAGGACCAAAAGGAATACCTTAGTGTACGAATATCAAGGTCCCTATTTTCCTTAGTCCTACAAATTCCTATCAAGACTGACTTGGGTTTGGCTGAGTACACGCCTCTCCTATCAGGGGAAAAATTGGAGAGCTTTCTAAATATGTTAGGGTACAACCAGTACCGATCTCAGTTTCGACGCCAATTTTTGCCTCCAATGTGGAACGTCTTGTTCAAATTGATAAACCGATCTCTCATAGGCAAGATTGGTAGTATGGACATGTGCTCCACCAACATCCTGTAGCTCATCTACGGGGTGTTCTTCGATCTACCGCTTGACTTCTCAATGATCCTATACAATGAGTTCAAGGGGGCAGTTTCCAAGAAGAACCTGGACGTCTCCAAGGGCAAGGACCTACCGGCACTTCTATTTTCACGGTTCCTAGGCCTTCTCTAGCAGCCTATCCTCGATGAGCAGAACGTCCATGTTTCTACTTACCCGGTGCACAAGGTAAATATATTCTCCACCTATAGGCCTACTCTGCACAAGAAGAGATACCCTGCAGATAGGCCCACTCCCATGAAACTAATGACATACATCAAGACGAGGGAGGTAAGGAGAGAGTATAGACGTGTACGCGAGGTGCTAGAACTAGTGCCTCGAACCCCGACAAGCTTAGGAGAAGCCCAAGAGGGAGAGGAGGCAGAAAGGAGTGAAGAGGTAAAGGAAATAGCTACAAAGAAGGAGGGGTTATGTTGGAAAAGCCCGAAAAAAGGATGAGAGGGAACATGAACGGAGGGAGAAGGAGGGAGAAGGAGGGAGAGTTGAAAAGAAAGAGGAAGGAAGAGAAGAAGAAAGAAGAAGAGGCAGTCAAGAAAGCTAGGACTACCCAAATACAGAGGTAAAGGAAATAGCTACAACCGGCCTAGCCAGCCAGAGCTTGCTTCTGCCTCTGGCTATGAAAGCCAAAGGGAACCCACACCCCAGGGTTCATCCTATCAAAAGGATGAATCCTTTGAAAGAATAAGTGGCATGTCTCCCGATGCCATACCACTCTCCCCTACAGAGGAATTTGTTTCCTCTACACTAGTATCTTCCCCACCTTGTTCAGAGTAAGGCTTAGGAACACATGGCTTAGAGACTCTTGACAAGTTTCTAAGTCCACTCAATGAGGGCTCTTCATCAGACTCTGAATATGGTGAAGATGTTCCTCTTAACGGAATAGCCATAGTGCCATCTCCTTCTCGAGAGGTACGAGGATCGGCTGAAAATCCTTCCACGTCTAACATCAATGAAGACGTGCAAGAAGGTGTCCTTGGAACGAGGACTCACTCTGTCCCATGTGTTGAGCCAGAGGTCACCACCACGGTATACGTGACAAGGGACAAGTTCCACTCCTTTGCTACCTCTGTGTTGTGCTCCTTAGAATAGCTAGAATGCAATATGGCCCATGCAGAGCCATCTACCTCATAAATAAATAGTATAGTTTGCATAACTTCATGCTTTTCCCCAGTTTAAATAAACAAAAAGCATTAAAAGTGGGGCCGTGGGAACTCACTAGTTAGCCGATGAATATCCAAGGATTTGATGACGTCTCAAGCGCTGAACGTCCTGCCCTAACCTTCCTAAACAGTCCAATGACCATAAATTAGATTACCTATGGGTTCTTGACAGAGATAAAGTCATGTTATATCTTATGTAATGCCAATGGGTTTTATAAATTGAAGTTGATACTTATTTTATTTGCTCTAAAAATAGTCCAAAAACGTATATTTTACAATTAAATCCTTTGCGCCAAAAAACTGCCACTTGGACAGAATATAAATTCTAAATCTGACATTTTTGTCTTCACAAATCATGGCCAAAAAGGAACCTTCTACTACTCTTTTTATGTCCAAATTTTCTATCCACCATAAAAGGGAGTTAAATAGACTTTTCCCAAATTTCAAGAACTAAAGATGGGTTTAAGGTAATCATCATTACCCTACCCCTTTGAGTGATACAGCCGCCAAAACAGATTGCATACTCTTCGAGTGGCGGCCATTTGGGGGTCTAAACTCATCATTTTCCAAAGATGGTAAATTTATTTTAAAGCTAACACATTAAGTTAGCTTCTGAAAGAAGATTCACCTATTTCTAACGAATTTTTACATAATATAACTGATTTAAAATGCATGCAAGACTCTATTAGCAAAACTCTTTTTGCATCAAAACTTTGTATCAAGAATACAATTTAGAAGAGAAGTCAAATCATTTGGTCTTTTATTTCGAAAGATACAGTAGGTGAGAGTGCTAACAGAATCAGCCAGTTTTCAAACTGTCTTCTTTCGATTAAATACTACATGCAATGTGGTTTTCTTCTTCTTTCATAGAGTTCAAAGTTCGTGGCTCATAGATTATCATCATTTTGAAGACATTTAAATGTTTGTGATGTATAATCTCCCCCTTTTTGAATTCTCTAGAATTTTTTTTAGTTACTAGAACGAGAAGTAGGAGTAGAAATGTTAGAATCTTTATTATTACATAAAGATAAGATAACTAGGCTAATACCTTTTTCTTGAAATCTTGAATTTTCTTTAAGATTGACGGATTTCTAAAGATTTCTTGAAGACGAACTCGGCTGAAGGGGTTCGATTTAGAAAGAGAGAGTTTAGGGAGAAGTGTTTATGCAAGGTGGGAGGTGAAAAATGTGAGTTTTCAAAGAATGTGGGGTATTTTTATGTGGGATTTTAAGAAGGAAATGGGCCGGCCTCAAAGGCCTAAGTCCATTTAAAAATCATTTTTCTCTTAAACAATTTAAGGCCCATTTAAATTTATCCAAACTACAATTTGATAAAAATATTATTATTGTTATTAAATCAAAACTTCACCTTTTTGGTCAATTTATTTGGACATTCACCTAAGACTTTTATGTTTTAATTTGGACTTTGAGATATCAACTCTATTATATTTGGGCATTTTCTTAATATTTTTGGCATTACATATGTTGACTTTATCAGTTAATCGTCGAAATAAATCTCACTGAACTATACTTTTGGGAGCTAAGCCAGATGAATCCCAATCAATCATGACTAGATCCTAAATAAATATAGCTCTAAATATAGGTACCCTATAAAGGTGCTAACCTGATGCACCAAAAATGACGGATGTCACAGTGACCCTGCAAAAGGTCATCAATCTCGTTTAGAGGGACGACGCTCCATCCAACAAGGCGCCCATGGACGAACAAGCACTCGTCCCTCTGAGTGTGCCAGCCGACTACATCACCCAGATAGATATGCGAGCTCTGGGTGATCGTTTCCTCCAGAAGGTGGTCGGTTTCACATCGGACTTCAACAACATGACTAAGCAGGTGGCTGCAAAGATGCGATGCTCGCAGGCCACCTTCAAGTTCCATGCCTATGTAGAAATCAATAAGGCCATGCAGCCAGCCGCAGAAATTGTGGAGCTCTTGGACGCAAAGTCAAGACGATGCCCCCCACCGAGCTCAAACAAAAGAAGAAAGAGGAAGCTGTAAAAGCCTTCCTCTACTTGTGGGGAATCATCCAATAAGAGGAGGCTTGATGACGATGAGGAACCAGACCAGTCTGGCCCTCAAAGTCGCCAAGAGGGGGAGAAGAAGCAGGCTCAAGAATCACAAGTTTCCCTCTCTGCCTCTGCACCAGCCAAGCATCAACCGGCTCAAGCACCTTCTCCAATCCAATAAGACAACCTTTCAAGGGTACAACTAGAGCTAGATCTTGGGTATAGGAAGTCTCCTTCTCAAGACAAAGAGAAGACCAAGGATCCAGAGCCCACACTTGGTGAAGAGAACATAATTCAACAACTCTTATACATTTACGCCTTTTCACCAAGTCAATCTGCATTGTCTTCTTCAGAGTGCTTCATGGAGACGGCTCCAGCAAAAGGCATGGACGCAGAGGAAATGGTAGTAAACATCATTGAGCCAGAGGACGCGCCACCAAGAGCTTCAAGGCCCCCTCCAATGGATATACCACTTTATCCCAAAGTTACAATCGCCATGCCACCTCCACACCGCCAGACACATAGAGTGAAGGTTTATGTCTAAGGAAACAGAATAGTCACATTTGCACTACAATCAACTCGTCTAGTCAGAGCATGTAATGAGCAAGCAAGCAGCAGCAGGCCTCGGAGCTCCAAACCGACCCAAGATCTAGTTCAAGAGATCAAGGATTAAATGGGTGCGATGAGGAGGCCCACCCCAAGAGATAAGCCTATCAAAGATTCCGCTGAAAATGAACAGATTTTCCAATACGTGTACAATCAGAGGGATGAAACGCCAAGTGTAAAGATCATTTAGCACCCGATGATACAAAAGAACATCCGTCGGTTCCTTCATTGGTATACGCAATCGATCTCTAAAGTTCATTTTATGGACGGGATCAAGGAAGTATTATACATAAAGAAGAGGACCTTTGCGCACAATCAGATCATCTTCCATGAGTACATGGTGGAACGATCTCAGGGGAAAATCAGCGTCTTCACAGACTGCGATCTAATAAATCTCAACCCTTGGGATCTTCTTACCTTGTATATGTTAGACACCAACTTGTGAAAGTGTAAGTATGAAGTCTCTTACTCTATTCAATAGGACTTAGTCTATTGAAGCGGTCTGGACCATGAGCTCTCATGCAGAAAGGGTCAAGATCCAGAGCTCTTACTCAAAGAGTGAAGGTTCCCTTCATACAGAGCCTGCACTAAATCTCCGTGGACGATCAAGCCTTATGGGCCAAAAAGCATAAGCGGTTGATGCAAAGCTACAACTCCAGACACAGAGCCTCTGCATAGTACATGTAGAGCCTCTGCATAGTACATGCAGAGCCTCTGCATAGTACATGCAGATCTTCTGTATATTACATACAGAGCTTCTGGTCTCCTTCTCCAAGGAACGAGCGTGCAAGTCCAGACATTCTCGCAAGCGTCAAACAGATTTAAGGCGGCTTGACTTAGTCCATTCCATTTTTCAAGGGAAGTCAAAGATAAGGACGCGGACTTGGCAACTCAGAGATTCAAGCCTTAATTATAGCATAGTTATTTGACCTAGGCGTATATAAGGAGACTTCCTCCTCACGTTCAAATTACCTGAGAGTACCGACTTATAATATACCTTTTTATTGTGAGAATACATTTTAGATTGATTGTTCTTTACTTTCATCTAATAAAAGCATTTGACATATTCAAGTCCTTTCACTGTTCTTATATATTTTGAATATTTTGCTTAATCATCCTCGATACACTGTTTGTATTTCAATCTTACTATTTATCAATTGTGTTTTCTGGGAATTAAGAGTATCTGAGTTCCAACAGTATTTCATCACGGATCACAAGAAAGACAAAGGGATGAAGTAGGCTCTTTCCAAATCTATAATTAGACAAACGATGACAGACCTGCTTGACTTCCAACGCAAGGTAGACTTCCAAATTGCTCTAGATATAGGGGTCGATCAACTTGGTGTCACAACACCAAATGAGAAACTTGAAGGACTCAAGTACTTCCCCTCTTGGAAGGTCACCATGTATCCAAAGCTAGGGGTGGTCTTCAAAAATGAGCATGGAGAGAAGGTGTTCTTTTGTGAAGACCAACGCTTTAAATATTCAAAATCAACTATGCGGTTCATGATGAACAATGTCCTCAGAAGCAGAGATACAACCCCTGGAGCAAGAGAGAGAGCCAATACGCTTATAAGATTAATCGACAATGTGCTTGAGTTTCATGAACTTCATAAGAGGTTTATGAAACTTCAACACCTCTAGGTCTCTCTTTTGTAAGTAATTTTTGACAACTTCTCTTAAATACGTAATTTCTATTTCCAGTACTAGTAATCATTTTTAGATAGAAATGTACATACAGAGGACCTTGTTGGCATCTTGCTTCATAGACTAGTTTGTTCATTCAAGTAAGATTCTTGCTTATTTACACTTAGGGGAGATTGTTAGAACCCTATCTGTAAAAGTGTAAGTAAGAAGCCTCTTACCCTAGTCAGATAGGACTTAGTCATAGAAGCTATCTGGACCAAGAGCTCCAATGCAGAGGTCACCAAGAGATAGAGCTCTCTTATACACAGAACAAGAACCTCGCATGAAGAGCCCGTGCTCAAATAGAGGAAGATCAAGTTTTAAGCGTCAAAAAGCTTAAGGACTTGATACAGATCTACCTTTCCAAACACAGAGCCTCTGCATTATACATGCAGAGCCTCTGAGTCTTCTACGCCCATAGTTTACGCATAAGTGGTTCCAGCTTATCTCCAAGTCTCCAACCAGAATCTGACACGTACACAGAAACAATTCGACATTTTAAGGAACGTGAAGGCAGAAGATTTTGAACAAGATGCCAAAGTTTGAAGCCTAGAAAATAGTAGATCCTGTTTGTACTTGGGCGTATAAAAGGAGGTCTCTTCTTTGGGTTTGAGTGACTCGAATTGCCAAATTCTTATACGCTCCTACTATAGAGAATTCTTGTGCGAACTAGTTAATAGTTGAGAGTTTACTTGTAATCTCTTCTTCTAATCAAAGCAACCAATTTGTTCAATCTTGTTTTCATTCACATTTGTTTTTGATCAAATCTGTTAACCATTTCAGTATCACAGTAGTCGTTTCTATTCTTACTTTGTTCTTTATTGTGTTTATTGATACATAAGAGGATATTGGGTTCCTTCAATTCTACTTTTGGGACCAAAGATGTGTTGCTGTATTTCCTCATTTATGAAATACATGTTTATATGCAAATGTGGAAAGTGGGTGCTATAGAGGTGGTATCAGATCCTGAATTTATGGGATTTAGGTATTCAAAGCATGATGACTAGACTTAAACTATTTTATTTGCATATTAAGAGGTCTCGGACATAGATATCATCATTGGGGATAAATATGATAGGTTAAGAGGATAGTGTATAAGGTAAACTCAAAATACAACTGGCCAATGTAATTATGAATTTACTGGTACATATATGTATTTAGACACCTTCTTATATTTGGGAATTTGATTGCATGATTATTAATATTGAAAATCTATAGATGGCTAGTCGTTCTAGAAGATCAGTGTTATAACTAGGTTTCAAACAACCTGAGTTGAGGTAACCAGTACGTGATTATTATTTGAATTATGTGACAACATACATGATTACTTAATTAAAATGCGTCATAAGTAGTATGCATATATGTGAAAAGATGTTGTTATGCATACCTGAATTAGGTGCGTGCATACATGAAGTAAAGTATACACGGATTATATTATTTAAAAATATGAAGATGTGTTATCTTCATAGTGAAAAGAGGTGGTATTTAAAAATATTAACCCCACCGTCTATGAATTTTATATTAATAAAAAGACTTCACCGCCTTTGTGAAAATATATAAGGAAAGAAAAGAGATAAGATCATCTCTTATCATCTTGTTTTGAAGAAGAAAACTTTTTAGAGAGAAAAAGGTGTTGGAGGCGGTGAGAGTATTCTTGAAGAAACCTGTAGCTCAAAAGTGTTTGAAGAATCTGTGTTATTTGAAGAATTTGTTGTGTGGTATAATCTGCAGAATCTGTATTTGATAAGGTGAGTTTTTGATAACTAAAACCTTTATGTATACTGTTATACAAAACTGCTGGGTTTTGATGCTAGATTATAAAAGAAAAGATGGTAAAACTGTTTTAACAATTTGAAGGTGATATTGTTATGAACCTGACTATTGGAAACTATTTTGGAAAGATAAGGAAGAAATTGCTTCTTTAAAACAGTTTTGGGAATGATATCTTGTTTTGAAGATTTAAAGAGATTAAATGATTTGAGAAATCATTTACAAAACAGATTGTTTTGAGGCTTAAAAAGGTTTTGAATATAAACCTATCTTGAGACCATGATTGGTTAAAACTATGAACGAGGTTCACTCTGACAGAAATGACTACAGCCTATCATTGGATGAAATAGTTCATAAGAATTTCAGGGGAAATAAGGATGGGTCGTAGTGTGTGATGGATATAGTTGTTTCTATTAAGGGGAATTTTAGATGTAATAAGGATGGTCGTTGTGTGTGCATGGTATAACTATTGCTATTATATCTATTAAGATTACAACATATTTGAGTTCTCACTTCTTACTGATTTGAGAATTCAGAGATGTTGTTCTTACTAGAAATAATAGTATGGATGTTATGGTTACGGGAAAATATGGCCTATGGTCATTGGTTTGATTAAAAGTGTTTTGGATCAGAATGACCATTTTATGAGGAACCAGAGGAGCTCTGGTTGTTCCTCAATATAGAACTAGAGGGTTCTGGATAATGGTTTGAAATTTATACAAGTCTTTTACAAAGTTTTTGTTAAACAAGAGGCTCTATATTCATAAGAAATGAGCTCTGTGTAAAATCTATGTTTTAAAGATATTTTAAAGATTTTTATACTTAGAAACTTTCTTATAAAAATAGACCAGAGGGGCTCTGGTTGGCTTACACGTTGAACAAGAGGCTCTAGTTGGCCTGGTCTTTTGAACCAGAAGATCTGGTTAGTACAACTAGAGGATCTGGTCGGGGAACCAGAAGCTCTGGTAGAGAGACCAAAGGGGCTCTGGTCCTGATTAGTTGAAATTTGTTCTAAGTGTGATCCTTAGAACCAAAGGCCCGATGGACTCAAACAGAATATGAAGTGTGTTCTTCGGAACCAGATGACCGATGGACTCAAGCAGAATGTGATTTTTATCCTTCCTTATGTGGAATGATTTATTTGAATAAATGTTTTTGTGCTCTACACCCTGCATTACATAAAAAGGGAACCTCAGTAGACATTCATGTCTAACCCTCATTTTTGTGTTTTCAAATATGTGTGCAGGTAGTGATAATAAGGGAAAGAGAATTCTATGAAATCATTTCCTTATGTGCTTAGTTGTATGAAGATCACAATAAGCCATGTTTAGAAGTGTAGATGTTAAGATACAAGAGCATGTACTTTTGCAATTCTTGAGTTGTGTATTTTGCATAATAGACTCTTGTACTATGGACCTTTGTGGGATTAACATGTATTCTATGAATGAAATACGTGTTATATATGCAATGTGAGTTTGGGGGGTTTACAAGTTGGTATCAGAGCCTGAGTTTAAGAGATTTAGGTATTCACATGCATGATGCCTAGACTTAAACTGTTTTGTTGCATAATAAGGTCCCAGACATAGTTAGCACCTTTGGAATAAATATGATAAGTTAGAAGATCAGTGTGTAAGGTATTTTCGAGTAACATCTGGCCAATGTAATTTTAAATCTATAGGTACATAACTGAACTTGAAAACTTTATTATATTTGAGAATGTGAAAAAAATGTGTATTAACTTTGATATCTATAGATGATTAGTAGATCCAGAAGGTCTGAAAGGATCACTCGCCCCAATCCCAATGAAGAAGAGTCCCCTATTGCTCCTATTGGTACCTCTGAAGGAAGAGGCAGAGGCAGAGGCAGAGGCCAAAACAAAGAACAGACTAGAGGCAGAATTAGTCAAGCAAATATTAATATAGATCAAGCAGAATCCAACTCTGAAAACATGAATCAGGAACAGATGCCTCAACCAGAATATGTGACTAGAGACATGCTTGCTGAAGAAATGGGAAAGCTAAAAGAAACCTTGACTTCCATTATGGGGATCCCTGCTAGAATCGAGACTGGCAGGGTAGAATTTAATCCAGCCATTCCAGTGGTCAATAATAGGGAAGGATAAAGATGTTTCTGACTTGCAAACCACCAACTTTCTCGGGAGAAAGAGATCCAATTAAAGCTATGTGTTGGATCAAAAAAATAGAATCTGTGTTCAACACCATTCGATGTGCAGAATCAGATAAAGTTAGATTTGCGGTGTCTGTTATGAAGTCAAATGCATTATTTTGGTGGGAGGTAGAATCATTGGCTAGAACAGCTATTTTGCAAACTATGACATGGGCAGAATTTGTGAATAGATTCAAAGAATAGCTCTGTCCCAAAACAGCAGTCAGACAAATGGAAGAGGACTTTTTGAAACTAGAACAGAACTCTGGGTCAGTCAGAGAATATACAGATAAATTTATAGGGTATTCTAGATTCGCTGAACATTACATCTCAACAAAGGCTAGAAAAGTGGAGTTGAATATCTGGGGTCTAAAACCCTCGATCAGAGAATTTGTTATCGCAATGAATCCTACTACTTTCCCATTGGTAGTAGATGCAGCAGAGATCACAGAATGAAACAAGAACAGAAGCGAAGAAGGAAAGCAAGTCGAGAAAAGAAAATAGGAGGGGACCTTGGCAAGTTATCGGGGATCAAAAACTGTCAAAATTAATAATAGATCAATGCAGAGACCAATGGAGAGAGCCTGTCCCTAGTGTCGACAGTATCACCGAGGAGAATGCAGAGTTGAGCCAATAAAATGTTTAATTATGGTGAAATTGGAAATACTTCGAATTTCTGTCGGCAAAACAGAAAATGTTTTCATTGCAATTCGTCAAACCATTTCAAGAACAATTGCCCACAGTTGAAAGCTCCACATCTCATTATGGGAAGAAATACATTGACAGGCCAAGGAAGACCAGGTATAGGCAGAGGATCAGGTGGGACACGGGGTCAAACTTTTCAAATGACCAAACATGAAGTCGAAACTACACCCGATGTAGTGACAGATACATTCCTTGTAAACTCGTTATATGCTAAAGTGTTGTTTGATTCGGGAGAAAACTTCTCGTTTGTATCCCCATCATTTGCTCTATGTGCTCATATGAACTCTGTGCTTCTTGATGATAAGTTAGTAGTTGATACTGCTAACGGTCAAGTATCTGTGAATTATGTGTTCAAAAATTGCAATATCATGATTGAGGGATGTGAGCTACCCATCAGTTTGTTTCCCATGTCTATGAAAGAGTTTGATGTTGTATTAGGGATGGATTGGTTAGCAAAGAATCAGGATAGTATTGTCTGTGATCAGAAAATACTCAGAATTATACTGCCAAATAGAGGAACAATTAATATACATGGTGATCATCAGAAACATCACCGCGGATTGCTATCGGTGATGAAAGCCAGAAAATGTATGTAGAAGAAATGTCAAGGATTTCTAGCTTATATAGTTGATGCCAAAAAGGAAAATGAAAAGCAGAAATTGATTCCAGTTGTTAGTGACTATCCAGAGGTATTCCCAGAGGACTTGTTTGGTCTTCCGCCAGACAGAGCCATTGAATTCAAGATTGATCTCTTACCCGGGGCAGCGCCTGTAGCCAAAGATCCATACAGATTTACCCCATCAGAGCTAAAAGAATTAGTAACTCAACTAGAAGATCTGCTCGACAAAGGCTTTATCAGACCAAGCACATCACCTTGGGGAGCTCCAGTTCTGTTTGTAATGAAAAAGGACGGATCTATGCGTGTGCATAGATTACTGAGAATTTAACAAATTAACGATCAAAAACAAATACTCATTACCCAAAATAGATGATCTGTTTGATCAATTGGTTGGGGCCAGCTATTTCTCAAATATTGATCTGTGGTCCGGATATCACCAACTATGTTAAGACCTGTAAATTCAGATTTGGTATTTGATCTCTTACTCTTGATGATCTTTAGAACGATTACAGCGCAGCGGAAACAATGATAAGAACACAACAGAGTAATTAATCAAGAACACACAGATTGATATAAAGAAGATGAACGCAATAGAATAGCTTCAAAGGTTTTTCAATTGATTGAAAATAAGACGATTACAATACGGAAGCACACTCAATTACAAAGGCCTAAGCTGCTATTTATACTAGTTGCTAACGACCTTTCTGACATGACCTAGACAAGTGAAATCATCCAAGCTGTCCAAATAAAGTCGATTAAAGACCTAGTCACGTGAGAAGCACGTGCAGCTAATAACCTTTAAAAAAAAGCAGAACAGGATCTTCATAGAAGACGAATCCGCAAACCCTCTGTGAGTCAGCTCAGAGGCTCTGCTGTAGAAGACTTGTAGGTTCTTATTGCTAGAGGACCATTTTCCAGAACCTCTGTGAGAGACAACAGAGGTTCTGTCAATCTTGACTTGTACGATCAAACAGCTTCTGTTGTTGGTCCTCTGTTGTCTTCTGTGGAAGAACCCCTTCTATCAACACTTGTAGAATATTTTTTCATACTTTTACATTAAGTAAATATTGGAGCTAACAATCTCCCATGAAAAAGTAAAAATGGACAAATAAATGCAAGAAATGACTAATTGAAAGAATTACAAGAGGAGATTAAACTTATCCTCTGAAAAGAATTACATAAAGTTGAAAGAAATACAAAATTGTTGCTTAGACCTATCTATTACAGAAGATTAGTCCACAGCAGAGTCTGAATAGTCGTCTACGGCAAACTGCAGATCTGACTTGATGGTTCTGTAGACCTTGAATATCCATTATSTGAAGGAGACTTGAACTTTAATCACTTCCAGAATACCAGACACTTCATCCGCCCTTAGATGTCCTCTTTGCACTTCTGCAGCCACTTGGTTGAACACCCACTCAAAAGTCTCTGTCGCATATTTGTTCACCTCTGTGGGATCAAAGAACCTTAGAATGTCATCCTTGTCCAAGAACGTATACCCAAAGATGGGATTTTGGCCAATAGTGTTGGGATGACATCTAAGTAGCCAACTTGGCCTGTTCTTCGGAGGGGAAATCTTCAATTCTGTTTGGGCCAACCTCATCGCGATATCAAAGTCCTTCTGGCTGTAGTATTTCACTT
>NC_037529.1:30073189-30074817 GCF_001531365.2 Cynara cardunculus var. scolymus
AGCCTTCTGAGCGATATAGAATAGCTTGACCTCCTCTCCATGTATTTGTTAAGAATTTTGTACAGGAAGATCAAGTCAAATACATAGAGGTTATGGAGGTCAGCATCTATGAACGTGTATAGGTTGTCATCGTCCCTCTTCACCACATATTGAGCATAGAGCACGGTCTTCTTCAGCATCGTTCTTGGAGATATTGTTTCAAGAGAGGTTATCACGTTCTCTCAGAAGACATGCTCGCGTGGCTTTGTAAGCTTTGAGAAGTGAAACTTTGCAGCTACAGAGGGTATACCTGTAAGCTCTGGATCGTAAGGGGGCTCTGTGTCTATGGCAGAGTAGCGCCACCGCAGAATCTCCTCCACAGTGGTTACAGGCTCTGTGTGCACCTTCTTTGTAGGGATTTTGCTCATTGAATCAAATATCTCATAGACCCTTCCCACTGTGGCAGATTCTGGCACTCTGGTTTCTTTTTCTTCTAGAATCGGTCTCTGGGTAGACCCCTCTGCTAGGATAGGTTTGACAATTCCTAACAGAGCGTCGAACGTACCCGTGGATGTTTCCTCCTTCGCCATCTTGGAGGATGAGCCTTCTCCAGCTCTAGGGATAGGGGCTCTGCCCTTTCTTGCTTGAGCTTCTACCAAAGATGCCTTTAATGCTTGAACGAGTTTTGGGTCGTCGTACTCTTCTTCGTTTATCTCCTGTGACGTTTCAGAGCTCGACCCCCTCTGTGGCGACTCCTTCACAACTTTTCCCTTGCCTTTCCCCTTAGGCTCTGGTGTTTTGTCTTTTAAGAACAGGGCTTCTGTAGAGTCCACTATCTTTAGTGGTTTGGCAGAGGTCTGCTTCTTTGGCTCTTCAGCTTTCTTCTTCGTCTTCTTCTCCCCCTCATGACGATCATGGTCATCACCTACTTGATCGTCATGGTATTTGGTGGCTTCTGCCTTGCAAGTAATGAGGGGAGCCTTCTTCAATCGCCTTAAGATTCTGGTAGCCGCCTTCTCCATTTTCTCGATCACCAGCTCTGCTTGCACAGAAGCGTTGTTTATGTCGATCTCTGAGGCCCACTTCATTTTAGAGAGACTTCGATAGATCTCGCTTCTGAAGGAGTCACCTTCTTTGACGAGCTTTGAAGTGCAGTCTCTAATAGATTGATTGGAAGCTCAGGCTTCTTTGAGAAGTTGATCTGTGTGCTTGTTCACGATATCTCCTAGGGCTTCAACCATTGCGTCTAGCTCTCTGCGAGGGCTAGATGGTTGATGTTTGCCCTGGAAGATTTGATATCAATACCGTATGTGACCGTAGAGGAGAACATGTTCTTGATCTCGTCCTTGAACGTGGAGTAGTCTGTGTAGCCTGTAGAGATGAAATCAGCAGCAAACTGGGCGACCACTTCTGATAGCTCTGTCTTCAGCTTTTGGATTGAAGAGGGGTTGAGTGACAGAGCGCTGAAGGCTTCTGTGAGGTCGTCTTTATGAAGTACAGAGCTCTGAAGGGTTGAAAGAGTTGCCTTGAGTTCTGATGTTGTAGATGTCAACTCCTTCAGAGCCTCTGTTATTGGAGCAAGGGCCTCTATCGTCGATTGAGAGGTGAACAAGCTTTTCAACTCGTCCAACCTCTGGAATATCGTTGTG
>NC_037529.1:30075241-30077188 GCF_001531365.2 Cynara cardunculus var. scolymus
GATCCCTCTAGAACAGGGTCCCTAGAAACGTGGGTAGCACTGGGAGGAGGGCTAGGATGTGTACCTTGGGTATCTTTTTCTCYCTCTCCTAACTCCAACTCTTCTTCTTCTTCTTCGTCGTCTAAGACGACCTATGTCCCCAAATCAGCTACTTCCATAGGCGCTTTAAACTCCTGTTGAATTTGGAAGATAACGTCTTGAATATGCTCTGTTAGGGACTCCTCGGAAACCACCTTGCGCAACCTTCTGCGCTTTGGAGTAGCCTCTGCGGGGCTTTCTTGTACCACAGCCTCTGTGACCACAACCTCTGCGGGTTGGGCCTTCTTCGATTTCTTTTTCTTTTGTTTCTGCAGAGGACTACTTGGACCCTCTTCTTCTGCGAGTCTCTTCTTCCCTACCTTTTTCACAGAAGAATCAACACCCTTCTGTGTCTTCTTTCGCTTCTTAGGTGGGGGACTTTCTACTCTAGGTCTTTCCTCACTCACCTGTCTAGCCTCTGCTGGCTCCTCCTGTCGTCCCTCGACCCTCATTTTTTCAACTCTCTCTTCTAAGGGGATCCCTATGCGTGGAGGGGTTTCAGGGACCGGCTCTGGCCTTCTGAATCCACGTCTGTATGATTTCCTATCTTCATGACTAAGGTATTTCACCATGGCTTTAGATAGGGGTCTGGGGCTTCTGTACCCAAGCTCATGCTCTGTCGGGTGGAACTCCTTAAATGGATACAGTCTTGCGTTAGGCTTGGCAGAGGGCAGCTTCTCTGCGATCAATTCCCCAAAGACTAGGCCAAAGAACCTCTGTAGAATTAGGTTTGGATGGTTGAGGTCTTCTTTGGCCTTCTTCTGCGCCTTTACTTTCGACTTCTCACCCCTTTGTGTCGCGCACTTTTTCTTGATTAGTCCAACCATGTCTTCAGAGATAAGTTGTGCGTAGTCGAGGGGAAAGTTGAAATAAATTCCATAAACAATTGAAAGCATTGCATGAGAGGTCTGGTCATAGCTCCCGACCTTCCCTGTTAGACAGCAATTCACAATGGAGAACAGGGTATTCCAGATTGGAGGAAGTCCTTTGCGTTTGAATTGTGTCCTTTTAACGATTTGGGTCTTGGCAKCATATGAATGAAATTCAAGAAATTGAATTAATTCATTATCTGTTGGGGTTTGGGCGAAAGCGTCCAAATTAAGAGTTTCCAAAGAGGGAAGATGAGGGCTGTTCAAAGTTTGTCAACATTCAGTTCCATAGGCACCAAGGATTTGTTGATTGGGTGAGAAGCATAACCAACGATGCTCAGACCAGAGTTATCCAGGGTAGTATGTAAGAGCTTAGCAAGAATTGGGTGATGTAGGATTCAGGTGTAGATTTGGTGGCTGAAAGGGCATAAAAAAGTGGGTGATTTCGAAGAATTTCAAGAAGGGGGAAGGTGAAATCAGGGAAACCTGTTGAAGATGGAACGAAGTAGTAATTGTTTGGTTTCTTCACAAGAACGACTTTTTCGTATCGATTCTGGACAAAAGATAGAGTGTGAGACGTTAATGCTTGGGCTTGAGTTACTTCATTGTCGCTTGAGACGTTAGCAGATTGGGCGGAGGCTGAAGATGAAGACATAGTTGCAGGTTTGTTTGACAGCTCGAAGGTTGCAGGTTCGCCTGAGAAGAAAGGTATTGTAAAGGTTTACATTTTGGGGGGAAGGTGTATTTATAGTGAGGAATTTGAACTGAACCATTTTATTGGGAGAAATAACGTCATGAGTGGCTAAAGGGTGTGACGAATCAAAACTATGACACGTTGTGTTGGGAAGACGCGCGATTGATGACGTGTGCCCCCAATTCTGACACGCGCGTGATATGCTTTAACCCTTATCCACAGAACCACGCGCACCATATCAATAGACAAGAACTATAAGAGAGTTCTGTCAGAGGCCTAAGGGTAACAGAGCCTCTGTGATATGTG
>NC_037529.1:30077288-30102298 GCF_001531365.2 Cynara cardunculus var. scolymus
AGATTGTTAAGAAACTTAACATTTATCTCTATAGTAGTTTTGGAAATTCCGTTCTTTGTCAGCTCGTTTAGCAGTCTGGCAAGTCTGTTATAGACATCATCAACGCTTTCTCCTTCTTTAGCCTTGAACTCTTCATATGCTGAAATACAATTTGTAATTTTTAGCTGAGTTCCGACTTTCGAACCCATCATCATCTTCTCTATTTGAACCCATATGCTGTGACATGATGATTTGTAACTATCAATACTGGTGTAGATATCATTAGTCAGTGCTTGCATAATATAAGATTTGCAAAGCACATAAGCATGGGCTCTTTCTTTCTCTTCAGCTGAATAATGTTCCTCCAGTTTAGGAACTTTCTGTATAGGTATGCCTACTACTGTATCAGATTCTATATCTATAAAGAATTCTGTAGGACCTTCCATTAGAGATTTCTTGATCAGATCTCCTTCTTTCATCCTTTCAATGAAGTTCTGAAATCTGTCTCTCTATTGATTATAGTCACCACGAAAAAGAACAGGTGGCTTGGTATCAGTACCAATAGCCATTGCTTCTTTTGAACTCATCTTATCAGTTTGTATGAAAAAATAGGATCAACTGCAGTTCAAAGTTTGAATTAAAAGATCAGTTTACAAAAATATATCTGATAAAGTGTAAACTAGAATAAGCACACATTCAACACTTAGACAAAATTAAGCACAAACACTTATCCAGATTAGTAATCCGGTCAAGTTTATCTGGTTTACAAGTCTGGTCAAAAAGAGACAAAATCAACAAGTTATCCGGATTAGAAATCTGGGCAACAAGTAATCATAAACCGCACAAAGATAAATCGCTCAAAGAGTAAGTTTTAAACCGATCACAAAGTCAAACTCTTAAACCGATCAAAGAATCAAACAATTAAATCGGTCAAAAGTCAAACTATTAAACCGATCAAAGAATCAAACAATTAAACCGATCAAAAGTCAAACATCGTTCAGTTGAATACCGTCCAAGATATATACGATTATAGAAATAAACTACTTAAAAAGTCCAAGACTTACCAAACGGATTCTAAACCGCACAAACTTACCACTCGGATTGTTTAAACCGTTCAATATCCGCACAAGATACAAGTTTCTTACCAGTTGGATACTTTAAACCGCTCAATAAATCGATCAAGGGTTCAACRGTTTACCAACTAATCCGCACAAGTTATCAACGGTTTAGCAGCCGAATTAGTTAAACCGCACAAGATATCCTCACGAGTGTTGTCCGGTATAACCTATCAAAACAAATCTTGAAAACACACGGATGTTAAATCGCATAAGTATTGAGCGGATAACATCTTAAACCGCATAAGCTTTAAGCGGACAAAGATTCAAACAAAAACACAAATTTCACACTTTTTACCAATGTGGGGGGGGGGAATGTTGGGACTTCCGCCTCATCGTTCCCTCGAGTCGGTCAAATCTGCGATTCTTAAACCCAATGCTCCTATAGCAATGCAGGAGCATCCCACATCGGTGAGGCTAGGGGTATTCGTCTTTCTTATAAGGAAGGGGGGATCTTACTCCTACCAGTGATGCGTTTTAAAGCCGTGAGGGGTTGTTGCAGGGAGGGGCAGCCCAAAGCGGACAATATCATGTGGGCGGTTCCCTAGTATCGGTCCAACAATGTGTTAGTGCAGGAATTTTATTTTGGAAATTTTCATATGTAAAAATCCTTGTACTAGTGGGACCTATGTGGTGTAAATTATATTTCTATGAAATAAAATATGTGTTATATGTGGAGTTTGGGGTGTTACAGAAGGTGGTATCAAAGTCTGAGTTTAACGGATTTAGTTATTCAAAGCATGATGCCTAGACTAAAACTATTATCTGCATATTAAGGGTCCCAGACTTAGATAGTTTCACTGGGAATAAATATGATGGGTTAAGAAAACAGTGTGTAAGGTAGATTCAAATTACATCTGGCCAATATAATTATGAATTTACAGGTACATATCTGAACTTGGACACCTCATTATATATAGGAATGTGAATACGTGATATTTAATACTAAAATATATGCACATGGTAAGTCGATCAAGAAGATCTGAGAGTGTTGATCTCAGATCTCTCAATAACACTAATAATCAAGTTAAGAATAATCAAATTATAGTGTGTTAATGAACAAAATGATGAACACTCAAGAACAATGTAAGAACATTCAAAGATCAATCTTGAGTGTCAATGATTTCACCTTATTCTATATGAAAAACGTAAAAAGCGACATTGTTTACAATAGGCCTAATCATCTATTTATACTAGAAGGCTAATTAGAAGATAACTATCTAGTGAGACTATTTAGCTAATTTTCTACTAACAGATAAAGTTTATCTAAACTATGGATAAGCTATAAATTAAGATAAACTTGAAGTCCAGCTGTCGATTAGTTATCTCCAGCTGTCTTCCATGGAATGATGATTCAACCTTATCTTCATATTTTCATCGTATGCCTCTGATTGAATTGCTGAAGAAAACTCTAAGTGTTGTTGACCAGAGGGGTGATGAAGACGCTCTTTCCATCGCATCTCTGGTTGTTTAATGACCCTCTGGTTGTTCTCCAGACTTGGTCAATTCTTTCTTAACGTCTTCATCGGTCTTCTGGTTGTTCATCACTTATTGTTCTTCATTACTTTTACACTTATGAAATATGGGGTCTAACAATCTCCCCCTAAGTAATGAAAGAACAACATGAACTAATCTATGAACAATATCGAAGAACAGAGACTAATATAAAGAAAAGCATCAAATTCCAAATTTTCATTGGATGATGAATTCTTATAGTACTGGAAGCAAAGACATTTCAATTTAAGGAAAAAAAATTTAAAACTCTATTCATGATCTACCTTGAGATATTTCCCAGAAGCGCAATAGCAGTCTTCGATAGTTGATGACTGTAGATATCTCATGAATGAGTTGTTTCCCTTCTTCTCTTGGCACATGAGTTCTACCCAGTCTCTCTCTGATGACTTTCTGAAACCACTCAAGTGTATCGGTTGAATACTTGAATGTTTCAGTTAGTCTAAAAAATTTCTTTACCCAAACTCATTCTTGAAGACAAGTCCAAGCTCGGGTTGAGTTAAGACCGAAGCAGATCTCTTCTCCTGCAGGCCAGGAAAGTCTTCATCAGGTGGAGTACAGGAGATTCTTTTGATTCCTAGCTGAAGAGCAATCTGAAAATCACTCTTGGCTTGATGCTTCACTAGGGTCTCCATCGTCTTCACAATCGCTCTGTTTGCCATCCCAAATCTTATGCATTCATCCTGTCGCTAAGTTGTGAACGCATAGAGGTCGATCAAGTCATAAGGATTGAGATTGATCAAGTCATTGTCATTGAAGACGCTAACCTGACCATGGGCTCTCTCCACTGTGTACTTGATGTATTTTATAGCTCTGTTGGCGAAGGTCCTCATCTTTATGTCCATAACCATCCTTATCCCATCGTTTAAAAAGACAGCTTGTGGTGGTTGGGTGGTCTGTCTAACAAACCTATGGTCTAGAAGGTCCATGGACTCTGGCAATAGAATTGGAGGATTGAGAGTCAAACTTTCATCGCAATTGTGGTATAGGTGTTGATGGATATTCTCCATCATAATGGGTTCCCTTGGTGGTATCTCCGGACGTCTCCTTAGTGACTCTATGTTCTCAATTATTTCATCGACTAAGCTCTGCGGAGGGTGCCTTGATGAAGAGGGAATGTCCGCTTGCACCTGGGTTGGTTCGGTTGGGGGTTGAGTTTGGGTTATGGGTTGTGTATCGGTTGGCGATGGGATGGTTTCTTGGGTTTGCTCATGTTGGGGTAGTTCAGGTTCATCGGTTTGTGTTTGGGCTTGAGGTTGTTGAGGTGAAGGGGGTTGGATGTTTAGTTGTTCGAGTTCATTGGGTAGGGTGATGAAAGGTTCTTTGGTGCGAGGAGTTGGTGATGGGGTTAATGGCAGGCTTGGTGTTGGTGAGGTAGTGAAAGGTGGGATGGTTTCTGTTGGCGGGGTTGATGGATTTTCATCGGTTGAGGAACTCAACACGATGGGTTCAGGTGTGGTAGCAAGGGGAACATGTACACTATGTACATCTTCAGAGGGATGAGCCTCTGGTTCCCTTGCTAGGGTTTCTTGGTTTGATGATGGTGGGTTTTATGTTTGTTGGTGGGATGATGAAGGTACAGCGGATGGTGCTTCCGGAGTTGTAGCAGCTGGGTTCTCCCCCTCATGAGGACCAAGACCATGATCATCTTGGTCTGGATCCTCATGCCTTGGCCTCTTCTGCGGGCGGCTGGCGGAGCATGAAGCTCTACTGCTCTTCTTCTTGAGGCGGTGGGAGGCTAGGTAGGCTCTCATAGCCTTTCTTCTTCGATCGGCCTCCAAGGTTTGTAGAAGGGAGGCGGTGCGTGCTTGTTGATCATCAAGGCTCTGGGAGAGAGCCTTGGTAGGTTGAGCTACTCGATGGATGAATTTAGCACTTATCTTGTTAAAAGAGGAGATAAGTGCCTTGGATAGAGCCTTAAGGTCGGCTCTGGTGGCATACTCCGTGCTTGAGGATGAAGCTTGTTGTGGCACAGAAGTGGTGGTGGATGTAGATGGAGGTATGGGAAGATTGGCGATGAGATTTCTCACCTCTACAGTGAAGGAGGAAAAGGCTTCATCGAAGGATGGGCCTGTAGAGGGAGGTGGAGGAGGGGGTGGTTGGGGTATTTAGGCTGTTATAGTGGCTGGGAATTGGGTTAGGGTGGTTTAGATGGTGGCAATTTGGTTGGTGAGGGAGGCAAGGGTTTCATCGATTGATGAAGGTGGTTGAGGTAGGGTTGGTTGAGGGATTTGGGAGATGAGGGTGGCGGGAAGGGTGTTAAGGGTTTGGGAGATGGTGTTTATCTGGGTGGTGATGGAGGCTAGGGTCTTAATGGTCTAAGTTGCCTGGGCCGTGAGGGTGGCGATGAAGTTCATTATTAGTTGGTTTCTTTGGGTGGCAAAGGTGGAGGTGGTGTTATGGTGTTCGGTTACGATTTGTTGTAGCATCTGGAGGCGGGTGGTGTTATCTTTGGTTTGGGTTTCGAGGGATGCAAGGGATTGTCGAATGGGGGTTAGATCGATGGAGGGTAGGTTGTCGACAATCCCTTGGATGATGAGTTTTAGGTCTTCCAAGGACCGCATAACTGAGTCAACAAAGGCTTGGAACTCAGCCTTTGTGACCAGATCGACCATGGGGGTAACCCCTGCAGCAATGGATGCTGCAGGTTGAGCCTCAGCTCTAGAGGTGCCTTCATTGCCTTGTGAAAATACATGCCGTAAAGGACTTCCATCAGGTCCTTGATAGCCCTCAAGTGAGGAGCTATCTCCTGATGTTGCAACTTCTTCTTCCTCGGCAGGATAGGAGAAGTAACTGTGTTTCCCCTTCGCTAGATCAAGTATCGAAGGGGGGTTTTGTGCATGATTTGGAGACCTCTCTGAACGATCTAGGGGTGCATCAATGTCAGAAGCAACACATGCTTCTGGGTGTGTGGGTGGTTGTGTCGAGCCTTGAGGCGATGGGGCTCTTTTATATGCATCGCCTCTCTGTTGGGAGAGGGGCGATGGGTGTTGTGGTTCATCAAATTAATCGTCTGCAGAGGCCCGAAGAATGGCCTCTGGATGGCTGGTTTGGGTTGGGTTTGGACTGGGCCGTCCTTGTTCAATACCCCTTTGGCCTTGATCGCCAGGTGTAGAGGTGGTGGTTGCCCTTTACGAAGAGGGGGGGATTTGTTTGTGAAGGGCTGGGGGATGCACGAGGAGAGTCATCATCATCATCTTCATCATCCGATGTTGATGGCTCCTGTGCTCCCTCGCTTGTCTGAGGGGACGGCTCTATTAGCTCTGGGTAGCTGCCCTAGGTTCATGGGACAACAGAGAGTGTTCGTAAGTTCTTCGGATCTCAGATGTCTCTGGAATGACACTGAGCATGGCTCTGGAGATTGGTCTGTTGATGGTGTATCCTTCCTTTGATAGTGTGGGTCGATGGCCATGCATCTTGAAGAGGGGAGTGAAGGGTTCCTCGGGCGGTAAGTTATGTTTCCTCATCGCATCCCCAATGAAGAGAGATAGGAAACAAGGAAACAAAACAGAAGTTAGGGGTTTGCCGGTAGCCTGGAGCTTGCACTTCTTGACTACCGCGGAGTGAATCTCATTGTATATGAGGAAGGCGTAGTCAAGAGGGATGTTGAAGAAGAGTCCATACATAATCGACATTATGTTTATGTTGCCTTGATCCATCGACCCAAGCTTGTAGGTGAGTTCCCTGTTCAATATGGAAAAGAACATGTTCCACATTGGCGGTAAAAACTGCCTCTTAAAGTCGGAGGCATTGCGTAGGTCACGGTTGTAACCTAGCATTTGGATGAATCGGAGGATGTCTGAGGTGGTGGGTTGGTCGGCATATTGGTTAATGCCGAGCTTTCGGCGGGTGGGAATGCACAGAACCCTAGAAACTTTTTCCCAAGAGATCTTGAGTGAGAGGATCATGTCGTTTGGGGAGTCAATGTCCCCCATTATTTCATGGCTGTCAGGGTCATACTCACAGGTCTGCCAGTATTGTTGGACATACTTTAGTGGTACGCCATTGTCGGTTAAAGTCAAGGCGGGTAGAAGAATGTAGTTGTGGAAGAACTCGATAATGACAGCAAACCTGTCGTTGAACAGGGTGGTTCGAAGTTCGATGGCGTGGTTGTTGGGCTTCATTGGGAGGAAGACTATCGTGCGGCTGTCGGCACTAGTGGATTAAATGTGGCTGTCGTTGTCATTGGACTCGTGTGATGTGGAGGAGGCCATTGCGTATGAAGTTGTAGGTGAGATTGTTCGTCAAAGTCTGTGTTCAGGTTTTGGAAGCGTAAAGGGTGAATGGAGGTTGAAGAAGGTTATTTATAGGTGGGGATGTGGGGGGTGTGAGGTGTGGNGGTGTGGGGGGTGGGAGGGGTGGGGAGGTAGGGGGAACAAGAAACAATTTTCTTGATTGTTATATTTAAATAATTATGAAATGGGAAGGCGTTTGGGTAAAAGGTGATTTTGATTTGGGGATCGTGAGCCATCTTTATTGTACTTGCCATTAATGTTGGAAGACACGTGTCAAGACGGGGATAGGTAAGTTGAAAAGGTGATTGGGAACAGGCTGTATACTGTGTCAGGCGCGTGGGTGGATGACGTTTGGATTATGTGGAATAATTTAAAAATTATTCCAAATAATATCTCTTGAGATATTAATCCAAAAACAATTTATATTTAAAAATTCCATCTAATTGTAAGATTAATACTAATTACGAAGTTTTGGTCTTCTAAAAACCCATACTGTATAGTTTTTAGTTACAAAAGCTGCAATTTTGTATTAATCTTAAAAAGTTTGCAATTAAAGATGGTTTTTGAAAACAAAAATTTTTCATGTAACCAGAGGAGCTCTGGTTGAACATAACCCTTTTGATTGGGAACCAGAGGTGCTCTGGTTGAACATCGATGAAGGAATTCATTGATGAAATGTTGGATTGCATGATTAAGAAGCCTTGGATGACAAGCCAGAGGCTCTGTTTGAGCATGGGCAATCCATTATGTATTATCAGAGGGGCTCTGGTTAGATACTTGGTGTATTTAGCATTTAGGTGTCAAGAGGCTCTGGATAGTAGAACCAGAGGCTATGGTATGTAAAATGCATATTTATGCAATGGAGATTCATGATGAATGAATAGCTCCCCCTCAAATGATGCATGTATATAAGATTTGAGTTTTGTGAAACTCCCCCTAGAAACAATAACAATATGGATTGAGGTGACCAGAGGCTCTGGTCTATGCAACCAAAGGCTCTGGTCTATGCAACTAGAGGCTCTGGTTGTGAATGAAGATGAAGATATGTATGAAATATGTCTAAGTATGCAAATGGATATGCATATGAATGGGTCTTTGAGACCAGAGGGCTCTGGTTCCAACGACAATGAATCCAGAGGCTCTGGTCTTTAAAACCAGAGGCTCTGGTTGCAAAGACAATGAAAAGAAGTATGAAAATATGGTTAAGTGCATGTGAGTGAGAGAGGGAGGGACTCTTTGGATCCAGAGGGGCTATGGTTATAAAGAGTATGAATCCAGAGGCTCTGGTCTTTAGAACTAGAGGCTCTGGTTGTCTTAGAGATGCTATTTAAGATGAATGAAAGGTGAAAATAGCATTCCAGTCTTATTTGGAAACCAGAGGTCTCTGGTTGCAAAGGACTTGGAAACTAGAGGCTCTGGTCTTTAGAACCAGAGGCTCTGGTTACATGAATGATGATATGCAATGGAGTCCAAAAGGGCTCTGGTCTCAAAGGATGAGAATCCAGAGGCTCTGGTCTTTAGGACCAGAGGCTCTGGTTGCGAAGGTAATACTTAGTGAATAAAAGCTAAGTATTTGCTTTGAACCAGAGATCTCTGGTTCCAAAGGCGATGAGAAACTTTGAGCCATATTAAAGTTTTCTTCATGGCCAGAGGCTCTGGTCTTTTAGAACCAGAGGCGCTGGTTTGGAGTACTTATTGATTATGGCTTATTTCTATGTATCACTTGATGGCATAACCATGAGATATTGAGAATCTCTGATTAAGAACTTTTATTTCCTTTATGTGGTGAGATTCAGCATACCCATCTTGCTGACTAGGTATAAAAATCTTTTCTCATCAAGAGCTTTTGTGAAAATGTCAGCAAGTTGAATCTTAGTGGGAGCAAAGTACATTTCAATATTACCTTTTTCAACATTGTCTTTCAGAAAATGGTACCTTACATCGATGTGCTTGGTCTTGGAATGCTGCATTGGGTTTGTAGAGATTGCTATGGCACTCTTGGATTCACAGAGGATGGGAATTTTGTCATAATGGAATCCATAGTCCTTAAGCTGAGTCTTAATCCAGAGAACTTGTGAACAACAACTAGCAGCAGCAACATATTCTGCTTCTGCTGTAGAGGTTGAGACACAATTTTGTTTTCTGGATGTCCAACTTACCATCTTGTCCCCCAAGAGTTGACAGCTTCCAGACGTGCTCTTTCTATCAAGCTTTCAACCTGCATGATCTGCATCTGTGTAGGCTAATAGATCAAAGCCAGAGTTCTTTGGATACCAAATACCCAATGAGGGAGTTCCCTTGAGGTATCTAAAGATCCTCTTGACAGCAGAGAGATGAGATTCTTTAGGATTTGATTGATATCTTGCACAAAGACATGTAGCAAACATAATGTCTGGTCTACTAGCAGTTAGATACAGGAGTGATCCGATCATGCCTCTGTAGGTTGTTACATCCACAGGTTTGCCTGATGGATCAGCAAATAACTTATATCCTGTAGCCATAGGTGTTCTCATCGATGATAAATTTAAGAGAGAATATTTCTTCAGAAGGTCAGTCACATATTTGGACTGATTGATGAAAATTCCATCTGAAGCTTTTTTATTTGAAGACCAAGGAAGAAACTTAGTTCTCCCATCATGCTCATCTCAAATTTTTTTTTCATCAACTCTGAGAATTTTTCGCAATGTTTTACATTTGTAGAACCAAATATGATGTCGTCCACATATATTTGAACAAGTAAGATATCACCTTTGTGCTTTTTGAGAAAGAGGGTTGTATCGATTGTACCTTTTTTGAATCCATTGTTGATGAGAAAGGTGGATAGTGTTTCATACCAAGCCCTGGGTACTTGCTTCAGCCCATAGAGAGCTTTGTCTAGAAAGTAGATGTAATCTGGATGCTTTGGATCTTCAAACCCAGGGGGCTGTTGCACGTATACTTCTTCTTGAAGTTTGCCGTTTAGGAAGGCGGACTTGACATCCATCTAATAAACCTTGAAGCCTTTGTGAGCTGTATAGGCTAGGAATATCCGGATGGCCTCAAGTCTTGCAACGGGAGAAAATGTTTCATCCTAGTCAATCCCTTCTTCCTGGCAGTAGCCCTTGGCAACAAGCCTGGCTTTGTTCCTTATGACTAGGCCATCTTCGTCCTTCTTGTTTCGGAAAACCCATTTGGTTCCTATGGTCGTCTTCCCTTTGGGTAGAGGCATAAAGGGACCATACTTTGTTTCTTTCAAACTGGAGTAATTCTTCTTGCATCGCCTCTATCCAGTTTGGGTCTTGTAGGGCTTCTGAATTTTTTTTTGGTTCTATCATGCTCAGAAAGTTGGCGAAGATGCATTCATTGGCAGTGACAGATCTTGTCTTGACAACAAATGTTGGATCACCAATGATTTGGTGATGTGGGTGATCTTTCGTCCACTTGGTGCTTGACTGGGGTTCTGGAGCAACAAGATGCAATTCTTCATCGACTGATGGAACTGCTTGCTCCCCATCGAAGAGATCATCTCCAGAGTTAGACTCTGGTTCTTGATGTTGATCTGAAGACACAGAAGAAGTAGAAGGTGAAGTAACATGAGTTTCAGTAAGAGTTGTACCTTTAGTATTGGAGACTTCATGTTCTTCATCGGTTCTGGAAGTGGATTTTGCAGTTGGTGCATGTCTAGAGATTACTTCTTCTTCGAAGATGTCTTCAAATAATTGAGCTAACTCTGATTCATTGGGTTTGCCAAGTGATGAATCAGATGCTCTCATTTGAAGTCCAAGTTCTGAACTGTTGTGTCCATAAGTCATTGGTGTGGAATCATCAAAGGACACATTGATGCTTTCGATGACAATTCTTGTCCTTTTGATATAGACTATGTAGGCCTTGGCAGTTTGAGAATAGCCTAGAAAGATCCCTTCATCAGCTTTCTTGTCGAACCTGCCAAGATATTCTCTATCGTTGAGTACAAAGCATTTGCACCCAAAGACATGAAAATATTTGACGTTTGGTCTTCTTTGGTTGATGAGCTCATAAGGTGTCTTCTGGTGCCTCTTTTTGATGATTGATCGATTCTAGGTGAAGCAGGCAGTGGAACTAGCTTCAGCCCAGAATGTGATGGGTAGCTTCGATGAAGCAAGCATGGTCCTTGCTGCTTCCACGAGGGTTATGTTCCTTCGTTCCACCACTCCATTCTGTTGTAGAGTTCTAGCTGCTGAAAATTTTTGTGTAATGCCTTCACTGATGAGGTATTCATCGATTTTGTCCTCACTCCAATGAGTAGGTCAGGAACATCTGATTTCTGCTTTGCAAATTTTTAACCTAGGTGTATCTGGAGTATTCATCAACCAGTACTAATATGTACTTCTTTCCAGAGAGGCTTTCAGTTGCTATTGGCCCATAGAGATCTATATGTACCATGTCCAAGGGCTTGGTGCAGGAGGTTTCTAACTTAGTTTTATGAGAGGCCCGTCTTAGCTTTCCCATCTCACAGGCTGATCGTAGATGATCTTTTTCAAATTTAAGATCCGGAATTCCCTTGACCAGCTTCTGTGTGGCTAGTTTTCGTAGTGCATCAAAGTTGATATGCGAGAATTTTTGATGCCATAGCCAATTTTCATCGCTCTTATGGGACACAAGACAGTGGGTGTCTTGTCCCATAGAGGATTCAAAATCTAGAAGATAGAGATTTCCTTCTCTCTTTGCCTTGATGATTGTTTGACCGGACTTTGTTTTTATGATACAAAAGCCTTTGCGGAACCTGACTTCAAGACCCTTGTCGCAGAACTGGCTTATGCTTAGTAAGTTGTGCTTCAAACCTTCAACATAAGCCACTTTGCTGATGGAGATGTTTCCTTTGATGAGAGTGCCATATCCCTTGATTGTACCTTTGCAATTGTCTCAAAAGTCACTGATCCTCCAGATTTTTTGATGAAGAAGGACAGCTGACTTTTATCACCAATCATGTGCCTGGAGCAACCTAAATCCATGTACCATGGTTGCACATGTTGGTCCTGCAAGACAAATTAAGGGGTTTTAGGTACCCATTTCTTTATGGGTCCACGTTAGTTAGTAGGGGGTACCACTCTCTTTTCATTACCCTTAGCCTTTGCAGGCTTGGGTTTATTAGTATTTTCCTTGCCCTTGGATTTGGGCTGCTTCACGTTTCCATTGGTTTTAACTTTGTATCGATAAACGTGTTGGGAGAATGGGCAGTGATGTGTCAACATATGATTCCTCAGTTTTGTAAAAGAGTTAAACATTGACAGTTATGATGCTTTGGATATGTATGTYTAACKTTCKTTTTATTCGATGGAAACGAAGAAGTAAATGCAGGAGATGTAAATCCTGTCCTAGCATCGGTTGTTTTTACAAACTTCCTATCTAGTTCAGATTTTTTATTTGAAGAGGTCTTTGGCTTTACTTCTTTTCTCCTGAGGAAGGTCTGCTTTTCTTTAGTTGAATGAGAGAAAAAGTAGTAGTTAGTTTTCTCAGAGGCAGGCCACTTCTGTTTTTGCTCATGAGTAAACTTGATGAACTTGAAAGATATACTAGGGCCTTGTGAGTTATCTTTGGCAGATTTGCCATTTCTCAGCCTTCCCTTTCCTTTGTCCGAAGATTTCATCAATGATGGAATAACAGTTTTCATTGAGGATTTGAAGTTTTTAGGCTTTTTATCCTTAATGATTTCTGATAATTCACAGATTATCTCTTCTTCGGATTCGGAATCGAGAAAGTCTCTTGCTGATTTCTCGGAGTTAAAATTAGCATGAATGGTTGTGGGAGGTGTGGGTTCAGAGGTTGATGCTTCATAGTGATCTGTTTGAGGTTCCATCGATTCTGACTTTGATGATGTTCCAGTTTTACTTGGATGGT
The DNA here is from genome assembly GCF_001531365.2 of Cynara cardunculus var. scolymus. Lineage (NCBI taxonomy): Eukaryota > Viridiplantae > Streptophyta > Magnoliopsida > Asterales > Asteraceae > Cynara > Cynara cardunculus. Next base: position 30,089,986 of record NC_037529.1, read on the forward strand.
TTATCGACTCATCAGCTGATGGTTCCTTAGTAGGATTCTCCTTTTCATCAACAGTACTTGCTGATGAAGTGGGATTGACAACCAAAGACTCTGGTTTGACCATAGGGTTTCCATCGGTCTCTGATTTGGAGGTGTCATTCCTTTCATCAGAATTCTTACATGTATTGCTCTCGTACACCACATTTTCAAAATCTTGTCTTAAAATGACAGTTTTTCATCGACTTTAACTCTTTTAAAATTTACTTTTGGTTTCTGGATAAAGTCGGGTTTCTGAATGCATCCAAGCTTGAAGGTGGATTCAAGGGTTGATTTCTTTGAATCGATGAATGAGTCCAATTCATTGAATCCAATTCCTTTAGTGTCCTTTGACCGTTTAACTTTTCATACACATCTTGGGCAGCTTTGTACTTCTTCATCAGAAGTTCATTGGTTTGAAGCTTCTGGTGAAGGATMTCCCTTTCCTTTTGAAAGAAATCTTTAAGAGCAACTGAGTTTAGTCTCTCTGCCTCGGATTCTTTTAAGGCCTTAGTTTTCTTTTCTAAGTGCTTAGTTATTCGTTTGTTTTGTTCCAGAAGTTTTTCTTCCTCCGATTTCTTAAGTGTGGTGATGCGAGTCTTTTCCTTAGCAAGTTCGGCTTTTTCTACGGTTAGAAGGTCAGTCTCTCTTTTGTAGAAACTTGCTTCTTTTTCCGCTTTTATTCTTTCAGATTTTTCAAAATTTAATTTCTCTTTTAATTTAAAGAAATCATCTGAAAGTTTTATCATCCTTAACTCTAGCTCAGATGGAGCAGAGTTGGTTTCATTGGAAGTAGACTCACATACCTGATCATCAGAGTTGGAGGCAGATTTGGCATTGGACGTGGCCATCATACAGATGAGTGCTTTGTCTTCTTCATCGGATGAAGAATCAGACACCCAGTTTTCTTTCTCAGCCATCAGGCTTCACTCTTTAGGATTATACTTGTATTTATTCTTGTAATAGTCAGCATCCTTTACCAGTCGTCCTCTGCATACTTTGGAAAAATGACCGAGTTTTCCGCACCTGAAGCAGTGGAGGTCATTTTTCCTTCCATCCTTGTCCTCTTTCCTCTCGTCTCTTCTATCTTCTCTTCTTTCTTCTCTCTATTCTCTTCCATCTCTTCTTTCTTCCCTCTGATGAAATTTAGATGGTTTCTTTCATAGGATGGCTGGTACCTTTCCCTCTTGAATTCTTTTCGTTCATAGGGTTTCTTGATGAACCTTTTCTGGAACTGCTTTGTAATCAAGGCCAGAGATTTGGCAAAGGCTTTAATACCATCATCTGATTCAGAAGTTTCATCTTCAGATTCTGATTCTACCACCAGTGCTTTCTTTCCTTTCTTCTTATGATCTCTGGTGGAGGTCCTTGAAACGTCTTTCTCTTCAGCTGCAAGAGCCGGGGGTCCACCGATGGACACCTTTTTGTTCATGGTACCGTTCTCTTGTGCAGCAAGCGTTCCGTATACGTCATGGAGTGACCAGCCGTCTAAGTTCTGATTTGCTTGAAGGGACATCGACAACTGTGTCCATTCATCGCCGAGACTTTTAAGAAATATAACATTGTTTTCTTCCTCTGTTCTGGAGATATCGTTTCGACGACGTTGATTAATCAATGTGTTGAAACGATCGTATGTCTTCTGAATCGGTTCATCAGGAAGAGCCTTGAAGTTGGTGTATTCATTGAGACATTGGGCTCTACGGTTCTTCTTTGTTTTTGCCCCTCCTTCCAATTGGCTTGCCAGCTCATCCCATAATTCCTTTGTTGTGAAACATGCATCCAGGGATTGAAAATTTTCATTGGGAGTGGCCATTATGATTAATCCTTGGGCATGTAGTATGCAGGAATTTCTGCTGTGATATTTGTTCCTGGGACTCTTGAGACAAGAGTCTATGGAACGTAAGGACCCTCCATTACAGATCGCAGAAGGTTCCTGTCCATTCCTTCCAAGAAGTTTACCATCCTTATTCTCCATTGCGGGTACTCTTCTCGTTGAAGAGTTGGAGGCTTGGTGAGGGAGCGAACACTATACGCAGAATTCCAGTTGGCCATTGAAGATTTTTAGAAGAGAGAAAATCTACGTTTTCGGCGAAGATATTTTATGAAAAATATAAATTGAGAGATTCTGGATGATCATTTGATTGGAAAAACAATCAATTGGCTCTGATACTAATTGTTGATCCCAGATCTCTCAATAACACTAATAATCAAGTTAAGAATAACCAAATTATAGTGTTTTAATGAACAAAATGATGAACAGTCAAGAACAATGTATGAACATTCAAAGAACAATCTTGAGTGCCAATGATTTCACTTTATTCAATATGAAAAACGTAAAAAGCGACATTGTTTACAATAGGCCTAATCACCTATTTATACTAGAAGGCTAATCAGAAGATAACTATCTAGTGAGACTATTTAGCTAATCTTCTACTAACAGATAAAGTTTATCTAAACTATGGATAAACTATAAATTAAGATAAACTTGAAGTCCAGCTGTCGATAAGTTATCTCTAGTTGTCTTCCATGGAATGATGATTCAACCATATCTTCATATTTTCATCGTATGTCTCTGCTTGAATTGCTGAAGAAAACTCTAAGTGTTGTTGACCAGAGGGGTGATGAAGATTCTCTTTCCATCGCATCTCTGGTTGTTCATCAACCCTCTAGTTGTTCTCCAGACTTGGTCAATTCTGCCTTAACGTCTTAATCGGTCTTCTGGTTGTTCATCACTTATTGTTCTTCATTACTTTTACACTTATGAATTATGGGGTCTAACAGAGAGGATCGCCCGCCCCGATTATGAAGAAAGAGAAGAATCTCCTGTTAATCCTCCAACTAATGTTTTTGGGATTCAAGATAGGGGAAGAACAGGGGGTAGAGTCCGAGGGAGGATTCAGGTTCAAGGGAGAAGTCAGACTTAAGTTCGTCCTGATCAGGGGGAATCTATTTCAGGGAATGTTAATCAGGAGCGTGGGCCTTAACCAGAATTCATAACAAGAGATGTTTTGGCGGAAGAGATGGGTAAACTAAGAGAAACTCTGGTATCCATTGTGGGATCGCTAGCTAGAGTAGAAACTGAACAAGTTAGAATGAATCCTCCAGCTCTTTCAGCAGGCAGTAATAACAGAGAATGGGATATAAAAATGTTTTTAACATGCAAGCCCCCAACTTTTTCAGGAGAGAGAGATCCAATAAAGGCGATGTGTTGGATAAAAGAAATTGAATCATTTTTTAACACCAGTAGGTGTTCTAAGGAGGATAAGGTTAGATTTGCAGTTTCTATGCTGAAGTCTAACGCTTTATACTGGTGGGATGTGGAATCAGGAGCTCAACCAAATATTTTGCGACCTATGTCGTGGGAAGAATTTGTGATCAGATTCAAAACACAATTCTGTTCTAAGACTGCAGTATTGCAGATGGAAGAAGATTTTTTGAAACTAGAGCAAGGAAACAGGTCTATACAGGATTATACTGAAAAGTTTATTGAGTATTCCCGATTGCAGACATTTCTTCTGAACCCCGAAAGGTAGAAAGGTATATTTGGGGTCTGAAACCTTCCATCAGAGAATTTGTGATTGCCATGGACCCTGCTACTTTTTCTTTAGCAATAAATGTTGCCGAAGTTACGAAAAGAAATAAACATCGGTAGGGTGAATAGAAAGTGGTAGAGAAATGAAAATGGGAGGGGTCTTCAGCCAGCTTTCAAAGACCCGAATTTAAAAAATCAGATAATCACACTTCTCAACAACCACCTATTAGAACCTGTCCGCAGTGTCAACAGATGCACCAAGGAAATTGTCAACCGGAACTAAAAAGATGTTATCGATGTGGAGAGGGAGGTAATCTATCGAGGGATTGCACCATACCTAGAAGGTCTTTTCAGTACAATTCACCTGATCATATTCGGTCGAACTATCCACAGTTAAGGGTTCCTCGTTTAACAATGGAAGGAAATACTCCAAGTGCTCAGGGAAGACCTAGTGCACCAAGAATATGCTAGACTGGGGTGCAGGCCTAATCATTTCAAATGACAAAGAATGAGGCTGAAAGAACGCGAGATGTGGTAACAAGTACCTTTCTTGTCAATTCCATATCTGCTAAGGTGTTGTTTGATTCGGGTGCGAACTTTTGGTTCATATCACCTTTATTTGCTGAAATTGCATGTATGACTTCTGTGCTACTTGACAATATATTAGTAGTTGACACTGCTAATAGTCAAGAATCTATTGCTTATGTGTTCAATAACTGCAAAATTGAAATTGAGGGGTGTGGATTACCGATCCGACTGTTCCCTATGCTAATGAAAGAATTCGATGTTGTGTTGGGAATGGATTGGTTAGTAGAGAATCGGGCTAGTATTCTGTGTAATAAGAAAATGATCAGTATTGATCTTCTGGGGAAAGGACCGATTGTTATTTATGGTGATCACCAAGATCACCATACCAACTTAGTATCAGTTCTGGTAGCCCGAAAGTGTGTTAAAAAAAGATATCAAAGTTATCTGGCTTATGTAGTAGATTCGAGGAAGGAAAGGGATAAACAATAGTTAATTCCGGTTGTATGTGATTATCCAGAAGTCTTCCCGGAAGATTTAACTGGTCTGCCTCCTAACAGATCTATCAAGTTCAGAATTGATCTAGTACCCGGGGCAGCGCCAATGGCAAGAACACCATACCGGCTAGCACCGTCGGAACTAAAAGAGTTGGTTAATCAATTGAAATATCTTCTTGACAAGGGTTTTATCAGACCAAGTACCTCACCCTGAGGTGCTCCGGTTCTGTTTATCAAAAAGAAAGATGGATCAATGCAGATGTGCATTGACTATTGGGAATTGAACAAATTGACAATTAAGAATAAGTATCCTCTACCAAGAATCGATGTTCTATTTGATCAACTGGTGGGAGCCAGTTACTTTTCAGAGATCGATTTACGGTCGGGATAACAACAGTTAAAAGTCAGAGAAGAGGATGTTACCAAGACTGCTTTCTGAACTCGGTATAGACATCATGGATCTGATGAACAGAGTATGTAGTGAATATCTCGATAAATTCGTTATTATGTTTATCGATGATATTCTTATGTACTCGAAATCTGAAAAAGAGCATGTTGAGCATCTTCATCTAATCCTTGAACTTTTGAAGAAAGAAAAGTTGTATGCTAAATTGTCCAAATATGAGTTCTAGTTAAGAGAAGTTCAATTTTTGGGTCACATCATATCTGAAATAGGAGTAAAAGTTGATCCTGCTAAGATTGAAGCGGTAGAGAAATAGGATGCACCAAGAACTCCATCAGAAGTCTGTAGTTTGCTGGGGTTAGCAAGTTACTACCGAAAGTTTATTCTGGATTTCTCCAAGATTGCAGTACCATTAACGAAGTTGACTCGAAAAAATGTTAAGTTTAAGTGGAAAAAAGATCAACAAAAAGTTTTCAGTTTTTGAAAGATCGTCTGTGCAGCGGTCCAGATCTATCTTTGCTAGAGGGATCAGAAGATTTCATGGTCTACAGTGATGCTTCGAAGTTGGGTCTAGGTTGTGTTAGGATGCAGAGGGGGAAAGTAATTGTGTACGCATCCAGACAGCTAAAGGATCATGAGAAACAGTATCCAACACATGCCATAGACCTTGTAGCCGTAGTTTTTGCTCTGAAGATTTGGAGGCATTATTTGTTGTGGACTAAGTGCCAGATGGATCGAACTGATAAATGATTATGACTGTGAAATTCTTTACCATCAGGGAAAAGCTAATGTGGTAGCAGATACTTTGAGCATAAAGGAAAAGAGTGGTACGATCAGGGCTGTTGCTATGAGAATGAATCATTTATCGAATCTTCACAGTGAAATTGCAAAGTGTCAAGGGGAAGCTGTCAAAGAAGATAATTTCAGAAATGAAAAGTTGGGTAAATTAATTTCTACCTTGGAAAAGAATGATAAAGAACTTTTGTGCTTTCAATGTCGAATTTGGGTATCATGCTATGGGAATACCTGACAAATTATTTTGAATGGAAGTCATAAATCCCGGTATTTTATTCATCCTGGTACCAATAGAATGTATAAAGACTTTAAATCTTTTTATTGGTGGCCTGGAATGACGAAAGACATAGCAAGGTATGTGAAGCAATGTTTGACGTGTTTGCAAGTAAAAACTAAACATCAAAAACCATATGGGAATTTGCAGTCTTTAGAGATTCCAATGTGGAATTGGGATCATATCACAATGGATTTCGTTATGAAATTACCTCGAACACCAAAGGGATATGATGTCATATGGGTAATTGTGGATCGTTTGTCGAATCTACCCACTTTCTTCTGATAAAAGAGAATTATCCGTTAGAAAGGCTAGAAAAGATTTATATTAAGGAGATTGTGACCAGACATGGGGTTCCGTTGTCTATTATCTCAGACAGGGATAGTCAGTTTACTTCAAAATTCTGGACAATTTTTCAGAAAGCTTTGGGTTCTCAGATTTGATTGTGTATGGTGTATCATCTACAGACTGACGGAAAGAGTGAAAGAACAATTAAGACTCTTGAAGATATGTTGAGGGCATGTACCATAGATTTCGGGGGATCGTGGGAAGATCGTCTGCCGTTAATTGAATTTTCCTACAACAATAGTTATCACTCGAGCATTCAGGTGGCACCGTATGAATTTTTGTATGGTTGTAAATGCAGAACGCCATTGTGTTGGAATGAAGTGGGTGAAAGAAAATTAATAGGGCCATAAATTGTTCAAGTCACTTCTGAGAAAATTGAGCAAATCAGAGAAAAGATTAAAACGACTCAAGACCGTCAGAAGAGTTATGTTGACAAACGCCGTAAGCCGATTGAATTATTTATGGGAGATCATGTATTGCTAAAATTTTCACCGTGGAAAGGGGTAGTCAGATTCGGTAAGAGAGGTAAGCTCAGTCCAAGATACATCGGGCCATTCAAAATCTGCAAGCGAGTCGGAATGGTTACGTATCAGTTAGAGCTACCAGAGAAGCTTAGTACGATTCATAACACTTTCAACATGTCTATTTTATGGAAGTGTTTGGCAGATCCGAGTCTAGCAGTGCCGCTACCAGAAGTCAAGTTAGACAGTAAGCTAAACTTTATGGAAACACCAGAAGTAATAACTAATCAGAAAACCAAGGTTCTGCGTAATAAAGAGATCAGTCTGGTAAAATTTCAGTGGCATTATCATAAAGGTTACGAGGCAACCTGGGAATTGGAATCTAAAATGAGAATCGAGTATCTGTGGCTATTTGATTAAAGGAATTCCAGGACGAAATTCTTTGGAGGGGTGGATAATGTGATAACTGGGTTCTGATTATCACCTGAGGTAATCATTATGTAATTATTTGATATGGGAATATGTGAATAGGTGATTAATTGTTATAATTGTTCATGTGGATACATATTTACATGAGTCTAATATGTGAGTATGTGTATTTCATGCATGGGAATATGTTGCGTTCAATGCTGTGTTGTAATGTTGTATTCAAGCAGTTTCTCCTATTTTGTAATAGATAGTCTTTATTGCTTTCTTAGTATAAATAGGGCGTTTAGTTGTGCAATTGTAGTTAGTGCTAATCATACTTTGTAATCACTTTTCAAGATATAATATTCAAACACTTGGTGAAATTCTCTCTCTACTTTGATTCTATTCTTGAGAAAGATAAATCTGATTGCATGATATTGGGGAATTACAATTGGTATCAGAGCATAGGAGCAGCAATTTAATTGAAGGATTACACAATTTTCGAGGATTTTTCGCACAATTTTCTGGATTTTTGTTATTGTTCATCGCTGTGTTCTTCGTGTGCTTGACCGAATTTCAACTTTTCTACCTTAATCTCATTGATTTTGCGATTTAGGTGTTAAAATCTTGGTTAGTGAGTTCGCGATTATAATATGAACATAATTGATTCATACGTTTTTACAATTTGATCAAGATCAGAGGAGTTTTTGGCGGATTTTTGGGTTTTTCAAAAACCAACAGTTCTTAAAAGTTCATAATTTTTTTAAGTTTTTTATCCATTTTTGGTGAAAATTTGATAAAAATTGTGTTTGTTAATCCGTATAACTCATTGTTCGATTTAGGATAATCCGCATAGCACTGTGTACGATTTGTGACTTTGTGAATTGTTATCATATTTGTTCGATTTGTGACTTGTGCGATTTGTACATAATCCGATTAGACTATGAACGATTTATCTTGTATCCGCATATAACTGTGTGCGATATTGTAAGAATACGCTTAGAATTGTGTGCGATTTAGGGTTAATCCGAGTAACTCTATCTGCGATTTAGTCTTGTTCCGTTTGAAACTGTGATCGATCTAATTTTGGAAATTTTAATCTAGTTGATCGATTTGTGATTGTGTGTGCGATTTAATCTGTGCGGATTTTGACTTTGACTATATTTGGGCGAACTTTGACTTTGACTTTGACTTTCACAAGCGATTTGTGAATTTGACTTTGTTTGTTGATCGGATTGATTGTTTGACTTTCTTAAATCGTCTAATATTGAGTTGATCGGATTGCATATGTTGACTATTTGTAAATTGATCGTATTGTGTATTGTGTGTGAATATTGCTAAGTGTTTTGTCCGGATATCTAATCCAGATAACATGTGCGAGTTGTAATTTTTTGACAATCTTAGTTATCCGGACTTCTAATTCGGACAAACTTGTCCGGACTTCTAATCCGGATAAGGCTAAGAGTTGAAATTTTTTCTAAGTGTTGAATGGTTGAAAATTTCTTGTGTAAGAATTCTTGATATCTGACTGAATTTTAATCCTTTAAATCAAATTTTAAACTGCAGAAGATCCAATATCATTTTAAACAGATAAAATGAGTTCAAAAGAAGCGATGGCAATTTGTACTGATACCAAGCCGCCAGTACTTTTCAGATGAGATTATAATTAGTGGAGAGATAGATTTCTCAATTTCATTGAACGAATGAAAGATGGAGAGCTGATTATGGAATCACTAATGGAAGGACCAGCCGTATTTTGGAGAGAAACTCCTGCTGTTCTTGAACATAACAGACCTGCTTAAAGGGTGATTAAAGAAAAATCAAGATACTCTGATGAGGAAAATGCAAGATCACATGCAGATGTTTTATGCAAATCTTATATGATGCAGACGCTTACAAATGACATCTATACCAGCATTGATAGCTATAAAGATTCTGGTCATAGTATGTGGAAACAAATAGAGAAAATGATGATGGGTTCCAAAGTTGGAACTCAGTTAAAGATCACTAACTGCATCACAACATATGAAGAGTTTAATGCCCAAGATGGAGAGTGTCTTGATGAAGTGTATGATAGACTGACCAGACTGTTGAATGAGCTTAATAATAATGGCATTTCTAAGACCATAATTGAAATATATGTTAAATTCCTCAGTAATCTGCAACCAGAGTGGAAACCTTATGCAAACAATATCTGATAGAATAAATGTTGAGTTTAAGTTAGTGCTTAATGTTGTATTCAAGTTTCTCCTTAGTATAGTTTCTTGTAATAGTTTAGCCTTTACATTTCCTAGTATAAATAGGATTTATCTTGTAATTGTAATTAAGCTTTTGTCATTAATCTGAATATCAAGATTTGCTGATGTAATACTCAATCTAATCATTCTTGATCATATTCTTTCTACCTTGATGTTCATCACAATCTATGAAGATCATAACATGTTTGTATGAAATCTGGACTCATCAATTGGTATCAGAGCAAGCTGCAGCAGTATGGATTTGAAGATATCCATTTTACACATTTTTGCACAATTTTTTTTTTGATTTTCGATCTGATTCTTCACTGTTCTTCACTATTATTGAAATATTTTTTTACCGGATTGGTTTTTGTGCCAAAATTGTTCAATTTTTGGGTGTTATTGGTAAATATTTGTATCGCTAGATTCGATTTTATATTTCAAACAATTTTGATTCACACCATTTTGAGTTTTAAACAAGTTTTAAGGCTGAAATTGTTGAAAAACGATTTTTAGCTTTCTAGAAAAAGTTCGTAAAAACTCATATTTTTTCATGTTTTGATCCATTTTTTTGGTAAAAAATGTGAAATTTTATGTTTTTGCTTGAATCTCTATCCGGTTAAAGCTTGTGCGGTTTAATTTCCGTGTGTTTTGAGTTGTTTTGTTATAGGTAATACCGGACATCTCTTAGAAGGACTTCTTGTGCGGTTTAGCTAATCCGGCTAGTATACCGGTGATAACTTGTGCTGATTAGTTGATAAACCGTGTAACACTTGAAAGGTTTAGTAAGCGGTTTAAAAGTATCTGGCTGGTAAGGACTTTAACTTGAACGGATATTGACCGGTTTAACCAAATCCGTGTGGTAAGTTTGTGCGGTTTAGAATACGCTTGGTAAGTCTTGGACTTTTGAGCGGTTTATTTCTACAATCGTATTATATCTTGGACAGTATACATTTGAACGGTGTTTGAATTTGATCGGTTTAAGTGTTTGACCTTGATCAATTTAATTGTTTGAACTTGATCGGTTTATGTTTGAATTCTTTTGATCGGTTTAATAAGTTTGACTTTTTGATTGGATTATTAAGAGTTTGACTTTTGATCGATTTAAATCTTGGACTTTGTGAGATTTATCTTTGTGCGATTTAGACTTTGTGCGGTTTATGTCCATGTGTTGCCCAGATTATTAATCCGGATAACGTGTTAAATTCGTCTATCTTTTTKACCGGACTTGTAAACCGGACAACTTGTGCGGACTACTAATCCGGACAAGTGCTTGTGTGCTTAATTGTCTAAGTGTTRAAYGTGTGATTATTCTAGTTTACACTTTATCAGATATATTTTTTGTAAACTAATCTTTTAATTCAAACTTTGAACTGCATTCGATCCTATTTTTCATACAAACTGAAAAGATGAGCTCAAAAGAAGCAATGGCTATTGGTACTGATACCAAACCACCAGTTCTTTTTCGTGGTGATTATAGTCAATGGAGAGACAGATTTCTGAACTTTATTGAAAAAATGAAGGAAGGATAACTGATCATGCAATCTCTTTTAGAAGGTCCAGTTGAATTCTTTATAGAAGTAGAAGCTGATTTTGTACTAGGCATTCCTGCACAGAGATTACCTAAACGGGAAGATCAATATACTCCTGAAGATAAAGAGAGAGCACATGCTGATGTGCTTTGCAAATCTTACATGATGCAAGCACTGACCAATGACATCTACACCAATATTGATAGCTACAAATCATCTGGTCACARCATGTGGATCCAGATAGAAAAGATGATGATGGGTTCTAAAGTTGGAACTCAATTGAAGATTACAAACTGTATTTCTGCTTATGAAGAATTCAAGGCTAGAGAGGGAGAAAGCCYTGRTGATGTTTATAATCGACTTGCCAGACTGCTGAATGAGCTAACTAAGAACGGAATCTCCAAAACCACTATTGAGATAAATGTTAAGTTTCTTAACAATCTCCAGCCAGAGTGGAAACCGTTTGCAAATCATATCAGATTTAACAAACAGTTATCTGATATCGATATCCATGAAATCTATGAAACTCTGAAACAAAATGAACAGGATGTTTTGGAGATCCGTAATTCAAAGAAGAAGGAAAAGGAAATTGCTGGTCCTGTAGCTCTTGTATTTGAGAGAAAGGAGAAGAAATATAAAAGCAGAGCTGGGAAGAAAGTTATTGAAGTTAGCCAATCAAGTGAATCTGAGTCACAAGACAGTATCAGCTCAGAATCTGATTCTGAAATGTCAGAAATAAAGCAAGCTATGGCAATGTTGACCAGAGCATTCCAGAAAAAGTTCTCCAAAAGGCCTAACTCGAATAATCAAAGATTCTCGTCAGGCTCAAAGTATGACTATAAAGACAAGTTTGGCGAGAAGAAGAAATATGAAGAGAAAGGATTCGAGAAGAAGTATGAGAGAAAGCCAGAAGAAGGGAAGAAATTTAGCAAAGGGGTAGCTGATGAGCATACTAAATGCTATAACTGTGGTAAGCTAGGCCACTTTGCTATCAACTGTAAGAAGCCGGTAAATCGTGATACCGACTATTACAAGAATAAGTTTCTTCTATCAAAGCAAAGAGATGCTGGCAAAGCACTTATGGCCGAGGATGAACATTGGCTAAATMTGACAGATGAGGAAGAAGAAGCTGAAGCCGTTGCACATGTGTGCTTGATGGCTAAAACAGACAATGAATTGACTGGAGAAGATTCTCAGATGAATGATGAGGTAATTCATCAAACATGCATTAAACAGATGAATAAGATGAAACTCCATATTCAAAATTTCCAGCAAGAGTTAAAATC
>NC_037529.1:30102398-30112102 GCF_001531365.2 Cynara cardunculus var. scolymus
CATGCATCCTTTTACGTTCATCATGTCTTTGCACATATATCATCCATGTATATTATTTTATCATGCATACCATTAGATATTCAAATATTAATCACGTATAATTTTACCTTAACCCAGATTGTCTGAAACCGGTTATAACAAGTTGGTATCAGAGCCTGAGTTTAAGGGATTTAGGTATTCACATGCATGATACCTAGACGTAAACTATTTCATTGCATATTAGGGTCCTAGACATAGTTAGCACCTTTGGAATAAATGTAATAAGTTAAGAGATCAGTGTGTAAGGTATTTTTGAATTACATCTGGCCAACGTAATTTTGAATCTACAGGTACATAACTGAACTTGGACACTTTATTATATTTGGGAATGTGAAAATTGTGTGTTTTAACTTTGTTATCTACATATGGCTAGTAGATCAAGAAGGTCAGAAAGGATCACCCACCCCAATGAAAAAGAATCCCCTGTTGCTCCTATTGGCACCTCTAAGGGCAGAAGCAGAGGCAGAGGTAGGGGGCAGACCATAGGAAGAATAAGCCAGCCATAAATTAATATGAATCAAGCAGAATCAAACTCTGAAAATATGAATCAAAAACGGATGTCTCACCCAGAATATGTAACAAGAGACATATTAGCTGAAGAAATGCGAAAACTAAGGGAAACCTTGACTTCTATTTTTAGGAATCCTGCCAGAATAGAGACAGGCATAATTGAAGTTACTCCATCGATTCCAATTCTCAATAACAGGGAAGGAGACATCTAGTTAACATCTGCCGGATATGAAATCCGGTTAATTATGTCCGGAGATGGAATCCGGTCACCCTGTCCGGATATGAAATCCGGTTAACATTTTGAAACAAAATAGAGAACCCGGGTGATGCTTGAGCGATTTAACAATTTAAACCGGATGGCCTTTGAGCGGTTTAGGGCCACATCGTACAGTCTTTGGCCGGTTTAGGGTTATATCGGACAACCTTTGGCCGGTTTAGAAAGTAAACCGGATGACACTTAACCGTTTTAGGAAACACATCGGATGAGCCTTTATTTGATTTAGGATGTATCTGGACAACCCTTGTCCGGTTTAGGTTGAATCCGGACAACCTTGGTCCGGTTTAATATTGAATCCGGGCAACATTAACATAATGAATTAAATTCAATATAAGCAATTCTAATAACAACAGAACTATGTACATAAGATTAATATACGAAGCAAATTAGACTCACCTTTGCTTAAATATGTCCAATTTAATGCCTTCAATCTATTCAAGTTTTCACTTTCAAATTTCCTAAGAAAACTTTCCAAAAAGTGAAACCCTTTCCTTTCATATGCACTTGCTATAAATAGCAAGTGCATAGCCGCCTTCCATCAAAACAATCATCCTCCTTCACACAGACATCACCACCCTCACTTATATTTTAAGAATATTTAATTATATTATTACTTCCTAAATAAAACAAAATAATTTCCTCAAATATTATATAGATGTCAAGCAAACCCTACGGAATCTCACCTATCAGCTGTGAAAAGAATCTTTAGATAAAAGGAACTCAATTTATGGGTCTTTGGTATCCAAAGAATTCTGGATTTGATCTTATTGCATATACAGATTCTAATCATGCAGGATGCAAACTTGATCGAAAGAGTACATCAGGGAGTTGTCAATTACTAGTAGACAAGCTTATAAGTTGGACTTCAAAGAAGCAGAACTGTGTATCTACCTCCACTATTGAAGCAGAGTATGTGGCCGCAACCAGTTGTTGTTCCCAAGTAATCTCGATGAAAACTCAACTAAAAGACTATGGCGTTGAGTTTGACAAGATTCCAATTTTGTGTGATTCAAAAAGTGCCATCGCGATCACAGCCAATCCCATGCTACATTCTTAAACAAAGCACATCGACGTTCGCTACCATCTAATAAAAGACCATGTAGAACAAGGTACGATTGAAATGTTTTTTGTAAGTACATATCATCAACTTACTGACATTTTTACAAAGGCTCTTGATGAAAAGAGATTCAACTTTTTGGTTAGCAAGTTGGCTATGCTCAATCTTCACTAACAAAGACAGAGCCTCTGTATGTACTATATAGAGCCTCTGCATCCCTCCTGAGCATACTTCTGTTTTTTTAAAGTTGTGATCCATGAGACAAAGCCTCTGCATAATACATACAGAGCCTTTGTATGGTATATACAGGGCCTTTGTGCCTTGTTTATCATGCTTGTGCATTACTTATCATTTATGATCCAAGCATAGTTCAAGGGGGAGAAAAGTCAAGCAGAGCTAAAGTCGAGGGGGAGCATTAGATCATGCATCATAGAGAGCCTCTATCTCTAAAATATTTCATGATTATAGAACAGAGCCTCTGTATGTACTATATAGAGCTTAGGGGGCGTGTAATACTTAGTACTTTTTTTTTTATTTAAACAATTTTATTTCCCCAAAAATTTATGTTACACCTTCAATGATTTTCAAGATTACTCATCGTCTTCAAGCTCTCGAACTGTTACCTCCATTGACGATCTTCCCAAACTTTCTGCAACTGTAATCTGTGGTGGAATCGTCTAAGGATTTTTCTTCAAGTAAGTTCATCAAACCCTTCACCCGATATCTTAAAGAATCAAGAACCGATTCTTTCTGAACTCTAGTTTTTCAAAACCCTCCATCAAACCTGCAACTATGTCTTCATCCGATTTAGGAAACTCTCAAAATCACACCAGAACCCTCAAAACAGTGGAAGAAACCAGTCAAAATGTGGTTCCACTCCCACTAAAACCAAACAATCATGCCTTTCATCTCTCTCTAGACAGTTTTGACCCAAAAGTTCACCTTGTCATTGACATTCTACAACACCATTTCTTGAACCATGCACTCACAAACACCGACGATCTTGTCCCTGAGCATTTTATACAAGAGTTTTGGTGAACCTGTTCTGTAACCGAATCCCAACGAGGGATTGTTGGATATTTCTATGAACCCTATTCCAAGGAGTACATTACTGTCAGGATCTCTAGGTCCCTGTTGTCACGTGTTCTATAGATTCTAACCAAGACGGATCTTGGGTTGAATGAATATGCCCCTCTCCCATCTGTGGATGAACTGGTGACTTTAGTGAAGTTCTTGGGGTAGAACAAGGCGATTCAATACCCTTGTCAATACCGACGACAGTACCTGCCACAAATGTGGAACACAATGTTCACATTGGTGAACCGATCCTTGACATGAAAGATTGGAAGTCTCGACATGTGTTCAACCAATATTCTTCGAATCATGTATGGGATTTTCTTGGACCTCTCGTTAGACTACTCATTGTCCTATACACGGAGTTCGAGGTTGCTGTTGTAAAGAAGTGCCAGGAGGCAGCAATGGGGAAGGATTTGCCGACGCTCCTATTTCCTTGTTTTTTAGGTCTTCTTCTAAGACCCATCATTGACGAAAATGATATTGATGTGGCAAATTTGCCTGTGCACAAGGTGTATATGCTTACGCACTACAAACCAACTGTCAATAAGGAAGGATACAGTACAGAGAGGCCTATCCCGATGAAACTGTAAGCATATATGAAGACGAGGGAGGTAAGGCGAGCATACAAACGTGTATGTGAGGTACTAGAACCAGTGCCTCGAACTCCGGCACGCACACGGGATCAATCAAGAGGATGAGGAAACAGAGGAGGCACAAAGGCCTCTATCAGAGGAGCAGGAAGTGAGACAGGAAATGGAAAGGGAGAAAAAGAGAAAGAGAGCAGAGGCAAAGAAGAAGAGAGTTGAAAAAGAGAGAATGAGGAAGGAAGAAGAGAAAAGAACAGAGAGATGAAAACTAAAAGAAATTGCTCGTTCGAAAGAAGAAGAGGAGGGAGTAGAGAGAGCAAGACAAGAAGAAATTTCTCGTTTAAAGGAAGAAGAGAGAATCAGAGAAGAGGAGGCCAACCGAGGTCTGGAGATCTTCTCGAGCTCCAAAGAAGAAGATGACCAAGAGCATCATGATGATGTTGCTGGGTCAAATATAACAAGTGAAGGGGAAGACGCCCTTGATGATGATGTGGGCAACGCAGTTGAATCTGAAGAGAACAAAGAGGATGACGAGGAAGGAGGTGAAGTAACTACTCTGCCTCAGGGCGAGCCAGAGCAGCCTAAGATTGTGAATAGGCACATCTATTTCCCTAGCCCAACTCCCAGTGCTACCACATCATATGATTCTAGTGTTCGAGACACAGAGATCATTGAACAAGAGGTGCACACCTCGATCCCTAACCTGCCATGACAACCAGAGGTCGCATCTGCCTTTGTCAAATTAGCCAAAGGGAAGCCACATCCTAGGGATCACCCTCTCAAAAGGATGAAACCTTTGAAAAGATAAGTGATATGTCTTCCCATATCATGCCATTCTCGTAGCTAGAGGAATTTGTTTCCTCTGCATAGTTGTTTCCCCACCTTGTTCAGAGCAAGGTTTAGGTGCACAAAACTTGGAGATTATCGACCATTCTCCTTGTCCACTTGTGAAGGTTCCTCTGGCTAGCTCTAAACCTGCCTTGGAACCCCTTCATGACGGAACAACAGTAGTGCCCTCTCTCCCAAGAGAGACACAAGGATCTGCTGGAAATCCTCGACAAACATCCCACAAGTCGAGATAGAAGGTGTCCTCGGAACAAGGACTCACACTGGCCCATGTGTTGAGCCAGAGGTTACCCCTACTACATATGTCACAAGGGACGAGTTCCAGTCCTTTGCCACCTCTGTGTTGTGCTCCTTGGATGAGCTAAAACTCAACATGGCCCATGCAGAGCCATCTTCTTCTGCATCTGGTTTGGATGAAGTCCAATCATCCTTAGCAGTATTGAGGGCTTAGTCTATGGCAAATGCCTCTCGCCTCGATCGTTTACAAGAATTGATGGCCAACAATGCAGAGGCCCTGCAAAGCGTCTTTGCCCACATTCAGAGGGATGGAACTTCTATTTCATCTCAAGACGCTCAGGCGTTCATTCCTTTGAATGTTCCCGTCGATTTTGTCATTCAGTCTGCCGTGAATGCTCTGGGTGACCGAGTCCTCCAAAAAGTGGCCAACTTCATGTCTGACTTCAATAGCATGGCCAAGGAGACATCAGCAGAAATATGTCATTCCTTGGCAGCCTTCAACTACCGTACCGACATGGAAATTCTCAAGGCCACGGACGAAGCTGAAGAGATTGTTAAACTTTTCGAAGAAAAGATCAAGGCCATGCCACAAGAAGACGTACAGAGGCCAAAAAGGAGGATGAAAACACCAACTGCATGTGTAAAGGACTCGAAGAAGAGGAGGCTTGACGATGATGAGGACCCAGACATGTCTGTCCTTCAAAGTCGTCAAGAGGGGGAGAACCAGCCAGCCGCCACCACAAGCACCATTCCAAGGACTGCCCCCTCTGCCTCTGCTCGACGCCAACAAGTGCTAGCATCGTCAAGACAAAGACCACAAGATGCGTAAGCACGTGCAGAGGCAATAAGGAGAGGAAAAATTCCTATGGCATCCACAGCAGAGCAAGAAGAGCAAAAGCAATATGAAAAGGATGTGATTCCAAAACAGAAGAGCCTCTGTCATCCTCCATAGAATACAACATGGAGACTGCTGCTCAATCAATAAGGAGGCATGATGAAGAAGAAGTAGTGGCAGTCAATGTAGCCAACCCAGAGCTACAAACGACTATTCCAACGGTTGTCCCACTTGAAGAAGTAATAATTGATGCTCCACCACCTCACAGGAACATGTACAGAGCTAAGGTCCTTGTTCAAGGGATCAGGGTTGTCACACCTGCTATGAGAAAGGAGGTTCCCATCAATCCCCAACAGTAACTTGCAGGCACAAGCAGCAGGCCTCAGAGCTCCAAATGACCCTCTGATCGAGTACAACAGATTAAGGATAATATGTATACGATGATGAGGCCCACACCCTATGACAAGCCAATCAAGGATACTGCAGATAGCGAAGATCTCTACCAGTTCCTCTACAACATGCGTGATGAGACACCAGTCATCAAGATCAACCTCCATCCAACGGCTCGAGAGAACATTAGGTAGGAGTTCTTACAAAGATATAGACAGCCTTTCTCAGCGGTCCATTCAGTCGGTGGCATCAAACAAGTCCTTGACATCAAGAAATGAACCTTTGCACATAATCAAATCATCTTTCATGAATACATGGTTGAGAGGTCTCGTGGACATATTACCACTTTCACATATTGTGATCTCATAAATTTGAATCCATGGGATCTTTTGTCTCTATACTACTTAACGGATCATAAGAAGAACAAGGGGATAAAGTATTCTTTGGCCAACTCAGCAATCAGGCAGACGATGACGGATCTCCTAGACTTTTGATGCAAGTTTCATTTCCAATTAGCTCTAGACATGGGAATAGATCAGCGGAGCTTTACTGCGCCCAATAAAGATCTGTAAGGCATCAAAAACATTTCCTCGTGGATCGTGCTGGTGCAACCAAAAGTAGGGGTAGTCTTTCGAAACGAGCAATGAAAAAAAATTTTGTTTCGAGAAGACCAGCGCTTCAAATACTCAAACTCCACTTTGCGCTACATCAGAGATCATCTACTTAGGAGCAGAGATAACACCCCTGGACCAAAGGAAAGATCAAACATAATTCTAAGGCCAATCAATAACTTGTTGGAGTTTCGAGAGCTTCTTATGAGGTTCTACAATCTTCAACACATCTAGGCCTTTCTCTTGTAAGCATTTTTTTCTATTTTTTCATGCAATGTAATTTCCTTTCTTCATATTGTAATTCTTAGATAGAAAATGTAACACAGAGGTTTCTTTCAACCTCTAGCTCGACTAGACTTGTGTTTCTCAATTCTAGTAAGAGTGTGTCTTAGTTACACTTAGGGGGAGATTGTTAGACCCCATCTTGTGAAAGTGTAAGTAAGAAGCCTCTTACTCTAGTCCATTGGACTTAGTCTTTAGAAGCATTCTGGACTAAGAGCTCTCATGCAGAAGAAGTCAAGACCCAGAGCTCTTACTCAAAGAGTCAAGGATCTTACATACAGAGCCCGCACTCAATCTCCTTGGACGATCAAGCCTTATGCGCCAAAAGGCTTGAGTTCTTGATGCAAATCTACACTCCAAACATATAGCCTCTGCATAGTACATGCAAAGCCTCCACATATGCAGAACCTCTACATAGTACGTACAGAGCTTCTGCATAGTACATGCTGAGTTTCTGTATAGTACATGCAGATGCTCTGGTCACCTAACTCCATGGAACACGCGTTTAGTCCAGACATTCTCGTAAGCGTCAAACAGAATCAAGGCGGCTTGACTTGGTCCGCTCCATTTTTCAAGGGTAGTCAAGGATAAGGATGCAGACTCAGCGACCTAGAGTTTCAAGCCATAATTATAGCATAGTTTGTTTGACTTAGGCATATATAAGGAGGCTTCCTCTTCAGGTTCAAATGACCTGAGAGTGCTGACTTAGATAATAGCAATTTCTTGGTGAGAATACGTTTTAGATTGAGAATTATTATTTTCATCTAACAAAAGCATCTGATTTATTCAAAGTCTTTTACTGTTCTTATTTTTAGTGAATATCTCGTTTGATCAAATTTAGTACACTGTTTGTACTTCATTCATATTCTTCATTAACTGTGTTTTCTGAGAATTAAGAGTATCTGGGTTCCAATAGGAATTAATCCTCCAACTCCTTCTGTAGGCAGTAATAACAAGGGAGGGGATATAAAAATGTTTCTAACATACAAACCACCAACGATTTCGAGAGAAAGAGATCCAATAAAGGCAATGTGTGCTGGAGAAATTGAATCAGTATTAAACACCAGTAAGTGTTCTAAGGAGAATAAGGTTAGATTTGCAGTGTCTATGTTAAAGTCTAACGCTTTATACTGGTGGGATGTGGAGTCATCATCACAACCAAATATTCTGCAAACAATGCCTTGGGAATAATTTGTTGTCAGATTCAAAACACAATTCTGTCCTAAGACTGCAGTAAGTTAATGGAAGAGGATTTTCTGTAATTGGAGCAGGGAAATAGGTTTGTACAGAATTATACTGAGAAGTTTATCGAGTATTTCCATTTTGCGGAACATTATGTTTCTTCAGAATCTCTGAAGGTGGAAAGGTATACTAGGGGTTTGAAACATTCCATCAGAGAGTTTGTGATTGCTATCGACCCTGCTATCTTCTCTCTACCCATAACTGTTGATGAGGTTACGGAAAGAAACAAAAATCAGCAGAGTGAAGAGAAAGTGGTAGAGAAACGAATGTGGGAGGGGTCTTCAGCTAGTTTTCGAAGACCCAAATTTATGAAGTCAGATAATCGACCTTCTCAACAAACACCTGTTAGAGCTTGTCCGCGGTGTCAATAGGTGCATCAAGGGAATTGTCAGCCTGAGCCGAAGAGATGTTATCGATGCGGTGAGACAGGTCATCTGTCGAGGGATTGCACTATACCCAAAAAGTGTGTTTAGTGCAATTCACCTGACCATATTCGACCGAATTGTCTGCAGTTGAGGGTTCCTCATTTAACAATTGGAGGGAATACCCCAATTGCTCTGGGAAGACCTAGTGTGCCAAGAGCATGCCAGAGTGGGGTGCGGGGTTGATATTTTCAAATGACAAAGAATGAGGCTAAAACAACGCCAGATGTGGTAACATGTACCTTTTTCATTAGCTCTGTATCTGCAAAGGTGCTGTTTGATTCGGGTGTGAACTTTTCATTCGTATCATCATTATTTGCTAAAATTCCATGCATGACTTATGTTCCACTTGACAATATTTTAGTAGTTGACACTGCTAATAGTCAAGAATCTTTTGATTATGTGTTCAATAATTGTATGATTGATACTGAGGGGTGTGGGCTACTGATCCGACTGTTCCCTATGCCGATGAAAGAATTCGACGTTATGGTGGGAATGGACTGGTTAGCAGAGAATCGGGCTGGTATTCTGTGTAATAAGAAAATGATCAGTATTGATCTACTAAGGGAAAGGCTGATTGTTATTTATGGGGATCAGCAGGATCACCATATCAACTTATTTTCGGTTCTGAAAGCACGAATGTGTGTTTAGAAAGGATGTCAGAGTTATCTAGCTTATGTGGTAGATTCAAGGAAAGAAAAGGGTAAGCAAGAATCTGTTAAACCCCATAATTCATAAAGTGAAAAAGTAATGAAAAACAATAAGTGATGAAGAACCAGAAGACCGATGAAGACATCAAGGCAGAATTGACTAAGTTTGGAGCACAACCAGAGGACCGATGGACGACCAAGGATGCGATGGAAAGAGCATCTTCATCGAACCTCTGGTCAACTACACTTAGAGTATTATCCAGCAATTTATCCAGAAGCATGCGATGAAGACTTAATGTGACATCCGTCATTTTTGGTGCATCAAGTTAGCACCTTTGTAGGGTACCTATATTTAGAGCTATATTTATTTAGGATCTAGTCATGATTGATTGGGATTCATCTGCCTTAGCTCCCAGAAGTATAGTTCAGTGAGATTTATTTCGACGATTAACTGATAAAGTCAACTTATGTAATGCCAAAAATATTAAGAAAATGCCCAAATATAATAAAGTTGATATTTCAAAGTCCAAATTAAAACATAAAAGTATTAGGTGAATGTCCAAATAAATTGACCAAAAAGGTGAAGTTTTGATTTAATAACAATAATAATATTTTTATCAAATTGTAGTTTGGATAAATTTA
>NC_037529.1:30112392-30113555 GCF_001531365.2 Cynara cardunculus var. scolymus
CTAGTTATCTTATCTTTATGTAATAATAAAGATTCTAACATTTCTACTCCTACTTCTCGTTCTAGTAACTAAAAACTTCTAGAGAATTCAAAAAGAGGGAGATTATACATCACAGACATTTAAATGTCTTCAGAATGATGATAATCTATGAGCCACGAATTTTGAACTCTATGAAAGAAGGAGAAAACCACATTGCATGTGGTATTTGATCGAAAGAAGACAGTTTGAAAACTGGCTGATTCTGTTAGCACTCTCGCCTACTGTATCTTTTGAAATAAAAGACCAAATGATCAGACTTCTCTTATAAATCGTATTCTTGATACAAGGTTTTGATGCAAAAAGAGTTTTGCTAACAGAGTCTTGCATGCATCTTAAATCAGTTATATTCTGTAAAAACTCGTTAAAAATAGGTGAATCTTCTTTTAGAAGCTAGCTTAATATGTTAGCTTTAAAATAAATTTACCATCTTTGGAAAATGATGAGTTGAGACCCGCAAATGGCCGCCACTCGAAGAGTGTGCAATCTGTTTTGGGGGCTGTGTCACTCAAAGGGGTAGGTTAATGATGATTACCTTAAACCCATCTTTAGTTCTTGAAATTTGGGAAAAGTCTGTTTAACTCTCTTTCATGGTGGATATAAAAAATTTGGACATAAAAAGAGTAGTAGAAGGTTCCTTTTTGGCAATGATGTCAGATTTAGAATTTATATTCTGTCCAAATGGCAGCTTTTTGGCGCAAAGGATTTAATTGTAAAATATACGTTTTTGGACTACTTTTAGAGCAAATAAATTAAGTATCAACTTCAATTCATAAAACCCATTGGCATTACATAAGATATAACTTGACTTTATCTCTGTCAAGAACCCATAGGTAATCTAATTTCTGGTCATTGGACTGGTTAGGAAGGTTAGGGCAGGACGTTCAGCGCTTGAGACGTCATCAAATCCTTGGATATTCATCGGATAACTAGTGAGTATTCACGGCCCCACTTTTAATGTTTTTTGTTTATTTAAACTGGTCGGAAAAGCATGAAGTTATGCAAACTATATTGTTTATTTATGGAACCATCGGACTAAAGAACTGTTTAGTCGATGCTTTGCTTAAAACCATTGGACTAAAGAACTGTTTAGTCAAAACCGTTGGACTAAAGAACTGTTTAGTCAA
>NC_037529.1:30114160-30119836 GCF_001531365.2 Cynara cardunculus var. scolymus
TTTATTTCCATCTTAGTTATGGATGTTAAATTTGAACTTTTGTAAAACTTGAATGGTGTTATTTATTATCTGTTGCTGTGACTCGCTTACCTGTTACACCTCGTGTTTCCGCTTTAACGGGGTGTGACAGATTTGGTATCAGAGCTTCAGTTATAGAGAATATCGATTTTTCCTTAAAAAAAACCACAAACTATAACCAAGTATTTTCAAAACAGCTTTTCAAGTGATTTAAATACATATTTATGCAAAGCGGGTTCCATTATTATATGTCAAATTAAGCAAAGCTTGATCACCTATTTTTAATTTACATATAATGGAAGGACTTAATCGGTTGTACTAAGGATATACTCCAGTTAAGAAATTGTGTGAATAGAATGACTATGTGTGTGTGTTGCATAATTTATGAATACCCATTGCCCTAGACCAACCTGAAGCGCTGGTTAGAAGAACCAGAGGGGAAGGATAGAAAAATCCTTTATAATGATAAGTGTCCATGATGAACCAGAAGCGCTGGTTAGAAGAACTAGAGGTGATGGGTAGAAAATCCCTTATATTGTTAAGTGTCCATGTTGGACCAGAAGCACTGGTTAGAAGGACCAGAGACGATGGGTAGAAAATCCCTTATTTTGTTAAGTGTCCATGTTGGACCAGAAGCACTGGTTAGAAGGACCAGAGGCAATGGGTAGAAAATCCCTTATATTGTTAAGTGTCCATATTGGACCAGAAGCACTGGTTAGAAGGACCAGAGGCGATGGGTAGAAAATCCCTTATATTGTTGTCCATGTTGGAACAGAAGCTCTGGTTAGAAGGACCAGAGGCGAAGGATAGAAAATTCCTTATATTGTTAAGTGTTCATGTAGAACCAGAGGCGATGGATTAGAGATCTTATATTGCTAGGTATGAGAAACCAGAGGCCGATGGACCAGGGATCCATTGATCTGCTAAGTATGAGAAACTAGAGGTTGATGGACCAGAGATCCATTGCTCTGCTAAGTATGAGAAACTAGAGGCCGATGGACCAGATATCTATTGATCTGCTAAGTATGAGAAACTAGAGGCCGATGGACCAGGGATCCATTGATCTGCTAAGTATGAGAAATGAGAGGCCAATGGACCAGGGATCCATTGATCTGCTAAGTATGAGGAACTAGAGGTCGATGGACCAGAGACCCATTGATCTGCTATGAAGGTGGAACCAGAGAACCGATGAGCTAGAACCCAAAAAATTTCTAAGTATGGTAATGCAACCAGAGGCTCTGGTAAAGCAACCAGAGGCTCTAGTAATGCTACCAGAAGCTCTGGTACTGCAACCATAGACTTGGATTACCCCAAGGCTTAGCTTGATTGCCATCCTTAGCCTTGCTTAAAAGCTTCTGTTATAACACTAAGCATTTTTTTAGATGGTACATTTAGTAATTAAGATTGTTCATATCGCATATCACTATGGCATCGTTTGCTCCTAGTGAATATTCGGCAGACGAATCCGGCTATGTGGTTTGCCGATCCAGAAGGAGCTCATCCATCAATATGGAGGTAGACCCGTACAAGAATGAGGACACATCAACCAGTGAGACACCTGCATCACCACTAGCATCCATATTACCCCCATCGGAGCCAGTACCCGATATCCCACCTCAAACCTTTCATGGCCCAAGGATTAGAGTCACGCCTAGGAAAAGTGTTCCACTACCTCGGCGAGTGACATTTGAGAACTCTGCTAGAGTTAGAGGAGAGTCATGACAACCACAGCTAGGGAGCAGGATTTCTCAAATGGTGACCGGAGTACCTGCATCCTGCATTCGGGGCATGAATCTGTCTGAGCGAGAATGGGTGCAGAGAATCGCATTAGATACTCAAGTTCACCAGACCCGACTGGGATACCACCATCACATTCTGAACAACTTATCCGATGTGATGGAAATGCACCACCAGCGTATGATGAGGAACTCAGATGCCGTCATTGCTGCAAGATGGGAGATTAGGAGACTATACAAGTGGTTGGTAGTGAGTGGAATGATGATGTTGATACTAGGAATGCTGATTGGTTAGATGTTATTCTAGAAAGATTGACTAGTGTTAAGCTATCCGCTCTTTTGCAAAGAAACCCAAGAACTTGTTTTGATAGGTTGTAATGAACTATGAACATCCGACATCTTTTGAGAAATGCTTATTCACCTCGAGTCATGGTTGAATATAAGATTATTCTGTTTAATTATATAAATGCTTGAATGTTATCCGTTCGATGAATGCCCTTTGCATCATTTAAATCCTTGTTATTGCCATAATAATGATGAAATTCCCTTCTGACTTAGGCCATAGAAAATGCCGCCAAGAAGAGAAAACCCTGAGGTTGCACGACTTGTATCTAAACAACTATTGGCTGCACTCCCCAACATTATCAGCCAGGTAGTGGCATGATTGAACGCTAACCAACCAACCAATTCTGAGCCTAGAACACCCAGAGAATGCACTTATAAATCTTTCAGATCTTACAACCCAAATGAATTCCATGGAACTGAGGGAGCCGTAGGATTACTATCCTGGATGGAAAGTATGGAATTTGTCCTCCATATTAGTAAATGCTCAGAAGCAAATAAAGTAGAATATTCAGCATGTTTATTGCAAGGTCCAGCGCTAACATGCTGGAACACATTAGTTCAGACTAGGGGTCGAGAATCGGCCAATCAACTTTCATGGGAAGAGTTAAAGAAACTACTTAAGGACGAATAATGGCCAAGAAGTGAACTCCAAAAGTTGGAAATGGAGTTATGGAACCATGAGATGAAAGGTGAAAACATAGCTGCATATACCGCTCGATTCCATGAGTTAACGAACTTAGTGCCACATCTGGTGACACCCTAGGAAGTTCGAATTGAGAGATATATTTGGGGATTGTCTCCAGGGATTCGAGGAAACATCACCTCGGCAAACCCAAAGACTCTTCAATAGGCAATAGACATTGCCACTAAACTCACAAATAATGTTGTTCGATCTGGAGAGTTCGCCAAAGGAAAGAGAAGGATGAAGGAGCATGGGAATCGAAGATTTGGGAGAAGATTTGACAAGAATAGGAAAGTAACAGGAAATTTTGGGGTTCAGACCCAGGTGGTAAACCAAGGAAGCAAACCTAAGTGCAATAAATGCCAATATCCACATTGGGGAAATTGCATCATCTGTCAAAGATGCCACAGAGGTGGTCATGCCGCGAAAGATTGCAGGAAGCGATTATGTTTTGATTGTGGGAGTCCAGACCATATAAGGAATGTGTGCCCAAAGAGAAAACAAGGAACAAATGAAAACCAAGCCCGACCGACCAATCAAGGAAACCCGAAAAGTCAAGCACGGGGCCGAGCATTTGAGATTGGAGCAAAGGAAGCTAGGTATGATCCCAATGTGGTTACAAGTACATTTCTCTTGAATAATGAATTTGCATCGGTATTGTTTGATTCAGGGGCAGACAGAAGCTTTGTATCATTAGATTTTAAGCCAAAGATTAACTTAAGACCCCAAAGGTTGAAAGAAGCTTACATAATAGAATTTGCCAATGGACGAGAAATTAAGACTAGAGATATAATCATGGGTTGCACACTAAGTTTAGCCAACAAGGATTTTAGTATAGACCTTATTCCGATTGATTTAGGAAGCTTTGATATAGTCATAGGCATGGTTTGGCTATCCAAAAATCAAGCTGAAATAGTCTGCTCGGAAAAGGTTATCCGAATTCCTCTAGAAGGAATTGACTCAATTGTAATTCGAGGAGACGAGTCATATCGAAAAATTAGGATAGTATCATTATGAAGATGCGAAAGTACTTAAAGAGGAATTATGTCGCATTTTTGACACATTTTATTGATAAGAAGGTAAAAGAGAAATATATTGATGATTTCCCTATAGTTCGGGAGTTTCCTGATGTATTTCCTGAGGATTTACCAGGACTATCCTCGCCGAGACAAGTCGAATTTGGTATCGACTTAATCCCTGGAGCTGCCCTAGTGGCAAAAGCACCATATCAATTGGCTCCATCAGAAATGCAAGAATTGTCAGGTCAACTCCAAGAATTGTTGGATAAAGGATTCATAAGACCTAGGTTCTCACCATGGGGTGCACCGGTTCTATTCGTCAAAAAGAAAGATGGGTCAATGCGAATGTGCATTGATTATAGGGAACTTAATAAGTTGACTATCAAGAATAGATACCCCCTTCCCAGAATCGATGATTTATTCGATCAACTCCAAGGTGCCGTATACTTTTCAAAGATCGATCTACGATCTGGATATCATCAACTAAGAATTCGAAAGGAGGACACTCCCAAAACAACATTCAGAACCCGATATGGTCATTATGAGTTTTTGGTTATGCCATTCGGGCTAACCAATGCACCAACGGTCTTTATGGATCTGATGAATAGGGTTGCAGGCCATACCTGGATAAATTTGTAATCGTTTTCATAGACGACATACTGATTTATTCATGAAGTAAGGAGGACCATGAGCAACATCTGAGGATGATATTAGATCTACTTTGGAATCAAAAATTGTACTCAAAATTCTCCAAATGCGAATTCTGGATTCGTGAAGTACAATTTCTTGGTCATGTGGTTAATGAAAAAGGGATTCAAGTAGATCTTGCAAAGATCGAGGCCATTAAAAAATGGGAAGCCCCAAGAACCCCGACGGAAATTCGTCAATTCCTTGGCTTGGCAGGCTATTATCGGCGATTCATCGCGAACTTTACAAAAATTACGCAACCACTCATAGCCTTCACTCAGAAAGACAAGAAGTTTGTCTGGGGAGAGAAACAGGAAGAGGCATTCGAGACCCTTAAGCAAAGATTGTGTAATGCACGTATATTATCCTTACCAGAGGGTTCGGAAAACTTTGTGGTATATTGTGACGCATCACATCAAGGATTAGGATATGTGCTAATGCAAAAAGATAAGGTCATTGCGTATGCCTCAAGGCAACTCAAAGTGCATGGCAAGAATTATACTACGCTTGATATAGAGTTGGGAGCCGTAGTATTTGCACTTAAGATTTGGAGACACTACCTTTATGGTACCAAATGCATTGTGTTCACTGATCACAAAAGCCTTCAACACATCCTCAACCAGAAGATGTTAAATATGAGGTAGAGCAGATGGGTTGAACTGCTTAGCGATTACGACTGTGAAATCAAGTACCATCCCGGTAAACCAAATGTGGTGGCCGACGCTCTAAGTAGGAAGGAAAGAATGAAACCAATAAGGGTGAGAGTGTTGGGAGCAATAGTAAGCACCAGTCGGATGGCACAAATTCTCGAGGATGTCAGAGTTATCAAGCTTATGTGGTATATTCAAGGAAAGAAAAGGGTAAGCAAGAATCTGTTAAACCCCATAATTCATAAAGTGAAAAAGTAATGCAAAACAATAACTGATGAAGAACCAGAAGACCGATGAAGACATCAAGGCAGAATTGACTAAGTCTGGAGCACAACCAGAGGACCGATGGACGACCAAGGACGCGATGTAATGCCAAAAATATTAAGAAAATGCCCAAATATAACAAAGTTGATATTTCAACATCCAAATTAGAACATAAAAGTCTTAGGTGAATGTCCAAATAAATTGACCAAAAAGGTGAAGTTTTGATTTAATAACAATAATAATATTTTTATCAAATTGTAGTTTGGATAAATTTA
>NC_037529.1:30120121-30121298 GCF_001531365.2 Cynara cardunculus var. scolymus
TCGTTCTAGTAACTAAAAACTTCTAGAGAATTCAAAAAGGGGGAGATTATACGTCACAGACATTTAAATGTCTTCAAAATGATGATAATCTATGAGCCATGAATTTTGAACTCTATGAAAGAAGGACAAAACCACATTGCATGTGATATTTAATCGAAAGTAGACAGTTTGAAAACTGCCTGATTCTGTTAGCACTCTCGCCTACTGTATCTTTCGAAATAAAAGACCAAATGATCTGACTTCTCTTCTAAATCGTATTCTTGATACAACGTTTTGATGCAAAAAGTGTTTTGCTAACAGAGTCTTGCATGCATCTTAAATCAGTTATATTCTGTAAAAACTCGTTAAAAATAGGTGAATCTTATTTTAGAAGCTAGCTTAATGTGTTAGCTTTAAAATAAATTTACAATCTTTGGAAAATGATGAGTTTAGACCCCCAAATGGCCGCCACTCGAAGAGTGTGTAATCTGTTTTGGGGGCTGTGTCACTCAAAGGGATAGGATAATGATGATTATCTTAAACCCATCTTTAGTTCTTGAAAATTGGGAAAAGTCTGTTTAACTCCCTTTCATGGTGGATATAAAATTTGGACATAAAAAGAGTAGTAGAAGGTTCCTTTTTGTCAATGATTTGTGAAGACAAAAATGTCAGATTTAGAATTTATATTCTGTCCAAATGGCAGCTTTTTGGCACAAAGGATTTAATTGTAAAATATACGTTTTTGGACTATTTTTAGAGCAAATAATATAAGTATCAACTTCATTTCATAAAACCCATTGGCATTACATAAGATATAACTTGACTTTATCTCTGTCAAGAACCCATAGGTAATCTAATTTCTTGTCATTGGACTGTTTAGGAATGTTAGGGCAGGACGTTCAGCGCTTGAGACGTCATCAAATATTTAGATATTCATCGGCTAACTAGTGAGTATTCACGACCCCACTTTTAATGATTTTTGTTTATTTAAACTGGTGGGAAAAGCATGAAGTTATACAAACTATATTGTTTATTTATGGAACCATCGGACTAAAGAACTGTTTAGTCGATGCTTTGCTTAAAACCATTGGACTAAAGAACTTTTTAGTCAAAACCGTTGGACTAAAGAACTGTTTAGTCAAGTTTTGTTTATGTCATGAAATATGATTGTTTTGCACTATGATATAAATGCTAAATT
>NC_037529.1:30122879-30125652 GCF_001531365.2 Cynara cardunculus var. scolymus
TAAAAACGAGGAAAAATCATAGAGCACAATGTCTCAACGAATATAYTAATTTCAAGGCCCTTCCTGATGAACCAATACAGAAAACATATGATCGTTTTAACACATTGATCAATCAATGTCGTCGAAACGATATCTCTAGAACTAAGAAAGAAAACAAGTGTTTTATTCCTAAAAGGTATGGGCGATGAATGGACTCAACTGTTTATGTCCCTTCAAGCAAACCAGGACCTAGACAGCTGGTGACTTCATGATATGTATGGAATGCTTGCAGCACAAGAGAATGACATAATGAAAAAGAAGATTTCCATTGGTGGACCTCTTGCCCTTGCTGACGATGAAAAGGAAAAATCAAGGACCTCTATCAAAGAACATAAAAAGAAAGGCAAGAAAGCATTGGTGGTAGAATCAAAATCTAAAAAAGAAACTTCTAAATCAGATGATGAAATTAAAGCTTTTGCCAAATCTTTGCCCTTGATCACAAAGCTGTTCCAGAAAAAGTTCATCAAGAAACCCTATGAACGAAAAGAGTTCAAGAGGGAAAGGTACTAGTCATCGTATGAGAGGAAGCCATCCAAATTTCATCAGAGGGAAGATAGAAGAGATGGGCGAGAAGAAAAAGAAGAAAGAAGAGAAGACAAAAGAGACGATAGGAAAAAAGACAAGGATGGAAGGAAAAATGACCTTCGATGCTTGAGGTGCGGAAAACTCGGTCATTTTTCCAAAGATTGCAGAAGACGATTGGTAAAGGATGCTGACTATTACAAGAACAAATACAAGTATAATTCCAGAGAGCGAAGCCTGATGGTTGAGAAATAAAATTGGGTGTCCGATTCTTCATCAAACGAGGAAGACAAAGCACTCATCTGTTTGATGGTACGTCCAATCCAGAATCTGCCCATAACTCTAATGATCAGGTATGTGAGTCTACCTCCAATGAAACCAACTCTGCCCCATCGGAGCTAGAGTTAAGGGTAATAAAACTTTCAGAGGATTTCCTCAAATTAAAAGAAAAATTGAACCTTGAAAAATCTGAAAGATTAAAAGTGGAAAAAGAAGCAAGTTTCTACAAAAGAGAAACTGACCTTCTAACCGAAGAAAAAGCTGAACTTGCAAAGAAAAAGACTCGCATCAGCACACTTAAGAAATTAGAGGAAGATAAACTTCTGGAATTAAACTAACGAATAACTAAGGACTTAGAAAAGAAAATGTAACATACACTTTTGCAAATACGTTGCAATTATCCCTTTTATACGTGTTTATGTGATCAAAACGTAAAATTTGGAAGCAAACCCAATGCAATAAACTATATATGAAATAGTCAGAATCATCGTACGAGGCCCGGGGCAAACAATTGGAAAGAAACGGGTCAAAAACATCAATATCTACGTCATGGATACATAAAAACTGACTTTTATTGGAAGTTATTTTTTGAAATATTTCTATTATAAGTTGTAGATTATCTCTTTATGAACGCGTGAGCAAAAACCACGTCAAAAACGGAGGTCCGAGAGAAAAGTTATGCGATTTTTAGTGATTACTGGTCAAACCGAGTTTTCAGTCGAGTCAACTCAACCCCAACTCGTAAAAGTCGGTTATACATGTTATTTACCTTCTTTTTCACCCAAAACTGACTCTCATCTCCAAAACTTACTACCAGGGGTGATTTTGGCTTCATAGGGGTGAATCAAGGTTGTTTCAAGGGGGTTTTGCTTGATTTTCATGCCAAATTCATCCTCCAATTAAGGGATAACTATTTCATTGGTTAATCTCTTGATTTGAAGCTAGTTAGAGATGACATCAATGAAACCTAATCTGAGTTATATTAGTAATATGTTGTATTTAGATTGGTTATAGCCTAACTAAGTTGTTATGATGCTTGATTAATGATTTGGAGCTTTCGAAAATGAAGAACAAAGGTTGAACTTTGATTTTCTTCATTAATGGCTATTTTGGTGAAATTATTGAGTATTGATCTTGTAATCAATAATATAAACATGGTTAGATGGTATTTTGATTGTTGGAATAAAGATTGAATCCAAAATATTGATTTTATCCTATTTAGTTGGTGAATTTGACAGCACCGAATCTATCCGAGATGCTGTTTTGAATATGTGATAACTTCTTAACCGTAGCTCGGATTGCTACGATTCTGGACATTTTAGAAAGATTATATGTAGATCTAAACATGTCCTTTAGACACCTTTTAGAAATAAGGCTTCTAGGTTGGTTATAATTGCACCTAAAAACTGCTAAAAATTTGATTTTAAGCTGTGAATTATAGTGCCTAAAATGAGTTTAAATTACGTTTGGTTAAGTTTTTGTTGTCGGATCTTTATGAAACTTTGGGTAAATATTACAGGTGTTAAATAAGCTCACTTGGTCCTTCCAGAGTGACCGTTGGACGATGTTTAGACGTATATGGACGTAGAGCCTAAGTTGGCTYGATTTTTGAGTATCGAAAAGCACTGTGAGTTTATGGGGCTACTTAACTTGCTATTGCTAGACATGTCTTATCTATTTCTTACTTGATTCTACACTCATCCATGTTATGTCTTCTTATCAATTTCAAGAGATATTGGCTATTGCATTCCGTCCTTCCATACGTACTACTCGGTGGTTACTTTGTGTTTCACATGGAGAGGCACGCTTAAGCCCATATTAGCTGAGATTACTCGGGTATGGTGCGTATTTAACCGTGTTAGAGTCCGGTTATTTTCCCCACTGTCCGGGATAGCTCGGATGGGAAGATCATTCCACTGGCCGGGATAGCTCG
>NC_037529.1:30126022-30129866 GCF_001531365.2 Cynara cardunculus var. scolymus
AGCACGACTCTTTTGGTATTATATAGTTAGTCGAATACAACTATGGATTATAACTTATTAGTTGTCTTTTGGTTGTAATTAAAGTATCTAGATAACGGGTAGCTAATGTCCTCCGTCTTGTATATAGTTTAAGCTTTATGCAAATCTATTAAGTTTATTTTGTCCGTTTTAGGATATTTTGGAAAACATGTGCTTACGAAAACGTCCTGTAAACCAAGCGGACATTTCGAATTTGAAACTCGTAAATATTATATCCTGTTTGTTTTCTAATGGTTTAAAAATGTAACTTTTGGTGGTTTGTTTATCATTTATAGAAATGAGGTATTACAAACCTTTTATCATTTATGTAATCTGGGTCTTTCAGAAAACAAAGGCCTTAAAGGAATCCGAAGCAGAGAGACTAAATTCAGTAGCTCTTAAAGATTTCTTTCAAAAAGAACGGAAAATTCTTCACCAGAAGCTTCAAACCAATGAACTTCTGATGAAAAAGTATAAAGATTCCCAAGACGTTTATGAAAAATTAAATGGTCAAACGGACACTCAAGGGATTGGATTCAATGAATTGGAATCTTTCATCGAATCGAAGAAAT
This sequence comes from Cynara cardunculus var. scolymus, assembly GCF_001531365.2. NCBI lineage: Eukaryota > Viridiplantae > Streptophyta > Magnoliopsida > Asterales > Asteraceae > Cynara > Cynara cardunculus. The sequence continues at coordinate 30,126,613 of NC_037529.1, forward strand.
CCACCGTTGAATCCACTTTCAAACTTGGATGCATTCAACAACCCGACTTTACTCCAAAACCAAAAGCAAATTTTAAAAGAGTTAAAGTTGATGGAAATACTTTCGTTTCAAGACAAAACTTTGAAAATGTGGTATACGAAAACAGTACGAGTAAGAATTATGATGGAAGAAATGACACCTCTCAATCAGAAACCGATGGAAATCCTATGGTTAAACTATGACATCCGTCATTTTTGGAGCGTCAGGTTAGCACCTTTATAGGGTTTCTAAAGTTAGAACTATATTTTATTAGGATCTAGTCATGTTGATTAGAATTCATCTAGCTTAGTTCCCAAATTATAGTTCATAAAACCTTGTTTCGACGGGTAACTGATAAACTTAACTTATGTAATGTCAAATATATTAAAATGCTCCAAATATAATAAAGTTGATATTATAAGTCCAAATTAAAATATAAAAGTCTCATTTGAATATCCAAATAATGTTCCCAAAAATGCGGAACTTTGATTTAATATTGATAAATGGGCTTTATTTTGTTTAAAAGAAAAATAAAAATAATTTTTTATGGACTTGGGCCTTAAGAGGCCGGCCCTATTATTCACATTTAAACCCACATATAAATACCCCACATTCTTTGAAAACTCTCATTTTTCATCCTCATTTTGCATAAACCTTTCCTCTCCCTAACCTCTCTCTCTAAACCATACCTCTCCAGCCGATTTCATCTTCAAGCATCATTAAAAATCTATCAATCTTGAAGAATATTCAAGATTTCAAGCAAAAGGTAATAGACTAGTTATCTTACCTTTATATAATAACAAAGATTCTCATTTTCTAGACCTACTTCTCGGCTTTGTAATTAAATTTTCTGGAGAATTCAAAAGGGGAGATTATACATCAAAGACATGAAAATATCTTCAAAATGATGATAATCTATGATCCACGAACTTTGAACTCAATGGAAGTAGGATAAAACCACATTGCATGTGGAAGTTAATCATTAAAAGATGTATTTTGAAAACTGACAGTTTTTGTTAGCACTTGTGTCGACTGTATCTTTCAAAATAAAAGTCCAAATGTTCTGATTTTTATCCTAAAACGTACTTTTATGAGTTACATTTCTAATGCAATTGGTCTCATTCAAAAATATTAAGTTTTGATCCTTCAAGTTCCTGATACAAGATTATGGTGAAAAAAAGAGCATTGTTGACAGAATCTTGCATGCATCTTAAATCAGTCATATCTTCTTCAAAACTCATTGAAAATGGGTGATTCTTTTTCTGGAACTTAGCCTTATGTGTTAGCTTTAAAATAAAGTTAAAATAACTGAAAAATGATGCTTTTAGACCTACCGAATGACCGTCACTCAAAGAGTGTGCAATCTGTCTTGGGGACTGTGTCACTCAAAGTTGTAGGGTATTAATGAGTGCCTTAAACCCATCCAAAATTCTTGATATTTGGGAAAAATCTGTTTAAATCATTATTATTGTTGATATAAAAATTTGGACACAAAATGACTTTTGGAAGGTTCCTTTTGATAGTAATTTCTGAGACCAAAAATTCCAGAAACAGAATTTACATTCTGTCCAAATGACAACTTTACGTGCAAAGGACATTGATTTTAAAATATATATATTTCTTTTCTATTTCAAAGAGCAAATAGCATAAGTATCAACTTCAAATCTTGAAAACTCAATGGCATTACATAAGACATACTTAACTTTATCTTTATCGAGAACCCATAGGTGATCTAATTTCTGGATGTTGGACTGTTTAGGAAGGTTAAGGCAGACACTTAGCGCTTCAAACGTCGTAAAGTTCTTGGATATTCATCAGCAAACTTGTGAGTATTCATGACCCACTTTTAATACTTTTTGTTTATTTAAACTGGGGAGAAAGCATGAAGTTATGCAAACTATACTGTTTATTTATAAAATTGTTGGACTAAAGAACTGTTTAGTCAATATTTATTTAAAACTGTTGGACTAAAGAACTGTTTAGTCCAGATTTGTTTATGTCAGGAAATATTGACGGTTTTTCACTATGATATAAATGTTAAATTGATGTACTTGAGAGTATGTTTCCAAATAAAGTCCCCATCCGTAAACGCTACTTGTTAACTCGGGCATGTCCCCGGGCCGTGGCAATTGTGGATAGCCGCTATTGTGTTGACATTCCCACCCAAAAAGGGGTGCATATTACCTATGTTTTTATTAGTTTAATCATGTGGAATTTGGACCACCGCTGAATTAGTATTACTACGAACTGTGGGACCTAAGTAAGTGTACGGGCTACTTATGGTCGTTCGTAAAATAATGGGGCATATTGGTCAGGAAAGGCTCAGTAGCGACTCAAGTTTTTAAACATCGTGGTAGATTTACATTTATTATGTGCAAGTTTATGTATAAGTTTGCAAGTAAATGATTTATGCATTGTAATGTTTTGTGCATATGAAAACCCGTGAACTTACATACTCTTTTAGTTGACATTGTTTTATGTTTCATGCTTTTCAGGATTTAAGTAAGAAATGAAGTAATTGGAGAATATATGTGGCGACACCGATTAAGTTGATTTTGTATCTTTTGTAAAGAAGTATTCAAACACCAACTTGGTTTTGGATGTTAAAATTCGAACTTTGTAAACTTGAATGGTGTTATTTATTTCCTGTTGCTGTGACACGCTTACCTGTTACATCTCGTGTTTCCGCTTTAACGGGGTGTGACAGATTTGGTATCAGAGCATCAGTTATAGAGAACACTGATTTTTCCATAAAAACCACAAACTATAACCAAATAATTTCAAAACAGTTTTCAAGTGATTTAAAAATATTCTTATACATATACAAAGGGGTCACATTATTATATGTCAATTAAACAAAGCCTGATCACCTATGTTTAATTTACATATAATAGAGAACTTAATCGGTTGTATTAAAAATATGCTCCAAGAGAAAAATTGTTGTGAAAAGCATGATTGTGTGTGTGTTGCATAATTTATGAATATCCATTGCCCTAGACCAACCAGAAGCGCTGGTTAGAAGGACCAGAGGCGATGGAATAGAAATACCTTATTGTTAAGTGTTCATGTTGAACTAGAAGCGCTGGTTAGAAGGACTAGAGCCGATGGAATAGAAATTCCCTATATTGTTAAGTGTTCATGTTGAACAAGAAGCGCTGGTTAGAAGGACCAGAGGCGATGGAATAGAAATACCTTATTGCTAAGTGTTCATGTTGAACCAGAAGCGTTGGTTATAA
>NC_037529.1:30131193-30141138 GCF_001531365.2 Cynara cardunculus var. scolymus
TTTGGTGGGCTGTAAACAACCATGAACTTATGATGTCTTTTGAGAAATGATTATCTTCATCAAGCCATGGTTGAATATAAAAATTATTCTGTTCGATTATGAAAATGTTCAAATGTTATCCTCAAGATGAATATCCTCTGCATCATTAGATGACGAAGTTATTATCAATGTGATTGCCATAAAAATGACAAAAATTCCCTTTTGACTTAGGCCCTAAAAATGCAGCCAAGAAGAGAAAACCCTGAAGTTGCACGACTCGTATCAGAACAACTCTTGGCCGCATTGCCAATATTGTCAGCCAGGTAGCAGCAGGTCTGAACGCTAACCAACCAACCAATTCTGAGCCTAGAACACCCCGGTATTGCACCTATAAATCCTTCAGATCCTGCAACCCAAAAGAATTCTATGGAACCGAGGGAGTCATAGGATTATTAACCTGGATTGAGAGCATGGAATCTGTCCTCCATATCAGTAAATGCACAGAAGCAAACAAAGTAGAATATGTTGCATGTTACTGCAAGGTAGAGCGCTGACTTGGTGGAATACTTTGGTGCAAACTAGGGGTCGGGAAACGGCTAACCAACTATCTTGGGAAAAATTTAAGAAACTACTCAAGGATGAGTACTGCCCAAGAAGTGAACTCCAAAAGTTAGAAATGGAGTTATGGAATCATGAGATGAAAGGGGAAAACATAGCTACATATACTGCTCGATTCCATGAGTTAGCAAATTTAGTGCCACATCTGGTGAAACCCGAGGAAGTTCGAATCGAGAGATATTTGGGGATTGTCTCCAGAAATTCGAGGAAATATCACCTCGGCAAACCCAAAGACACTTCAGGAGGCAATAGACATTGCCACCAATGTCACACCCCGCTAAAGCGGAAACACGAAATGTAACAGGTAAGCGAGTCACAGCAACAGTTAATAAATAACACCTTTCAAATTTTACAAAAGAAAACAAGTTTAACATCAATAACCAAAATGGAATAGTGTACTTCTTTTACAAAAACTTCAAACGCGAACTTAATCGGTCTTGCCACAAATATGCTCCCAAAAACTTCATTTCTTACTTAAATCCTGAAAAGCATGAAACATAAAACAAGGTCAACTACAAAGAGTTGGTGAGTTCACGKGTTTTCATATGCACAAAACATTACAATGCATAAAGCATTTATTTGCAAACATATACATAAAATTTTGCACTTAATAAATGTAAATCTACCTCGATGCTTAACTTGAGACGCTACTGAGCCTTACCTGAATAACGTGCCCCATTATTTTACGAACGACCATAAGTAGCCCGTACACTTACTTAGGTCCCACAGTTCCTAGTAGTACTAATTCAGCGCTGGTCCAAATTCCACATGATTAGACCAAGAAAACATAGGTAATATGCACCCCTTTCTGGGTGGGATTGTCAACACAATAGCGGCTATCCACAATACCATGGCTCGGGGACGTACCCGAGTTAACAAGTAGCATTTACGGACGGGGACTTTATTTGGAAACATACTCCCAAGCACATCAATTTAGCAGTAATTTCATAATGCAAAAACAGTCAATATTTCATGACATAATAAACTTGACTAACCAGTTCTTTAGTCCGATGGTTTCAAACAAAGCTTGACTAAACAGTTCTTTAGTCCAATGGTTAAATAAATAAACAGTATAGTTTGCTTAATCTCATGCTTTTCCCGCAGTTAAATAACAAAAAGCATTAAAAAGTGGGCCGTGAAAACATCCAGTATTTAGTTCACTTATGGGTTATTGTCAAAGATAAAGTCAAATTGCATCCAATGTAATGCCATCGGATTTTTATGAATTAAAGTTGATATTTTATTATTTATTCTAAAAATATCCCAGAAATTATATATTAAAAGAAACCAAAATTCTTTACTCAAAAGCTAATTTTTGGACAGATTATAAATTTTGTTCCAGGTATATTTTGGGTTTCGCAAATCACTATAAATAGGAAGCTTCCAAAAGTCATTTTATGTCCAACTTTTACATCATTCAAAATAATGAGATCAGCCGACTATTACAAATATCAAGAAATTTGAGTGGGTTTAAGTTACTCATTATTACCCTACAATCTTGAATTACACAGCCCCCAAAACAGATTGCACACTCTTCGAGTGACAGCCATTTGGGGTCTTAACTCATCATTTTCCAAACATATCTTTACATGATCAGACTTCGCATGCTAAGGGGCTTTCTCCTACTTTCTTAAAAATCAAAGAACATGGATCATGGATTATCATCCTTTTTGAAGACATTCTAATGTCTTTGATGAATAATCTTCCCTCTTTAACTCTCCAGATTTTAACTAAAAGGCCAAGAAGTAGGAGTAGGAGGATGAAAACTTTTGTTATTTTACAAGGGTAAGATAACTAGGATCATACCTTTGTCTTAAAATCATGAATATTCTTCAAAGATTGACAGAATTTTCCTGAAGACTTGCTTGAAGGATTCGGCTGGAGGGTGGTTTGTTTTAGAGAGAGATTAGAGAGATGAAAAGCTTAGGCTAAGAGAGTTTGGAAATGAGAGTTTTTCAAAGGATGAGGGGTATTTATATGAGGATTTTAAAGAAGGAAATGGGCTGGCCTCTAAAGGCCCAAACCCAAATAAAACTTTTATTTTCCTTAATATGAATAAACCCACTATATAATTTACCCAAACATAAATAAAATGACACTATTAATTCCAAAACTCCACATTTTGATAAATTATGTGGACTTTCAAATGGGACTTTTGTATTTTAATTTAAAAGTTTGTAATATCAACTTTATTTTATTTGGAGCATTACTAAAATATTTGGCATTACACAAGTTAACTTTATCGGTTACCCGCTGAGGCGTGATTTTCCGAACTAAACTTGGGAACTAAGAGACACCCCGCTAAAGCGGAAACACGAGATGCAACAGGTAAGCGAGTCACAGCAACAGTTAATAAATAACACATTTCAAATTTTACAAAATAAAACAAGTTTAACATCAATAACCAAAATGGAATAGTGTACTTCTTTTACAAAAACTTCAAACGCGAACTTAATCGGTCTTGCCACAAATATGTTCTCAAAAACTTCATTTCTTACTTAAATCCTGAAAAGCATGAAACATAAAACAAGGTCAACTACAAAGAGTAGGTGAGTTTTCAGGGCACCACTTTTTAATGCTTTTTGTTATTTAACTGGGGGAAAAGCATGAGATTAAGCAAACTATACTGTTTATTTATTTAACCATTGGACTAAAGAACTGCTTAGTCAAGCTTTGTTTGAAACCATTGGACTAAAGAACTTTTTAGTCAAGTTTATTATGTCATGAAATATTCACTGTTTTGGGACTATGAAATAAATGCTAAATTGATGTGCTTGGGAGTATGTTTCCAAATAAAGTCCCCGTCCGTAAACGCTACTTGTTAACTCGGGCACGTCCCCGGACCGTGGTATTGTGGATAGCCGCTATTATGTTGACAGTCCCACCCAGAAAGGGATGCACATTACCTATGTTTTCTTGGTCTAATCATGTGGAATTTGGACCACCGTTGAATTAGTACTACTATGAACTGTGGGACCTAAGTAAGTGTACGGGCTACTTATAGTCCTTCGTAAAATAATTGGGCATGTTGGTCAGGTAAGGCTCAGTAGCGTCTCAAGTTAAGCAACATGGTAGATTTACATTTATTCAGTTATAGAGAACGTTGGTTTTCCTTAAAAACCATCGACTATAACCAAAAAATTTCAAAATGGTTTTCTAGTAATTTAGAATCATATAATTTTTAAAGCGGGTCACATTATTATATGTCGATTAAACAAAGCCTGATCACCTGTGTTTAATTTACATATAATAAGAAGAACTTAATCGGTTGTACGAAAGATATGCTCCAGTTAAGAAATTGTTATGAAAAGCATGATTTTATGTGTTGCACAAATTATGAATATCCATGGCCCTAGACCAAACAGAAGTGAAGGATTAAAAAATCCCTTATTTTGTTAAGTGTCCATGTTGGATCAGAAGCACTGGTTAGAAGGACCAGATGCAATGGGTAGAAAATCCCTTATTTTGTTCAGTATCCATGTTCGACCAGAAGCGCTGGTTGGAAGGACCAGAGGTGATGGGTAGAAAATCCCTTTTGTGATTAAGTGATCATGATAGACCAGAATATCTAGTTAGAAGGACCAGAAATAATGGATTAGAGGTCTCCTGATATTGTTAAGTGCGAGAAACCAGAGGCCAATGGACGGGAGATCCATTGGGTTGCAAGGTGTGAAAAACCAGAGGATCGATGGTCGAGAAATCCACTATTTCTCTAAGTATGGACGTGAATCAGCAACCAATAGAATTCCAATGATTTGCTTAGTCAGAATGTGGAATCAGAGAACCGATGGACGGGTTACTTTATATTTTCCTAAGTATGTAAGATGAACCATAAACTCTGGTCATGCAACCAGAAACTCTGGTCATGCAACCAGAAGCTCTGGTAGTCCAACCAGAGACTTTATATCTAGAGGATCTAGCTTGATTGCCACCTTTAGTCTTGCTTAGAAGCTTCCATTGTATCGACAAGCATTTGTTAGATGGTACATTTTAGAGACTAAGATTATTAACGTCGCGGATTACTATGGCGTCATCTGATCCTAGTGAATACTCGGCCGACGAATCCGGCTACGTGGTTCGTCGATCTAGAAGAAACTCATCCCGCAATGAAGACATAGATCCATATGAACAAGAGGACACTGCGACTAGTGGAGCATCTGTTTCCCCGCCAGCATCCTTGTTACCCCCATCCGAACCAGTACCCGATGTCCCACCACAAACTTATCATGGTTCCAGGATTAGAGTTACAGCAAGGAAATGTATTCCACTGCCTCGACGAGTGACATTTGAGATATCCTCTAGAGTAAGAGGAGAGCCATCACGACCACAGCAGGGGCACAAGATATCTCAAGTAGTGACTAGAGTGCCTGCATCCTATGCCCAGGGCATGAACCCGACTGAACAAGAAGGGGTGCAGAGAATTGCATCAGATACTCAGACTCACCAGACCCGGCTGGGATATCATCACCATATTCTGAACAATCTATCCAATGTGATGGAAGCACACCATCAACGAATGATGAGAAACACAGATGATGTCATTGCAACGAGGCGAGAGATTAGAATGTTGTACAAGTGTTTGGGTGCTGAGTGGAATATTGATGTTGTTGTTAGGAATGCTGATAGGCTGGTTATTATTCTAAGAAACATTGTCTAGTGATAGGATATCCACTCTTTTGTGTAGAAACTCAAAGACCTGTTTTTGTAGCTACAATCATCTATGAATGCATGTTATCTTTTTGGGAAATACTAAATTACATCAAGTCATTGTGCATATGAGATCAATCTGTTTGGATATATAAATGCTAAAATATTTCTGTGCGAACACTCTTCGCGTCATTCAAATGACTGGAAGTTATCATCCTTGTTATTACAATAAAAATGATGAAATTCCCTTCTGACTTAGGCCTTAGAAGATGCCACCAAGAAGAGAAAACCCTGAGGTTGCACGACTTGTGTCAGAGCAACTTTTGGCCACACTCCCCAACATAGTCAGTCAAGTGGCTACTAGCCTGAATGCTAACCAACCGAACAATCCAGAGCCAAGGACGGTAGGGAATGCACTTACAAATCTTTTTGATCTTGCAACCCGAAAGAATTCAATGGAACCGAACGAGCAGTAAGATTACTATCATGGCTCGAAAGCATGGAATCTGTTCTTCACATTAGTAAATGTACTGAAGGAAATAAAGTAGAATATGCGGAATGTCTGTTACAAGGAAGGGCACTTACCTGGTGGAATACATTGGTACAAACTAGGGGTCGGGAAGCGRCTAACCAGCTTTCTTGGGAAGAATTTAAGAAATTACTAAAGGATGAATACTGCCCAAGAAGTGAACTCCAAAAGTTAGAAATGGAGTTATGGAATCATGAAATGAAAGGRGAAAATRTAGCTGCTTATACTGCTCGATTCCAYGAGTTAGCGAATCTAGTACCACATCTAGTGACACCRGAGGAARTCCGYATTGAGAGGTATATTTGGGGATTGTCTTCAGAAATCCAAGGAAACATCACCTCGGCCAACCCAAAAACCCTTAAGGAGGCAATAGATATTGCCACCAAGCTCACGAATAATGCGGTTCGATCAGCAGAATTCGCCAAGGGAAAAAAGAAAAATGGAGGAGTAGGGGAATCGAAGATCTGGAGGAAAATATGACAAGCATAGGAGAGTGGTAGGAAATATTTGGGCACAGACTCAGGCGGTGAATCAAGGAGGCAGGACCAAGTGCAATGAACGCAAATATCCGCACTGGGGAAACTGCATCATTTGTCAAAGATGCCACCTAGGGGGTCATACAGCAAAGGATTATCGAAGACGATTATGTTTTGATTGTGGGAGCCCAGATCATATGAGGAATGTATGCCCAAAGAGAAAACAGGGAACAAATGCAACCCATGCTCGACCAGCCAGTCAAGGAAACCTAGAAGGACAGGCACGGGGCAGAGCGTTTGAGATCGGAGCCAAAGAAGCTAGATACGATCCCATTATGGTTTCAGGTATGTTTCTCCTGAATAATGAATTTGCATCAGTTTTATTTGATTCAAGGGCGGATAGAAGTTTTGTATCAGTGGACTTTAAGCCGAAGATTAATCTAAAGCCCCAAAGGTTGAAAGAAGCATATGTAATTGAGTTTGCCAATGGTCAAGAAATTAAGGCTAGAAACATAATTATGGATTGCACTCTAAGTTTTGCCAATAAGGATTTTAACATAGACCCTATTCCGATTGAACTAGGAAGTTTTGACATAGTTATAGGCATGGATTGGCTATCCAAAAATCAAGCTGCAATTGTCTGTTTGGAAAAGGTTATCCGGAATCCTCAAGATGGAAATGACCCAATTGTGATTCAAGGAGATAAGTCAGATCGAAGTGTTAAGATAATATCATGCATGAAAATGCGAAAATACTTGAAGAAGAATTATGCTGCATTTCTGGCTCATGTGATTGATGGGAAGGTCAAGGAGAAAGGTATTGAAGATTACCCTGTAGTTCGGGAGTTTTCTGATGTATTTCCTAAGGATTTACCAGGACAACCCCCGCAAAGACAAGTAGAATTCGGTATCGACTTAATCCCTGGAGCTGCCCTAGTGGCAAAGGCACCATATCGTTTGGCACCATCGGAGATGCAAGAAATGTCAAATCAACTCCAGGAGTTATTAGATAAGGGATTTATAAGACCAAGTTACTCACCATGAGGTGCACATGTTCTATTCGTTAAAAAGAAAGATGGGTCAATGCGAATGTGCATTGATTACAGGGAACTTAATAAATTGACCATCAAGAATAGATACCCTCTTCCTAGAATCGATGATCTGTTTGATCAACTCCAAGGTGCGGTATACTTTTCCAAAATCGATTTGCGATCTGGATACCATCAAGTAAGAATTCGGGAAGAGGACATTCCCAAAATAGCATTCAGAACCCGATATGTTCATTATGAGTTTTTGGTTATGCTATTCGGACTAACCAATGCACCGGCAGTCTTTATGGATCTAATAAATAGAGTCTGCAGACCATATCAGGATAAATTTGTAATCGTTTTCATAGACGATATACTGATTTATTCACGAAGCAAGGAGGACCATGAGCAGCATCTGAGGATGATCCTAGAACTACTTCGGAACCATAAATTGTACGCAAAATTCTCCAAATGTGAATTCTGGATTCGTGAAGTACAATTTCTTCGTCATGTGGTTAATGAAAAAGGGATTCAGGTAGATCCTACCAAGATTGAGGTCATTAACAAATGGGAAGCCACAAGAACCCCGACGAAAATTCGTCAATTCCTTGGCCATGCCGGCTATTATCGGCGATTCATTGCAAACTTTTCAAACATTGCACAACCACTCACAACCTTAACTCAGAAAGACAAGAAGTTTGTTTGGGGAGAGAAGCAGGAAGAAGCATTTGAGACTCTTAAGCAGAGACTATGCAATACACCTATTTTATCCTTACCAGAGGGTTCGAAAAACTTTGTGGTCTATTGTGATGCATCGCATCAAGGCTTAGGATGCATGCTAATGCAAAAAGATAAGGTCATTGCATATGCCTCAAGGCAACTCAAAGTGCACGAGAAGAATTATACTACGCATGACCTTGAATTGGGAGCAGTASTATTTGCACTTAAGATTTGGAGGCACTATCTTTACGGCACCAAATGCACCATCTTCACTGATCATAAAAGTCTTCAACATATCCTAGATCAAAAGATGTTGAACATGAGGCAACGGAGGTGGATCGAACTTCTCAACGACTATGATTGTGAAATAAAGTACCACCCGGGGAAAGCTAACGTGGTAGCAGACGCCTTAAGCGGGAAAGAAAGAGTGAAACCGTCAAGGGCACGAGCCATGGGAATGCTGTTTCAAACGAACCTAAAAACGCAGATTCTTGAAGCTCAAGAAGAGGCGTTGAAATCGGAGAATCTGATGAACGAGACCCTGCACCACCTAGAGAAGGAATTCGAAACTCGAATAGATGGGGTTGGATACCAAAGAACGACAGCCTCTGGTCAATAAATTTGGAGGAAGCACGTCGCTCAAGATACTCAATTCACCCAGGAACCGATAAGATGTACAAAGAGCTAAGAGAATATTATTGGTGGCCAGGAATGAAGAAGGACGTTGCCTTGTACGTAAGACGGTGTATAACCTGTGCAAGGGTAAAAGCTGAAAATCAGAAACCGTCTGGTCTTCTCCAGCAACCAGAGATTCCCCAATGAAAGTGGGATCGGATATCAATGTATTTTCTTACAAAGTTACCTAGGACTAGGAGAGGATATGACTCAATTTGGGTCATAGTGGATCGACTTACGAAATCCACGCACTTCTTACCTGTTCAAGAAGACTTTAGTACAGAAAGGCTTGCACAGTTATATATCAATGAAATTGTATCGCGTCCTAGAGTACCTATTTCCATCATCTCAGATAGAGATAGCCGTTTTACTTCACGATTGTGGCGATCAGTTCAAAAGGCACTAGGCACGAGGTTGGATTTAAGTACTTCCTATCATCCTCAAACGGATGGGCAAATGGAAAGGACTATCCAAACGCTAGAGGATATGTTACGAGCCTGTGTGAGACTTTGGAGGCAGTTGGGACACTCATCTACCATTGGTTGAATTTTCCTACAATAATGACTATCACACCAGTAACCAGTACGCACTGTACGAAGCCTTGTATGGGCGTAAATGTAGATCCCTACTCAGCTGGTTGGAAGTTGGTGATAGACAGCTGACTAGGCTTGACATTATCCAAGAAACAACCAACAAACTCTCGATCATCCAAGAAAGACTTAAAGCTGCAAGAGATCGTCAGAAGAGCTACGCTGATAACCGAAGAAAACCATTGGATTTTCAAGTGGGTGATAAAGTCCTTTTCAAAGTATCTCCATGGAAAGGAGTGGTGCGTTTCGGAAAGAAAGGAAAACTTAGCCCAAGGTATGTTGGTCCATTTGAAATACTTGAAAGAGTAGGACCGGTTGCATACAAACTAAACTTGCCCCCAGAGCTTAGTGCCATCCATGATACAGTTCATGTATCAAACCTCGAGAAATGTTTAGCCGACGAATCTTTGGTTCTACCTTTGGAAGACATTCAAATTAATGAACGGTTACACTTTATTGAAGAGCCGATCGAAATCCTCAACCATAAAGTCAAGCAATTGAGGCGTAGCAAAATCCCAATTGAAAAAGTTCATTGGACTTCGAGGCATGGACCGGAGTACACATGGGAAAGAGAAGATTTCAAGAAAAACAAATATCTTTACTTGTTCTCAAACAAGTCATGATCTGGATTGACGAATAAATTTTGGGACAAAATTTTTCTGGCATGGGGAGACTGTGACATTC
>NC_037529.1:30141358-30158080 GCF_001531365.2 Cynara cardunculus var. scolymus
TGTCATTTTATTTATGTTTGGGTAAATTATATAGTGGGTTTATTCATATTAAGAAAAATAAAAGTTTTAATTGGGTTTGGGCCTTTAGAGGCCAACCCATTTCCTTCTTTAAAATCCTCATATAAATACCCTACATCCTTTGAAAAACTCTCATTTCCAAACTCTCTTAGCCTAAGCTTTTCATCTCTCTAATCTCTCTCTAAAACAAACCACCCTCCAGCCGATTCCTTCAAGCAAGTCTTCAGACCCCAAATGGCTGTCACTCGAAGAGTGTGTAGTCTGTTTTGGGGGTTGTGTAATTCAAGATTGTAGGGTAATAATGAGTAACTTAAACCCACTCAAATTTCTTGATATTTGTAATAGTCGGCTGATCTCATTATTTTGAATGATGTAAAAGTTGGACATAAAATGACTTTTGGAAGCTTCCTATTTATAGTGATTTGCGAAACCCAAAATATACCTGGAACAGAATTTATAATCTATCCAAAAATCAGCTTTTGAGTAAAGGATTTTGATTTCTTTTAATATATAATTTACGGGCTATTTTTAGAATAAATAATAGAATATCAACTTTAATTCATAAAAATCCGATGGCATTACAAAGGATGCAATTTGACTTTATCTTTGACAAGAACGCATAGGTGAACTAAATACTGGATGTTGGTCTGGTTAGGAAGGTACGACAGACATTGAGAGCTTCAGACGTCATCTTCTTGGATATTCATCATCAAACCAGTGAGTTTTCATGGCCCCACCTTTTAATGCTTTTTGTTACTTAACTGGGGGAAAAGCATGAGATTAAGCAAACCATACTGTTTATTTATTTAACCATTGGACTAAAGAACTGTTTAGTCAAGCTTTGTTTGAAACCATCGGACTAAAKAACTGTTTAGTCAAGTTTATTATGTCATGAAATATTGACTGTTTTTGCACTATRAAATAAATGCTAAATTGATGTGCTTGGGAGTATGTTTCCAAATAAAGTCCCCTTCCGTAAACGCTACTTGTTAACTTGGGCACGTCATCGGGCCGTGGTATTGTGGATAGCCGCTATTGTGTTGACAGTCCCACCCAGAAAGGGGTGCACATTACCTATGTTTTATTGGTCTAATCATGTGGAATTTGGACCACCGCTGAATTAGTACTACTACGAACTGTGGGACCTAAGTAAGTGTACGGGCTACTTATGGTCGTTCGTAAAATAATGGGGCATGTTGGTCAGGTAAAGCTCAGTAGCGTCTCAAGTTAAGCATCGTGGTAGATTTACATTTATTAAGTGCAAAAGTTTATGTATATGTTTGCAAATAAATGATTTATGCATTGTAATGTTTTGTGCATATGAAAACCCGTGAACTCAGCAACTCTTTCTTGTTGACCTTGTTTTATGTTTCATGCTTTTCAGGATTTAAGTAAGAAATGAAGTTTTTGGGAGCATATTTGTGGCAAGACCGATTAAGTTCGTGTTTGAAGTTTTTGTAAAAGAAGTACACTATTCCATTTTGGTTATTGATGTTAAACTTGTTTTATTTTGTAAAATTTGAACGGTGTTATTTATTAACTGTTGTTGTGACTCGCTTACCTGTTACATCTCGTGTTTCCGCTTTAGCGGGGTGTGACTTTTTGATTTCGAGAAATCTATGAATCACCAAAGATCATTGAGAATAAGAAGCCTAAAAACTCCAAACCCTCAATGAAATCTGGTATTCCTCCATCGATGAAATCTTCAGACAAAGGAAAGGGAAAATTAAGAAATATCAAATCTGCCAACGATAAATCAAAAAGCCCTAGCATATCTTCTAAGTTCATTAAGTTTACTCGTGAGCAAAAACAGAAGTGGCCTGCCTCTGAGAAAACTAACCACCACTTTTCCTCTCATTCAGCTGAAGAAAAGCAGTCCTTCCTCAGGAGAAAAGAAGTAAAGACAAAGACCCCTTCAAATAAAAAATCTGAACTAGATTGGAAGTTTGTAAAAACAACCAATGCTAGGACAATATTTACATCCCCTGCATTTATTTCTTCATTTTCAACGAATAAAAAGAACGCTAGACATTCATGTCCAAAGTATAATGATTGTAAATGTTTAGTTCTTTTACAAAACCTGAGGAATCACATGTTGACACATCACTCCATATTATCCTAACACGTTTATCGCTATAAAGTTAAAATCAATAAAAACGTGAAAAAGCCCAAGTCCAAGGGCAAGGGAAATGCTAACAAACCCAAGGCTGCAAAGGCTAAGGGTGATGAAAAGAGAGTGGTATCTCACTAACAAACGTGGACCTATTAAGAAATGGGTACCTAAAACCCCTTAATTTGTCTTGCAGGACCAGCATGTGCAACCATGGTACATGGATTCAGGTTGCTCCAGTCACATGACTGGTGACAAAAGTCAGCTAACCTCCTTCATCAAAAAATCTGGAGGCTCTGTCACTTTTGGAGGCAACAGCAAGGGAACCACCATGGGATACAGAACTCTCATCAAAGGCAACATCTCCATTAGCAAAGTGGGTTATGTTGAAAGTTTGAAACACAACTTACTAAGCATAAGCCATTTCTGGGACAAGGGACTTCAAGTCAGATTCCGCAAAGGGATCTGTATCATAGAAACAAAGCCCGGTCAAACCATCATCAAGACCAAGAGAGAAGGGAATCTCTATCTTCTAGACTTTCAATCCTCCGAGGGACAAGACACCCTTTTTGCCTTGTATCCCAGAAGAGCGATGAAAATTGGCTATGGCCCAGAAGTTCTCACATCTGAATTTTGATGTCCTAAGAAGCTAGCCAAACAGAAGCTGGTCAAGGGGATTCCTGATCTCAACTTTGAAAAAGATCGTCTATGCTCAGCCTGCGAGATGGGAAAATTAAAATAGGCCTCTCACCGAACAAAGTCAGAAACCTCCTGCACCAAGCCCTTGGATATGATCCATATTGATCTCTGTGGGCCCATCTCCATACAAAGCCTCTCAGGAAAGAAGTGCATATTGGTACTCGTTGATGAATACTCTAGATACACCTGGGTTGAGTTTGTGAAGAAGAAATCAAAAATTCCTGACCTACTCATTGGGGTGATGAAAAGACTCCAAGTCCTTCTACAACGAAAACTCATTAAAGTTAGAAGCGACAATGGAACTGAATTCAAAAACGCCAGAATCGATGAATACCTCATCAATGAAGACATCACATAAAACTTTTCAGCAGCCAAAACCCCACAACAGAATGAAGTGGTAGAACGAAGGAACAAAACCCTTGTGGAAGCAGCAAGGACCATACTTGCTTCATCGGAGTTACCCATCACCTTCTGGGCTGAAGCAATTTCTACTGCATGCTTCACCCAGAATCGGTCTATCATCAACAAGAGGCACCAGAAGACACCCTATGAGCTCATCAATCAGAGAAGACCAAATGTCAAGYATTTCCATGTCTTTGGGTGCAAATGATTTGTACTCAATGATAGGGAATATCTTGGCAAGTTCGACAAGAAAGATGATGAAGGGATCTTTCTGGGATACTCTCAAACCGCAAAATCCTACATAGTCTACATCAAAAGGACAAAAATTCTCATAGAAAGCATCAATGTGTGCTTTGATGACTCCACACCAATGACTTCGGGACATAATAGTTCAGGACTCGGACTTCAAAGAAGAGCATCTGATACATCACTTGGCAAACCCAATAAATCAGAATTAGCTCAATTATTTGAAGACATCTTCGAAGAAGAAGTAATCTCTGGACATGCACCAAATGCAAAATCCACTTCCAGAACCAATGATGAACATGAAGTCTCCAATGCTAAAGGTACAACTCTAACTGAAACTCATGTTACTTCACCTTCTACTTCTTCTGTGTCTTCAGATCAAGAACAACAACCAGAGTCTAACTCTGGAGATGATCTGTTCGAGGGGGAGCAAGCAGTTTCATCAGTCAATGAAGAACTGCATCCTGTTGCTCCAGAACCCCAGTCAAGCACCAAGTGGACRAAAGACCACCCACATCACCAAATAATTGGTGATCCAACATCTGGTGTAAAGACGAGATCAGCAACAACCAATGAATGCGTCTTCGCCAACTTTCTTAGCATGATAGAACCAAAGAAAATTTCTGAATCCCTACAAGATCCAAACTGGATAGATTCCAGTTTGATAGAAACAAGGTATGGTCCCTTATGCCTCTACCCAAAGGGAAGACGACCATACGAACCAAATGGGTCTTCCGAAACAAGAAGGACGAAGATGGCATAGTAATAAGGAACAAGGCCAGGCTTGTTGCCAAGGGCTACTTCCAGGAAGAAGGGATTGACTATGATGAGACATTTGCTCCTATCGCAAGACTTGAAGCCATCAGGATATTCCTAGCCTATGCAGCTTACAAAGGGGTTAAGGTCTATCAGATGGATGTCAAGTCTGCCTTCCTAAACAGCAAACTTCAAGAAGAAGTTTACGTGCAGCAGCCCCCTGGGTTTGAAGATCGAAAACATCCAGAGTATGTCTACTTTCTAGACAAAGCCCTCTATGGGCTAAAGTAAGTACCCAGGGCCTGGTGTGAAACTTTATCCACCTTTCTCATCAACAATGGCTTCGAAAAAGGTACAATCGATACAACCCTCTTTCTCAAGAAGCATAAAGGTGACATACTTCTTGTACAAATATAKGTGGACGACATCATATTTGGCTCTACAAATGCAAAACATTGCGAAAAATTCTCAGAGCTGATGAAAAGCACATTTGATATGAGTATGATGGGATAACTTAGCTTCTTCCTAAGTCTTCAAATAAAACAAACTTCAGAAGGGTTTTTCATCAATTAGTCCAAGTATGTGACTGACCTTCTGAAGAAATACTCTCTCTCAAATTCATCATCCATGAGAACTCCTATGGCTACAGGAGCCAAGTTATTTGCTGATCCATCAGGCAAAACTATGGATGTAACAACCTACAGAGGCATGATTGGATCACTCCTGTGTCTGACTGCAAGTAGGCCAGATATTATGTTTGCTACATGTCTTTGTGCAAGGTATCAATCCAATCCTAAAGAATCTCATCTCTCTGTAGTCAAGAGAATCTTTAGATACCTTAAGGGAACCCCTTCATTGGGTCTCTGGTATCCAAAGAACTCTGGCTTTGATCTAATAGCCTATACAGATGCAGATCATGCAGGTTGCAAGCTTGATAGAAAGAATACATCTGGAAGCTGTGAACTCTTGGGGGACAAGCTGGTAAGTTGGACATCCAGAAAACAAAATTGTGTCTCAATTTCTATAGCAGAAGCATAATATGTTGTTGCTGCTAATTGTTGTTCACAAGTTCTCTGGATGAAGACTCAACTTAAGGACTATGGCTTTCAATATGAAAAGATTCCAATCCTCTATGACTCCAAGAGTGCAATAGCTCTCTCTGCAATTCCTGTGCAGCATTCCAAGACCAAGCACATCGATGTAAGGTACCACTTTCTGAAAGACAATGTTGAGAAAGGTAATATAGAGATGTACTTTGTTCCTACTGAGATTCAACTTGCTGACATTTTCATAAAAGCTTTTGATGAGAAAAGATTTTTATTCCTAGTCAGCAAGATGGGTATGCTGAATCTCACCACTTAGAGGTAATCATTAGTTTGAAACCAAAGATCCTCAATATCTTATGGTTATGCCTACAAGTGATAAATAGTATAATAGCCATAAAACTCCAAGTATTCTAAACTAGAGCCTCTGGTTGTAAAGACCAGAGCCTCTGGCCATTTAGAATCACTTAGATTAATTTTTGGAGAAAAAAATCATCGCCTTTGGAACCAGAGACCTCTGGTCCAAAACCAATACTTGGTACTTTTTTCACCAAGTATTCCCCTCCAAACCAGAGCCTCTGGTTGTATAGACCAGAGCCTCTAGATTCCAACTCTTTGAGACCAAAGCCTCTTTGGTCTCCATATTGGAATTCCTTGATTATTCATGCATGTATTCACGTCATTTTCCATCACCCTTTGGAACCAAAGACCTCTGGTCCAAAGCCAATACTTTGTGAATTTTTTCACTAAGTACTCCTTTCTCAACCAGAGCCTCTGGTTCTAAAGACCATAGCCTCTGGATTCAAAGTCTTTGGAACCAGAGCCCTCTGGTCTCAAAGGCTCCACCTTCTCATACCATTTTGCATATACTTAACCATAAGTTCTAAAAACCAGAGCCTCTGGATTTGTTGACTTTGGAACCAGAGCCCCTCTGGTCTCTAAGACCCACTCATTTTCATGTCCATTCTCACACTTAGCCACATTTTATATCATTTTTACGTCATCATTTACAACTAGAGCCTCTAGTTGTATAGACCAGAGCCTCTGGTGTTCAATAATCCACCTCCTTATTTTTTCTATGGGGAGTTTTGAACTCAAAATATCCTCCCCATGCATCATTCTAGGGGGAGATTTTCGTTCATCATAAAGAGCTTTGCATTTCATAAATATGCATTTTCCATCCCAGAGCCTCTGGTTCTACTATCCAAAGCCTCTAGACACCAAAATGCTAAATAAATGTTATATATAACATGTGTATGCAACCAGAGCCCCTCTAGTCCTACATCATGGGTTGTCCATGCTTAACCAGAGCCTCTGCTTTGTCTATCCAAGGCTCATTATTTATACAACCCAACAATTCATCGATGAACTTATTCATCACGCACAACCAGAGACCTCTGGTTCCTCATCCCAAAAGGGTATGTTTAACTAGAGACCTCTGGTTCCCCATCCAATGAGTCATGACCAACCAGAGCTCCTCTGGTTCCATGACAAAGTAGTTTTCAACCAAAAAATCCATCTTAATTGCAAACTCTTTAAATATTATACAAAATTGCTGCTTTTGTGACTAAAAACTATACTTCATGGGTTTTTGGAAGACCAAAACTTCGTAATTAGTATTAATCTTACAATTAGATAGAATATTAAATATAAATTTTTTTGGATTGATATTTCAAGAGATATTATTTGGAATAATTTTTAACTACTCCAAACAATCCAAACGTCATCTTACACAGAAGCCTGCCACATTTACAGGCTGTTCCCCATAAAACCTCTTCACATTACCCATCCACCCTCCCCATGACGACACGTGTCCTCCCATATTAACGGCACAGTACCATCAAGACGACCCACGATCCCCACCAAATCACCTTTTTGCCAAACGTCTCCCACAATCATGATTACCATTTTAATATTATTTTTTCAAATGCATGTTCCCCTCCTCCACCTATAAATACCCATCTTCCCCAAACCACTTCTTCTTTACGTTACCTGAACCAGCAAAAAAGCTTAAGACGAACTAAACGCAAAACCTGCAACCTCAAACTGCAATGGGATCTTCCGGCTCACAAGAATCAAACAACAACGACAGCCATGTGCAATCAACTGGCGCTGACAGCCGTGCACTGGTGTTCCTCCATATAAAGCCAAACAACCACGCGATCGACCTTCGAACCAACATGTTTCAAGACAGGTTTGCTATCATGATAGAGTTCTTCCAGAACTAGGTTCTCCAACTGGCGTTGACTTTAACAAACAATGGCGTACCTCTCAAGTACGTCCAACAGTACTGGTAGACCTGCGAGTTTATCCCCGACAGTCATGGAATCATAGGGGATATCGATGCCCCAAACGACATGGTCTGCTCCTTCAAGATCTCATGAGCAAAGGCCTCAAGAGTCCTTTGCATTCCCACACGCTAAGAACTTGGCATTGACCACTACACCGAGCCACCCACAAGCTCCGACATCCTCTGCTTCATCCGAATGCTAGGTTACAATCGTGACCTACGCAATGCCTCTGATTTCAAAAGGCAATTCCTCCCTCCAATGTGAAATATGTTCTTTTCCATATTGAACAGAGCCCTGACCTGCAAACTGGGATCTTTGTATCAGGGGAACATCAATATAGGGACTATCATGTACGACCTCTTCTTCAACTTACCACTGGACTACATTTTTCTCATTTACAACAAGATCCATGCAGTGGTAATCAAGAAGTGTAAGCTCAAGGCCGCAGGAAAGCCATTGACATCCGTGCTCTTCCCACGGTTCCTCGCTCTCTTCATCAAAGATGCAATGAGGAGACACGATCTATCGGCCGATGAACCATTCACTCCGCATTTTCTAATGAATGGTCATCGACCAACGATCTCAAAGGAAGTTTACACCACGGAGAGGATAGTCTCTCGCGCCATGCTCAGCATCATACCAGAGACGTCTGAGATAAGGCAGACCTATGAACGCTCTCTGCTATCCCATGAACCAAGGGCAGCTACCCCAGAGCACCTAGAGCCGTCCCCTGAAAATAACGAGGGAGCACAGGAGTCGTCCTCATCGGATGATGATGACACTCCTCATGCATCCAGAGCCTCTGGTTTGTCTATCCAAGGCTCATTGTTAATACAACCCTCCATATATCGAACTCACCCCCCTTTGACAGTCCCTTGCAACCCTTGAAACCCAAACCCGAGACAACAAAACCCGTCTCCAACTGCTACAACAAACAGTCACCCAACACCATAACACCTCCTCTGCCTTAGCCACCCAAAGAAACCAACTCCTCATTCACTCCATCGCCACCCTCACGGCCTAGGAAACTTCGACCGATGAGACCTTAGCCTCAATCACCACCCAAATAAACACCATCTCCCAAACCCTTAACACCATTCCAGCCACCATTATATCTCAAATTCCACAACCTACCCCACCCCCAACTTCATCAATCGATGAAACATTAGCCTCTCTCTCATCCCGAATGACCACCATCCAAAACACCCTCTCCTCCCTCCCGCTATCATACTAGCCCACATACCCCAACCTCCTCCTCCTCCACCCCCTCTACAGGCCCATCTTTCGATGAATCCTTCTCTTCCTTCACTGCAGAAGTGAGGAATATCATTGCCAACATCCCCGTTCCACCATCCACATCTGCCTCCACCTCCATGCCCTCACCAGCTTTCACCTCCACCATGGAATACGCAACCAGGGCCGACCTAAGGGCCCTGTCAAAGGCACTTGTCTTATCCTTCAATGAGATAAGTGCAAAATACATCCACCGCGCCATTCAACCTACCAAGGCTCTCTCCCAGAGCCTTGCTGATCAACAGACGTATCTTACGACCTTCAGGAAGAAGACAATGAAGAAGAGGAGCAGAGCTTCTTGCTCCAGCAGCCGCCTGCACAAAAGGCTATGCCATGAGGACCTAGACCCCGATAATCAAGGTCTTGGACCTCATGAGGGGGAGAACTAGGCCGCGGTTGCTCATCCGATGGAATACGCTGCACCATCACCACCACCACAAACACAAGAACAACCTCCACCATCAAACCAAGCAAGGGATCCAGAGGCTCAGCCCTCTGAAGATGTACATGATGTACATGTTCCCCTCGCCACTCACCAAGAACCCATCGAGTTGAGCTCATCGACCGATGAAGAACCATCCACACCACCAACCAACCTATCCTTCACCCCATCACCAACTCCAAATCTACCATTAACCCCGTCACCAACACCATGCACCACATAACCCTTCACCTCTATACCCATACAACCTCAACCTACAATCACCCAACTTTCATCATCACAACAACCTCCAACCCAAACTCAACCCGATGAACTAGAAACCACCCAAACACAACCTCTTGAACCAGAAATCACCCCACTTGAGCCTAATGAACCAGAGCCAAACCAAACCTTTCCATCTCCAACCCACTCTCAACCATTAGCCCAAACATAACCCACAGCCCAACAAACCCAGGTGTAAGCGGATGTTCCTTCGTCTTTAAGGCACCCTCCTCAAGGGGTCATCGATGAAATAATAGCAAACATGGAGTCAATCAGGAGACGTCCAGAGGTGCCACCAAGGGAGCCAGTCATGATGGAGAACATCCATCGATACCTGTACCATGATCGCGATGAAGGGCTGACTCTCAATCCTCCAATTCTTTCACCAGAATCCATGAACCTCCTATACCATAGGTTTGTTAGACAGACCACCCAACCACCAAGGGCTGTCTTTTCAAACGATGGAATAAGGTTGGTCATGGACATTAAAATGAGGACCTTCGCCAACAAAGCCATAAAATACATCGAGTACACAATGGAGTGAGCCCATGGTCAGGTCAGCGTGTTTAGTGACAATGACTTGATCAATCTCAATCTCTATGAATTGATCGAGCTATACGCATACACGACTTAGCGACAGGATCAGGGCATACAATTTGGGATGGCAAACGGAGCGATCATACAGACAATGGAGACCTGGGTGAAGCATCGAACCAAGAGTGACTTCGAGTTTGCTTTTCAGCTAGTCATCGACAGACTATCTTGCACTCCACCTGATGAAGGTTTCCCTGGCCGGCAGGAGAAGAGATCGGCCTCTGTTCTTACACAAACAAAACTGGGTCTGGTATACAAAAATAAGTTTGGAACGAAGAAATTTTTTAGCTTGACTGAGGCCTTTAAGTATTCAAATGAAACACTTAAATGGTTTCAGAAAGCCATCAGAGACAGATTGGGCAGATTTCACGTGCCAACATACGATGGACAGAGACTGAAACATGAGATATCTACAGTCATCGATTACAGAGGACTACTCATGCGTTTTTGAGAAATATCACAGAGGAGACCCTAAATGTAGTCTTATGTTTTTTTTGTGTCTTGTAATTTCCATTTCATCAATGTAAGAATTCATCATTTGTTCTAATGAAAAATTTGGCAAAAGATGCTTTTCTTTAGGATAGCCTCTGTTCTTCATTTATATTTTGAATATTCCTAGAATAGTTAATGTTTGTTCTTTCATTACTTAGGGGGAGATTGTTAGACCCCATAAGTATTATGTATGAAGTAATGAAGACAAACAAGTGATGAAGAACCAGAAGGCCGATGGAAGACTTCAAGGAAAAATGACTAAGTCTGAAGAACAACCAGAGGGTCGATGAACTGACCAAAGATGCGATGGAAAGTGCATCTCCATAACCCCTCTAGGCAATAACACTTGGAGTTTCCTTCACTTGTTCAACCAAAGGCATGCAATGAAGATATGAAGATAAGGTTGAACCAAAGCCCCATGGAAGACAGCTGGAGATGACCAATCAACAGTTGGATTCTACAAAGTTTGTCTAGGTTTAATGTTTATCCATGTTTTAGATAAGATTTATCTGTTAGTAGAAGATTAACTAAATAGTCTCATTAGATAGTTATCTTCTTATTAGCTTACTAGTATAAATAGGTGGTTAGGCCTATTGTAATTAGACAACTTTACGTTTTTCATAATTATTGGAATAAAGTGAAATATTTGGCACTAAAGATTATTCTTTGAATGTTCATACATTGTTCTTGACTATTCATCATATTATTCATTCAAACACTACAATTTGGTTATTCTTAACTTAATTATTAGTGTTATGGAGAGATATGGGATCAACAAAAACTCACCTTAATATGCACAGATTTGATGATTAATCACACAACAACTTTTAATCACTTTTATGCAGATTTCTTTCAAGAACACTTTCACCGCCACACACACACACACACACACACACACACTTTTCTTCTTCACAAATATTTCTCCAAAAAGTGAGATGAGATTAATCTTATCTCTTCTATATATATCTTTAACAAGGCGGTGTGTGTTTTATAATTATAAAACTCATAGGGCGGTGGAGGTTTATTTATTTTTAAACCTCACCTTTCTTAACCACGAATATGCATACACACACATTTTTAATACTTTCACATGTATGCATTTTATCATACATGCACACACATATAGTTTAACAACTTCTCACATTATGCATATATACCTATGCATAAAAATTCTCATACTTGCATGATCAAATATAGAAATTTATCATGCTTTCACGTAATCATGTAACAAATAATTACGTATTAATTACCTCGGGTGATAACCAAGACCCAGTTATCACAACTCTACTACCCACCAACTCCATGAAAGGATGTCTGCTCATGAATAGGCTTTTAACTATTCACTGTAGCAAAGGACAAGTCTTTCTCTAATGGCTTGACGTGTGTTCAAACTTTACTGCGTTGCATTAAATGTGTATTTAATGCAATGGGCATAAATAGATGTATTTTATCTCCGTACAGAGATACATCTTGAACCCTACCATATGTTCATACGTAAAAGAACTCATATCTAAAGAACACATTATGCTTATCTTCAAAAGCAAGTTAGAATCCCTTTTATATTCTAAATAGTTCTTACCCAGAAAGAACTTACCTTCTTCTAAGTCATAAACAACAAATCATATCTCTTTGCTAAGAATTAGTGTATAACTTAGATTGTTTTGATAGGTTATCATTATCTTATCTTTCCACAAACAATCTTATAAAATTTGTATTGATCCTTCTTTATCAATATATATTTTATATTTGAAAAGTTTACTGTGTTTGTATTCTCCCCCCTTCTACAAACTGTTATACACATCTTGTAGACCCTAACGGGACCAACAAGTGGTATCAGATCTGTGTATTTCTATTCTTGTTGTTTAGTTGTTTTTCTGCATTATATTATCTCCTTCTTTAGATAATCTTACTGCTTTCAAATGGCTTTACAAAACACAAACACACACTTTCATGATAATGGCTCTCTTGCCAAGCCACCCCGTTTTATTCGAGACAACTTTAGTCTTTGGAAAAATCGGATGTTCCTCTTTCGAGAAGGTGTGGATCCTGAAATTCCACACTACAAAGAAAAAATGGACCATATGTTCCATAGACTATTTCTTCGGCTATTTCTGAAACAGCTACGATTGCCGCTATTCCTGAACGGTAGATTCCAAAGCTTCCTCATCAACGCTTTAACTGTCTTCTAATAGATTTAAGGACTGTAGACAGAGAATATTCCAATTCTGAAACTTTAACGAAGTTTTTGAAATGTTTCCTGAGTCTTCAGATACTTATGCCATGTGTCTTAAGATGTGTAATGACATGTCCTCTCTCTCAATAATGAGTAGTCTCGACAGCTAAAAATATATCTAATCAAGGATTCTAGAGAAATGAAAAGCTCTCCATTAGCTCTAATCTATGTGGAAGCTTCAGCTAAACTCCCATCTTCTTCTTCTCTTCCTCCTATTGTTATAACTGAGTTAGATTCTACTAACTCTGAGGATTTATCAAAATTTGATCTTGAAGATTTTGATGAATCAGTGGCACTTTGACTAAATCTTGTAGCAGATTTGCCATAAAAAGTAACTTCCACAGATCTCCTTTGTTGACCATCAAGGAAAAGCCAAAGTCTGATAATATAGACAAGGCTTCAGCGATCTGCTACAATTGTAACCGCAAGGGTCACTTTGTTGGTGAATGCAAGTCTAAGAAGGCTGTGATGCCATCTTCTAAAACTCCATCCTTCTTCAGATCTATGGATGACAAATACCTGAAGCTGAAGGAGAAATACAAGAAGATGAAGAACTTCCAACGAAAGGCCAAAGGTCTTGTCACTGAAGAGCACGACTAGGCTGATTCATCTGATGAATCATTATCTGATGAGGAAGATACGGCCTATCTATTCTTGACGACCAAAGATGTCAAAGAAGAATCTTCAGAGACATCAACCTCTCATGATCCCTCATCATCCTCACCTGCTCAGGTATTTCTCCTGAATGAACTCTCTTTTTCTTATTCTTTTAGCCTATGAGCGTTAGACACGTTGACGATGGACCTTTACAATGCCCTTAATGGAAAGTCTAAAGTAGAATTGTTTAATCTTGATCTTCAAGAACAGTTGAAGATTTGTCATTCAAATATCCAAGAGATGACTAAGATCGAAGAAGATCTTAAGGATAAGGTCATTGTGAACCAAATCATAACTGTCGAAAGAAAACAAGCTATAGCTAAGCGTGAGCAAGCAATTGATGAACTCAAGGCTAAGAAGGCTACCATTGAAGGATGGTGCAAGGCCTCTGTCAAGGCCTCCGAGATCATTAATGCTCAAATCTCTTCCAAGATAAAGACTGCTATTGGATTTTCCTATGAGCAGAAAGACAGGGTCACTGACAGGTCAATGCTCAAGTTTGGCACCTTTGTCTCTTCTATTCTTGACATTTTTTCCTCTCAGTCCTCTTTCACTAAGAGTCATCTTCACGGAACTCCTTTGAGTTATGTTTGCAAAGATAAGGGTAAATCTATTGTCAAAACACATCTTCCTAAAGAGGACTAACAAGGCAAAGAGATCTAAATCTATTCTTTTAGCTTGGAAACCTTCTTCTTCTTCTTCTAGAACCATGAAATCTGAATGCTTCACCTAAGGACTCCAAATCCTCTAAAGTTCTTCCAAGAACTAATGAGAAAGGAATCCTTGGAGCTGGTCCCTTTTCGAATCTGGTACTTCCTATTCCTAAAGCTACCTTTAGCTATAGGAAGTGTAAGCACTATGGTGAAACTGCACACATTGCCAGTAAGTGTCCTTCTGCCACCAAGACTGGTCCACCAGCCAAGGGCAAGAAAGTAGCTTAGGCTGAGAAATCAACCAAAGGGAAATCATCCACTAAGGTTGTTAAAGCAACCAAGGTGAAGAAAACCACTGGAGCCTCCTCTTAAGGCTTAGTGAAGACAACTGCAGATGTTAAGCTTTCAGTATCAGGTGTTGTTGTTTCTAACACTGAAGCCTCTTTGTCAGGCTTAGTGAAGACACCCACTGCCTCTATCTCTCTAGCGTTAGAAGTTGTTCCTTTTTCCACTAAAACTTCTCCAAGTTTAGTGAAGCCATTTGTTGATGCTGGTTCTTCAATTTCAGTAGATGAAGCCTCTAACATTGCTGAACCCAAATATATGGGTACCAAAAGCATTTATAAATAGTTCCCTTATGCAAGATGTCAAAGGCATATGGTATATAGATAGTGGATGCTCAAGGCACATGACCGGAGACAAATCCCTACTCATCAACTACAAGGAAGAAATAAGACCTTCCGTGACCTTCGGAGGTAATGGAAAAGGATATACCAAAGGTTTTGGTATATTAACCAATGGTGCAACCACATTCAAATGAGTTGCATACATTGAAGGACTAAAGCACAACCTCCTCAGCATCAGTCAACTGTGTGATAAAGACTACACGGTGAAATTCTCCAACAATTCATGTTACGTCTATGACAAAGATGATAAGGTTGCCTTGACCGATTCTCATTTAGAGAATGTCTACATCATCAATATTGATTCTTCCCTCACTAAGAACAGTTGTTTCTTCTCTAAAGCTTTGTCAGATATCAACTGGTTGTGACACAAATGACTTTCTCATCTTAACTTCTAGAAATGATCTTGTCACTTGTCTTCCTCAACACTCCTTTGCAAAGGAATCTCTTTGCTTAGTGTATGAGAAAGGAAAACAAGTAAGAGCTAGCTTCAAGTCAACGCAAATATCTTAAGTGACATCGCCTCTTCAACTATTGCACATGGATATCTTTGGTCCTGTGAATATGCAATCCATAGCTGGAAAGAAGTCTACACTCGTCATAATTGATGAGTACTCCAGGTACATGTGATAATCGTCATTTAAGGCAATAATGGTTGAGGTAATCTTTATGTGATTATTATGCGAATATGTGATAATATGCATGATTATCTAAGTAAATGCATGCATCATACATATATGTGAATATGTTACTATGCATATGTGAGAAGTTGTTAAAATATATGTGTGTGCACGTATGATAGAATGCATACATGGGAAATTATTAAAATAACGTTTGTATGCATCTTCGTGGTTATGAAAAGAGAGATTTAAAGTTAATAAAACTCCACCGCCCTATGAGTTTTATAATAATAAAACACACACCACCTGTTTTAAGATTTATATATAGAAGATAATGTAACAACCTGGTTATTATTTTTAGTGATATATATATATGTATATATATAATATATAATATATATTATATATGATATGTATGTGTATGATTAATGTGTGTGTGGGACTATTATTTTAAGAAAAAGGGGGAGTCGGCTATTAAGCCGCCTCTCACTACCTTTTGTAATTGGGTATATATATATAGAATTTGTGAAGAAAAACACACACAACACATACCATATTTAGAAACCTCTCTGAGAATTTGAAGATACTGCACAAGAAGAAGAAGAATCCTAAGGCTTTGATTTTTGACTTCTAAAAGGTGAGTGTATTAAGAGCTTTGGATATAAATTGCTTACATACAGTTTGATAAGCATTTAGAACTGATTATTATGAATTTGGTTGCATTTTTGATGATGATTCATGTAAACCGTGCAAGTAGTGTCCGGATTGATATCCGGATACTTAAATCGCCCATGCCTTGTCCGGATAGTGTTTAAACCAGACAAGAGGTGACCGGATAACTTATAAACCGGCTAAGTGGTGACCGGATATTTATCTAAACCTCTCAAGAGGTGATCGGTTTACTTTTAAACCGCTCAAGTGTTGTGCGGTGTATTGACCGGATTACTTTAAACCGGTCAATGGTTAGTCTATGTATTGTCCGATTTATTTTAAACCGGATAACAAAGGAAGTAAAGTGTTGTCCGGATTTCTAATTCGGACAAAGGAGTTGATTTATGTTTAAAGTATATTGACCGGATAACTAATCCGGACAAGTCTGACCGGACTTCAAATCCGGATGAAAGGAAATATGTTTTTGGAAGATGTTTGTGAAATGTAATGGCAGTGTAATTGCGAGTGAGATGGCGGTGTAACCGTGAGAGTGATATAATGGCAGTGTAACTGCGAGT
>NC_037529.1:30158171-30160304 GCF_001531365.2 Cynara cardunculus var. scolymus
AGATGGCGGTGTAACCGCAAGAGTGATATAATGGCAGTGTATGAGATTGTAATGGCAGTGTAACCACGAGAAACATAAATATGATATGTTTTGGAACATGTTTGATTCTAAATTGATTGTTTGGAATGTATATTGTTATATGAGATTATACACTCACTAGACCTTTTGGTCTAACGCTCAGATGTTGGATTAACCTGTTTTGCAGATCAGCGTATGTTGAAAGATAAAGGCAAAGGAAAAGTCTGAATGATGATAATAGTTTACTCGTTTATGTATTAAGGATACATTTTGATAATCTATGTTTTGTAATGATACTATTTTAGTATTATGAGTATGATGATGTGAATTTTATGTAAATCGAATATGAGGGTTCTTTCAGTTGGTATCAGAGCCTTAGTTTAAGGGATCTGGGTATTTGCGAAATACTTAGACTTAAACTAGAGGTGTGGGAAGTTATGATAATAGGTTTCACTGGGTCTATGAACATGAGAATATGTTATAACTGAAACTATTATGAGAAAGATAGATTATATATGACTGGTATAATCTGAGTATGAGTAGACATGAGGATTAATGTGTTATTATGTTGTGATTATGAGAATAATCATGTGTGTTTAAATGTGACAGAAAAAGGCTACATACTGAGAAAATGGCAGATAATCCCAATCAGTCGGAAAGGACCTTTGCTGGCTATGGAAGAGGTCGAGGAAGAAGAAATGTAATACACGGAGAGGATCCAGAAAATGTAATAGAAACACGAAGTCATAGCAGGGGACGAGGAAGAGGTAGAGGTAGCAGACAAGAAACTCGTGGGGACCAGGAATTGTCGGCCCAAGAAAGTTCAATGTTTGGCCGTGGTCGAGGAAGAGCAAGGGGTGGACATAATGTTTCTGACCCTGAATATATTACTCAAGATATGTTGGCAGCTGAGCTGGGAAAATTTCAAGAGAGTTTGGTAAATTTGTTGAAACATACAATCCAAACTGATCCAAATGTGGGAAAAAATTCTGACCAGGAGGAAGCCGGAGCTAGTACACCGGTAACTGGTACATCTGTACCCCTCACTTCGTCCTCAGTGCAAAAGGGAGGAGATATCAAGATGTTTCTTGCGTGTAAACCTCCTATATTTTCTGGTGAGCGTGATCCTGTTAAAGCTATGTGTTGGCTTAAGAAGATAGAGCTGAGTCTGCAAATCAGTAAAAGTGCATAAGAAGATAAAGTTATGTTTGTTGTATCTCGTTTGAGATCAAGTGCTTTATATTGCTGGGAAGTTCTGTCTAGTTCAGATCTGAATATTCTGAAAACTATGGTTTGGGAAGAATTTGTGGTAAATTATAAGATACAGTATTGTCCCGAAGCTGCAGTTCGAAAATTGGAAGATGACTTCCTTCGTCTTGAGCAAGGAAATATGTCAGTTCGCCAGTATACTGAAGTGTTCATGGAACAATCTAGGTTTTCCAAAGCCTATATTATATCCAAAAACAGTAAGGTAAGAAAGTATATATGGGGATTGGAGGCAAATCTTCGAAAGTATGTGATATCCAGGAATCCGACAACATTTCAGGCGGCAGTTGATGCTGCTGAAATACTGGAACAAGATATTAACTGGAAAC
The DNA here is from genome assembly GCF_001531365.2 of Cynara cardunculus var. scolymus. Lineage (NCBI taxonomy): Eukaryota > Viridiplantae > Streptophyta > Magnoliopsida > Asterales > Asteraceae > Cynara > Cynara cardunculus. The sequence goes on from NC_037529.1 coordinate 30,159,785, forward strand.
CGCAAGAAAGAGTTGGAGAGAAAAGAAAGCGGGAAGTTAATATTACTGATTCCCGTCGACCGAGGTTTATGGAAAATATGAACCGAACACTCTCAAGGTTTAATGATAAGGTTTGTACCTGATGTCATAAAATACATCAGGGAAATTGTAATACTGAATCTCGAGTATGCTTTAAATGTCAGGAACCTGGACATATAGCTCGAGATTGTCGRATGATGCGAAGATGTTATATTTGTAATTCACCCCAACATATAAGTATTGATTGTCCGCAAGCAAAGAATAGAGGGTTTGGTTTTGCTGGAAGTCGGGGATCTGGATATTCTGGGGGTCGAGGATCTGGGTATGTGCCAACAGGTTGTGGCCAAGTGGAAAATCGTGTTAATACTAGTGGACGAGGAGGAACAAGTCAGATAGAGTCTAATGCAAAAGGGAGAGCCTTTCAAATGACGAGAGGTGAGGCGGAAGAGCATCCTGAAGTGGTGACAGGTACATTCCTTGTTAATTCAGTATGTGCCAAAGT
>NC_037529.1:30161834-30175203 GCF_001531365.2 Cynara cardunculus var. scolymus
AGTATCCTACTCATGATATGGAATTAGTGGCAGTAGTGTTTGCTTTGAAGATATGGAGACATTATTTGTATGGAACGAAGTGCCAAATATTCACATATCATAAGAGCTTGCAACATCTATTCAATCAGAAAGATCTGAATATGCGACAGAGAAGATGGTTGGAATTGGTGAVTGATTATGATTGTGAGATTTTGTATCATCCAAGCAAAGCAAATGTAGTAGCCGATGCGTTAAGTCGACAAGAGAAAAGTGGAACGATCAAAGCTACAGCTTTACGAGTTGAGTTATTACCCAATATTCAAGATGAGTTACAAGAATTTCAACATGTGGCAATGAAAGAGGATAAGATCAAACGTGAAAGATTGGGTGGATTAATATATGATTTGGTAAGAGATGACATAAAATTTTGGAAATTTCTGAACAGAATTTCGATACCATGTTATGGTGATCTCAGAAACCGTATCTTGAATGAAGCACATCAGTCACGTTTTGTGATACATCCAGGTACAAATAAAATGTATCGGGATTTGAGACAACATTACTGGTGGCCAGGTATGAAGAAAGACRTTGCTAAACATGTTGAACAATGCTTGACATGTCTTCAGGTAAAGATTGAACACCAGCGTCCTTATGGTAAGTTGCAATCTTTAGAAATTCCGATTTGGAAATGGGATCATATTACTATGGATTTCATAACCAAATTGCCGAGAACATCGAAAGGATATGATGCAATATGGGTGATAGTAGATCGGTTGTCTAAATCTGCACACTTCTTACCTATGAAAGAGTCATATTCGATGGAAAGATTGGTAAAGTTGTATCTTGATGAGATAGTAACATGACATGGTGTTCCGTTATCAATTGTTTCAGATAGAAATAGTCGTTTCACTTCTATGTTTTGGAAGAGTTTTTAGAGAGAAATGGGTTCACAAATTAAGCTAAGTACAACTTATCATCCTCAAACTGATGGACAGAGTGAACGAACTATCCAAACTTTAGAAGATATGTTGAGATYTTGTGTTATTGATTTCGGAGGGTCGTGGGATAGTCATTTGGCTTTGGTTGAATTTGCATACAACAATAGCTATCATTCGAGTATTCAGGGAGCACCTTTTGAGGTTTTCTATGGACGAAAATGTCGAACTCCTTTGTGCTGGAATGAAATAGGTGAAAGACAGTTAGCTGGGCCTAAGTTAGTTCAGCAAACTGCAGATAAAATTGGGGTAATACGAGAACGAATGAAAGCGGCCCAAGATAGACAAAGAAGTTATGCAGATAAATGTCGGAAGCCGATTGAGTTCCAAATAGGTGATAAAGTAATGTTGAAAGTATCAGCTTGGAAAGGAATATTACATTTTGGAAAAAGAGGGAAGTTAAGTCCAAGATATATTGGACCATTTCCTATTGTGGGAAGAGTTGGAGAAGTGGCTTATAGGTTAGAACTTCCTTTGGAATTAAGTGGAATTCATGACACGTTTCATGTGTCAAATTTGAGGAAGTGTCTAATAAGTCCAGATGTGGCAGTACCATTACCTGAGATTAAGGTAGATGAAAAGTTATGTTTTGAAGAAACTCCTAAGCAAATTACTGACTATAAGGTGAAGAAGTTACGAAACAAAGATATTGGGTTAGTAAAGGTTCAGTGGCGTTATCATAAAGGATCAGATGCCACCTGGGAACCAGAGTCGGAAATGCGGATGAAATATCCCTACCTGTTTGCTTAAGTGAATTCCGGGACAGAATCCTTTTAAGGAGGGAATAATGTAACAACCTGGTTATTATTTTTAGTGATATATATATATATATATGTGTATATATATTACATATTATATATGATACATATGTGTATGATTAATGTGTGTGTGGAAGTATTATTTTAAGAAAAAGGGGGAGTCGGCTATTAAGCCGCCCCTCACTTCCTTTTGTGGTTGGGTATATATATAGAATTTGTGAAGAAAAACACACACAACACATACCATATTTAGAAACCTCTCTGAGAATTTGAAGATACTGCACAAGAAGAAGAAGAATCCTAAGGCTTTGATTTTTGACTTCTAAAAGGTGAGTGTATTAAGAGCTTTGGATATAAATTGCTTACATAAAGTTTGATAAGCATTTAGAACTGATTATTATGAATTTGGTTGCATTTTTTATGATGATTCATGTAAACAGAGCAAGTAGTGTCCAGATTGATATCCGGATACTTAAATCGCCCATGCCTTGTCCGGATAGTGTTTAAACCGGACAAGAGGTGACCGGATAACTTATAAACCGGCTAAGTGGTGACCGGATATTTATCTAAACCACTCAAGAGGTGATCGATTTACTTTTAAACCGCTCAAGTGTTGTGCGGTGTATTGACCGGATTACTTTAAACCGGTCAATGGTTAGTCTATGTATTATCCGATTTATTTTAAACCAGATAACAAAGGAAGTAAAGTGTTGTCCGGATTTCTAATCCGGACAAAGGAGTTGATTTATGTTTAAAGTATATTGACCGGATAACTAATCCGGACAAGTCTGACCAGACTTCAAATCCAGATGAAAGGAAATATGTTTTTGGAAGATGTTTGTGAAATGTAATGGCAGTGTAACTGCGAGTGAGATGGCGGTGTAACCGCGAGAGTGATATAATGGCAGTGTAACTGCGAGTGAGATGGCGGTGTAACCGCGAGAGTGATATAATGGCAGTGTAACTGCGAGTGAGATGGCGGTGTAACCGCGAGAGTGATATAATGGCAGTGTAACTGCGAGTRAGATGGCGGTGTAACYGCRAGAGTGATATAATGGCAGTGTAACTGCGAGTAAGATGGCGGTGTAACCGCGAGAGTGATATAATGGCAGTGTATGAGATTGTAATGGTGGTGTAACCGCGAGAAACATAAATATGATATGTTTCGGAACAGGTTTGATTCTAAACTGATTGTTTGGAACGTATATTGTTATATGAGATTATACACTCACTAGACCTTTTGGTCTAACGCTCAGATGTTGGATTAACCTGTTTTGCATATCAGCGTATGTTGAAAGATAAAGGCAAAGGAAAAGTCTGAATGATGATAATAGTTTACTCGTTTATGTATTAAGGATACATTTTGATAATCTATGTTTTGTAATGATACTATTTTAGTATTATGAGTATGATGATGTGAATTTTATGTATATCGAATATGAGGGTTGTTTCAGATAAGATCAGTCTTACTTTATCTTTTGAGAGAGAACTTTGTGAAAAGAAAAGTGTGTGTGTGGTGGTGAAGGTGTTCTTGAGAAGAAATCTTGCATAAAAAGTTATTTGAGGAATCTGTTTTTACTAGAAGAAGTTGATGTGTGTTTAATCTCAAATCTGTGCATATTAAGGTGACCTATTGTTATTAAAAATTGTTAAACAATGATATTTGAAATATATGGTTTTGATGGTTGATCTTGATAAAGAAAGGAGACTGTTTCAACAAGTTGATTTATGCTTTATAAAAAAATCTAGGTTTTGGAAACTGTTCTTGAGAAATAAAGAAGATTTTGCTTCTTTAAAACAGTTGAGGATGATATCCTATTTTAAGGATAAAAGGGGTTTTGAGTTTGGAAAATGATATTAAAAGAACTATTGGTTATTGAGTTTCAAAGTTTTGAAGTAGAACTGTTTCGAAATCATTATTGGTTAAAGCTATAGAGGATGTTCCTACAAGACGGTTGTGACTTTGGTCTGTCATTGTTTGGAATTAATCTATAGTTTTTGATGAGAAAATAAGGGTGGCATATCAAGGAGAGGTGTACCTTCTGGTATAAGGGTGGCATATCAAAGAGAGATGTACCTTTTTATATAAGGGTGGCATTTGTATGTGTGATTATTATTATAGCTCTTGCTATTATGTCTCTTAAGATTGCAATAGTTCTGAGTTCTTACTTCTTTGTGATTTGAGGACTCAGAAATGTTGCTCTTATTAGAAATGGTAGTAATGATGTTATTAAGAAGGGGAAAACTTGGCTTATGGCCAAAGATTTTCGATAACTATGCTTTTGACAAAGTGTATGATTTATAAGGAACTAGAGAGGCTCTGGTTGTTCCTCACATAGAACCAGAGGAGCTTTGGATGATATTTGTATATAATACAAGTCTTTTACAAATCTTTTACCTAGACAGAGGCTCTGTATCTAATACATAAAGGCTTTGTGTCAAGAAATGTGTTTTAAAAGTTTTCATAAGACTTCTTACTCTTATTTTTAACTTTGAGAAATACTTTTACAAAATGTCTAACAAAGAAGGACAAACCAGGGAGACTCTGGTTGGTGTTCACAGTTGAACTAGAGACTCTGGTTGGTTGTGGTTTTTGAGCCAGAGGCTCTGGTTAGTAGAACAGAAGCTCTGGTCATACATAAACTTTTTATTTTACTCTTTTATACTTGGGAAAAACGTTTATATTCATCCTATATATTTGATATGGTAATTACGTGAAGGTTAACTTGATAGGAGCTCTGGTTAGTATAACCAGAAGCTCTGGTTAGAGGAACAAGAGGGGCTCTAGTCCTGTATTTGATAAAAATATTTCTAAGTCTGGTTTTACAACCAGAGGCATGCTGAATTGTATGATTTATGAAATTATGCTCTTATTATATAGAAAGTTGATTTTAAATAATGTTTTGGTGATCTTCACCCTGCAACTACAAGGAAAAAGGAATCTCACTAGACCTTCAGGTCTAACGCTCATTTTGTCTTTCAAATATGTATTTTGCAGGAATAGCTGAGTACAACGATAGTAAAAGGAAAGGGAAAATATAACTTGTTCTCTTATATGCATAGTTATGTGAAGACCAATCTATAGATGTGTTATGAAGATTAAATGTTATATAGTACATGAACACGTATTTTGGAATTTTTGAGTTGTGTATTTTGTATCTTAGTTTTCTTGTACTATGGACCTTAGTGGGATAATACATGTATTTCTCTGAATAAATTATGTGTAATATGCAATGTGAGATGTGGGGTGTTATAATACACTTGGGTCTTCTTTCTCAGATCCAAAAGTGAAGCAACTGAGGACATCATATCGTTCATCAAGAAACTAGAAGTACTTAACAATATTAAAGTACGATCTATTAGAAGTGACCATGGTACTGAGTTCAAAAAACAGTACTATGGATAACTTCTTTGAGAACAAGGGAATCTCTCACAAATTTTCTTCAGTGAGAACTCCTCAGCAAAATGGGGTCGCTGAAAGGAGAAATCGAACAATCATTGAGGCTGCTCGATCAATGCTCAGCGAGTCCCATCTCCCTACAACTTTCTAGGCTGAAGCTTTTAACACTGCTTGTTTCACTAAAAATCGGTCGCTGATCATTAAGAGGTTCAAGAAAACAGCTTATGAACTTTTCCATGGGAGAAATCCCTCTATTAGCTTTCTACATATCTTTGGTTGCACGTGTTATAACAAGTGAAGAGCTTTTATGTTCTTATATTTATTTCTTGTAGCGAATCTTTTCGTTTTGATATTTGTAATTTTGTGAACCTTAGATTGTTTAGATAGGTTTCTTACTTTATCTCTTTCGCAAACAATCTGTAAAAATTTGTATTGATCTTTCTTTATCACTATATAATTTTTAATAGTGTAGATACTCTTTGATATTTGTAATTTTTAATAGTGTTTGTATTCACGCCCCTTTCTACAAACTTATTACCTATAACTCTTGTAGATCCGATTGGGACCAACATGATCTTTCCTCTTGAATTTCCCTTTTTCAAGTGTCTGGTCAGTTAGAGCCTTGTCTAACTCCAAGCCGTATTTTAGTTGTAGCAAATGTTTCTTCAGCTCTTGTTCAACACAGAGGGATTCTTCACATTCAGCTTCTGAAAGGAAATCAAGCTCACTACGTCTAGAGGTATGAAGAGGAATTTTTACTCTGAATTGATCGAGATGACTTACTAGTTGAGCCATCCTCTGATCGTTATCAACTTTTGAACACTCAGATTGTCTCGAACACTTCCTGTTATTAAAGTGTTGGCTTCATCATTATCTTCATCGTCCTCTAGGGTTTCAAAATATGGGAAATGGGCTTAGAGACCAAGAGGGTTTGTTGTAGAAAGACATAGAGAGATAGGGGTAGAAGTTTCAGTTTCTCAGGAAGGAGGTACAAACTTGGAGGTGAATGCATCCTTAGATGGATTAACTGCTCCTAGAACTAGGGCAAGGTTTTTTTCAGCCACTCCTTTGCCTTTTCCATGGAATACTTGTTCCCTAATGCTTTCTCCCTCTAGGAAGCATGTTCCCTAAGGGATATTCCTTTAGTTGGTTGTCTTGCAATGACTTGGATACATATATCATCATGATCATCTTCACCACCAAGATCAGTACCTGCATTTGGAAGTTGAGGTTCAAATTCCTCATCATCATTCTCATCTTCTTCACCTTAATCATCAGCATAGGTGGAAGGATGAAGGTCCTGATTATCAGCAGCAACAACATCAATAGAAGTAACCATGGCATCATCATCACTGATGGCATCATCATCACCAATGGCATCATCATCATTGATGGGTTCGAAGATGGGTTCCTTGGCGTACTCAGCAACAAGATTCAGAGCATCTGCTGGAAGGTTCAGAACATCTTCATTTGAAGCATATTCAACAGTCTTTTCTATATTGATATTTTCCTCTTGGTCCTCGTTAGATTTCTCCCCCTCTTTGTCATAATCAATATTTATGCCTGGGAGAAGGAGGTAAGAGGCAAGGTTTTTTAGTTTGTGCTCGATGGAGAAAATAGCTTCAGCTTGAAGAAGATTGAAGGCAGTGACCTGATTCAGCTGTTGATGGTCAGCTTCTCTGAAAGCTGGGTCTGGGACGGGTGTTGGTTGCTGAAGGAGTTGGAAGATCCGTTCAAGGAGATCACCATACCTGGTAAGTTGGGCCTGAACTTCTTCAGCTTTGCTGGAGATTGCATCTACAACTTCAGAATTTTTCTGGACTTCCATCTTCATGGCATTCATCATATCTTTGACTTCACGCACATCAGCTTGGACAACCAAGAGGCCGTGAAGGGCATTGCCTGGTGCACTTTATCCATTTTATCAAGGACAGTGGCGACGACAGGCAACAACAACTTGACATCCTCAACCATGTCATAGGTTTCAGCCTTGATGATTAGGGGTTCATTCTCTATTAGACCTATAGAGAGAGAGAGCATATTTTTTAGCATAAGAAGTCTCTGGGTTAGTATCAGTAGTATCTGAAGGATTACCGCTGGGTATCTCTAATGCGTTGTCTTTGGGATCAGCAACAAGTATCTAAGGAGATTCAAGATGAACATCCTAGGTCTTATGCCGATGGCTTCACCAATGGTGGGGACAACCACCATGGGATCATTACCGCATGTAACCAAGAAGGAGGGGAGGAGAGAACAGTTGAGAATAGAAGTAGAGGATTAACATTGGCAATGTCGGGAATCACACATTCAGTGATTTTAGTCACTAAAGTGGTATGGCTAGGAGCTACAAATATGACAGCATTTGAAGAGATTGCTGAAGTGCTTGGGAGGGTTTCAACAAGTGCCTCGGGGGTAAGGCAAATTTCAATAGTTGAGGCCTATTTAGAGGTCTCGGCTAGATTTATTGGTTTCCCTTTTTTGGATTTCTTATCCCTCTTTGAGGGAGTAAGAGGGGCTTCAGATGGTCTTCTCTTAGGAGAGGATGAGGTGGTAGTGGCAGGGATAGAATGAGGCGTGTTTTCCATAGTCTTAAACACTAAAGAAGTAGGAGGAGGAGGACGGGCATTGACTATTTTCAGCATGGGAACGAATAGGACAACGTCTAAAGGCTTTGTTTTGTGATCAAGAATTCTTTATCCAAGCAGACAGATAGGAAGGCCACTCTTAATGGGGTGCATAGTAGCAAGGATCCTGGGGAGAATATCACTGAGGAACCTGGTGTAAGGGACAACTTTCTCACGCTGATGCTTGTTCAGCTTCAACACCAGATAATCAAAAATCAGCTTCCTGAAGTTGATGTTGAAGTTTATAAGAACAGGTTCAGGTGAAGGTTCAATATTAGAAACTGGAATAGGTTGAATATCTGGTTGAGGTATAATATTTTCGTCTTGTTCGACTGAAACCTCTTGTACTTCAGAATTTTCACCCTCTTCCCACAGAACTGAATTGTTCGGATTTTCCATCTCTATTTCTTTATCCACTACTTCCGTTTTCTCTTCTGTTTCAGTTACTAGCACATCGGGAGATGGACCAGATAATTGTTGTTCACTTGGAATGTCCCTGGACAAAACATTACACTGATTAGATTTATTTTCAAAAATATTTTTCATAAAAGTTCTCAAATAAAGAATCTAACTTAGCTTTATCAGAATTAGACGACTTAGGTTGATCAGGTTTATGCGTAGTATTAATTATCAGCCCGGGTCCTGAACTGAATTGTTCAGAAGCCACATCAATGACTTCATCAAAGGATATGTTCACACTTTCATTGATGATTTTGCTCCTTTTATTGTAGACCCTATACGCAATAGATGTCTTTGAGTAGCCAACAAAGACTGCTTCATCAGCTTTAGCAGCGAACTTCCCTCTGTACTCTTTGTCATTTAAAACGAAGCACCTGCAACCAAAAACTCGGAAGAATTTGATATTAGCTATTCTTTTATTCATTATATTATACGGAGTTTTACCAAACCTTTTGTTTACGAGAGAGCGGTTCTGGATAAAACAAGCAGTCGCCACTGCTTCGGCCCATAAAAATAATGGATGTTTGGAGCATGTAAGTAATGTTCGTGCCGCTTCCACCAACGTTCTGTTCTTTCACTCAACGACACCATTCTATTGTGGTGTCCAGGCTGCTGAAAATGTATGTGAAATACCAATGGATTCGAGGAATGAACCGAGTGTGTTGTTCTTGAATTCAGTTCCACTTTCAGTTCTGATTTTCTGAACTTGAAGTTGTAGATTATTTTGGACTATATTCAAGAATGAAATAATTGTCTCGGCTGCTTCATCCATTGACCGCAGAAAATGAACCCAGGTATATCAGGAATAGTCATCAACTATGACCAGCACATACTTCTTACCGTTTATGCTTTGGACTCGCATAGGATGGCAGAGATCTATATGGAGTAAGTGTAGAGGACGTTCGGTGTTGAACTCTGTCTTCAACTTATGTGATGCTTTCTTCAGTTTACTCATCTCACATGTGCCGCATACGTGGTCTTTATGAAACTTCAGGTCTGGGATGCCGTTGACCAAGTTGTCACATACCAACTTGTTGAGATACTTGAAATTTAAGTGTGAAAGTCGCTGATGCCATAACAGATTATGCTTCAAGGATTCCTTGGATATCAAGCAGACGTCAGTGTCCACTTGTGTATTGGATAGGTCAATCATGTAGAGATTTGATCTTCAAATTCCAGCAGACGTCAGTATCCACTTGTGTATTGGTTAGTATCCACTNGAGATTTGATCTTCAAATTCCAGCAGACGTCAGTATCCACTTGTGTATTGGTTAGTATCCACTTGTGTATTGGATAGGTCAATCATGTAGAGATTGGATATCAAGCAGACGTAAGTATCCACTTGTGTATTGGTTAGCTTTAAAACAGACTTCTAAATTTTTATCACAAAATTGACATATGCTAAACAGATTATGTCCAGGTCCTTCGACAAATGACACTTTCTTAATTATTAAGTTCCTAGAAATTACGTCACCGTATCCAAGGATAGGCGCGTATTGATTGTTTCCAAATCTTACCGTACCTCTAAAAGATTCAACATAGTTAGCTAATAGTTCTTTTCTACCAGTCATGTGCTTAGAACATCCGGAGTCTAAGAACCACAAATGACGGTTAACTTGCAAAAGTGAATCAATTTGGTTTTGGTACCCATTTTAGTTTTTTATCTTTAAGCACGGTTTTCATTGGTGGTATACTGTAGGTACCAAACCAACGTTCTTTAAAATACAATTTCTTAGATAAAGCAAAAAACGTAAAATGCATGAAATGATAAGGTTTAAAAGAAGTAAAAGACTTAAGTAACTCATTCAATCCACATGGAGAACAATTATTTTTACTATTTCTAATATCAAACAATTCATCATCTGAATATCTTTTTACAGACTTATTTAATATCGAATCATTTAATACAGATTTAGTAAAATTATTCTTCTTCTATTGAGTTGAAGATTTGTCTTCTTCTTTTACTCTCCAAACTGTCTTAAACTTCAACGCCTTATCTGAAATAGGAAAAATAAAATCATCAGATTTAATTGAAAGACGAACTTTTTGTTTATTTTTCTTTTTAAGCTTCTTCTGTTTTCTCGAATTCTTTTTTGATTTATTCTTTTTATAGTACACATCCTCGGAAACAGGTTTTTGATTAAAATTCTTTTCAAAATCTAAAGTTAAATCGGAATCCTCAGTCATATTATTTTTAACAATAAAATCTTCATGACTGGGTAATTTCTTTGAAAAATCAAATTGATCAATTTCATTATCTAAACAAACATCTGAATTTAAGATATTTGAAAAATTATTTTCTTCATTAAAATTATTAATTTCTTCTGAATTAGAAGCTTCACTTAATGATTTATCGCACGAAAAATACTTAGACTCAACATGTTCCGTTTTTACTTTAGAATTTTGTAATTCTTCAATTTTATTTAAAAATTCTTGTTTTTGTTCATTATTTGAAAGTCGTTCTTCAGTTAAAATATTTGCCAACTGAACCACTTGTTTTTCTAAAATTAGATTAGGAGTATAAAGCTTTGGTTCAGCAGACTTTGATTCAAGCTCTGCCTTTGAATAACTGTGAAAATAATCTGTTGAAAGTGCAGAGTTATAACTTTCATTTAGGTTTGTATAATCAAACGGAACTTGCATTTTGTCTTTTCTTTGTTGATTGTAATTTTCTCGTTGTTCCACCTCATCAGAAAATTTTGTAAATTTTACCGAAAACTCGGGACTGCAATCAAGATATTCAAATTTGTATAAGGTCGGGGCATAATATAAATATTTTCCTAAAAAATTCGGATTTTCATACCCTAACCCTTCCCGATGATTAAAAAATCTTGTTTTAGATGGTTTGTTTAGGAAAATGGTTTGATCAGTTTGTCCTCTTTTATACAAAACTTCCTCTTTAGACTTCAATTTTTCATTTAACTGAATTATTTGAAGTTCAAGCTTATTTATTTTCACTATTTGTTTTTCATTAACCAATTGTAATGATTTATCTTGTTCCTTTAAATCAGATAATTCGGCTTTTAAGATATTGGATTTTTCATCAAATAATTTGGACTCAGATAACAAAGATTTAGCCCAGTCCAAGTTTCCAGCATTTTCATCAAATAGTTTGATGTATTTATCTCTTTACGTTTTTAATTCTTTTTCAAAATTGTTTGAACGCATTTTTTCTGATTTTTAGTTCTTGTTGGAAAGATTGGAGTTTGAGCATCATCTTATGCATCTGTGTAATGCATGATTGCTCCAATACCTCTTCCTTCATTTCCGCACTCTGTTCTTCTTCTTCATCTGAAGAACAAAATCAGATTTAGCCATCAAGCACACGTGTGCAACCGCTTCAGTTTCTTCCTCTTCATCTGTCTGAATCAACCAGTGATCATCCTCTGCCATGAGTGCTTTCCCGGCATCTCTTTGTTTAGAGAGAATAAATTTATTTTGGTAGTAGTCAGTAGTTTGAGTTACCGGCTTTCTACAATTTACAGCAAAGTGGCCTAGCTTGCCACAGTTATAGCATTTTGTGTTATCATCAGCTACACCTTTGACAAATTTCTTCTTCTCTTCCGGCTTCTTCTTGTACTTCTTCTGGAACCTCTTTTCATAATATTTTTTCTTCTTCTCCCCAAATTTGTCTTTGAATTCATATTTTGATCCTGACGAGAATCTTTGGTTGTTCGAGTGTTGCTGTTTCGGGAATTTCTTTTGGAATGCTTTAGTTAGCATCGCCATGGCATGTTTAATTTCTGACATTTCAGAGTCTGAATCTGAGATGTTACTTTCTTCTTCTTCAGATTCACTTGATTGGCTTACTTCCTTTACTTGCCTTCCAGATCTGCTCTTTGCTTTCTTCTCTTTCTTCTCAGATACGAAAGCCAAGGGTCAACAACTTCCTTCTCTTTCTTCTTTTTGGAATTTCGGATCTCCAAAAATTCTTCCTCGTTCTGCTTTAGAGTTTCATAGATTTCATGTACATCAATATCAGATAATGATTTATTGAATCTAATATGATTAGCAAATGGTTTCCACTCTGGTTGAAGATTGTTGAGGAATTTAACATTTATCTCTATTACAGTTTTAGAGATTCCATTCTTTGTAAGATCATTTAGCAGTCTAGTAAGGCTATCATAAACATCATCAAGGCTCTCACCATCTTTAGCCTTGAATTCTTCGTATGCTGATATGCAATTAGTAATCTTCAACTGAGTTCCCTCTCTAGAACCCATCATTATCTTTTCAATTTGAACCCACATGTTGTGACCAGATGATTTATTACTAACAAAACTGGTGTAGATGTCATTGGTCAGTGCTTGCATCATGTAGGACTTGCAAAGCACATCAGCATGGGCTCTCTCCTTTTCTTGAGCTGTATATCTGAAATTTTTATTGATAACTCTCTGAGCAGGTCTGCCTTCTTCTGGAACAGCAGGTGTCTCTTGGTAGAACACTGCAGGACCTTCCATTATCAGATTACCTTCCTTCATTCTCTCTATAAAGTTGAGAAATCTATCTCTCTATTGATTATAGTCTCCTCGAAACAGCACTGGTGGCTTGGTGTCAGTACCAATAGCCATTGCTCTCTTGAACTCATTTTATCAGTTAGTATGATTTAGGATCAACTGCAGTTCAAAATTTGTATTAAAGGATCAGTATTCAAAAATATCAGATAAATCTCAAACAAGAATATGCACGCATTCAAGACTTAGAAAAATTTAAGCACACAAGCTTATCCGGATTAGAAATCCGGTCAAGCTTATCCGAAATAGAAGTACAGACAAAAAGATAGATGTCACACCCCGTTAAAGCGGAAACACGAGGTGTAACAGGTAAGCGTGTCACAACAACAAATAATAAATAACATCATTCAAATTTTACAAAAGTTCAAATTTAACATCCATATTCGAGATGGAATAGAAAACTTCTTTACAAAAACTTCAATTCTGGACTTAATCGGTATCGCCATAATCATGCTCCGAACATTCATTTTTACTTACTTCCTGAAAATCATGAAACATAAAACAAATCAACTACAAAGAGTTGGTGAGTTCACGGGTTTTTGCATGCACAAAACATTACAATGCATAATTCAAAACTTGCAAAACTATACACAACTTTTGCACATAATAAATGTAAATTTATAACGATGTTTAGAAACTT
>NC_037529.1:30175348-30184261 GCF_001531365.2 Cynara cardunculus var. scolymus
TGATTAGACCAATAAAACATAGGTAATGTGCACCCCTTTCTGGGTGGGACTGTTAACACAATAGCGGCTATCCACAATTACCACGGCCCGGGGACATGCCCGAGTTAACAAGTAGCGTTTACGGACGGGGACTTTATTTGGAAACATACTCCCAAGCACATCAATTTAGCATTTATATTATGGTGCAAAACAGTAACAAAACTTGAATAAACAGTTCTTTAGCCCAATGGTTTTGACTAAACAGTTCTTTAGTCCAATACTTTTAAGCAATCCATTGACTAAACAGTTCTTTAGTCCAATGGTTTTAACAAGGCATCGACTAAACAGTTTTTTAGCCCAACGGTTTTATAAATAAACAGTATAGTTTGCATACATCATGCTTTTCCCCCAGTTTAAACAAACAAAAAACATTAAAAGTGGGGCCGTGAGAACTCACTTGTTAGACGATGATTATCCAAGGATTTGATGACGTCAAGCGCTGAACGTCCTGCCCTAACCTTCCTAAACTGTCCAATAACCAAAAATTAGATTACCTATGGGTTCTCGACAGAGATAAGGTCAAGTTATATCTTATGTAATGTCAATGAGTTTTATGAATTAAAGTTGATATTTTATTAATTTTTCTAAAAATAGTCCTGAAATGTGTATATTTTGTAATCAATTTCTCTGCACAAAAAGTTGCCATTTGGACAGAATATTAATTCTAAATCTGACATTTTTGTCTTCACAAATCATTGCCCAAAAAGGAACTTCTACAACTCCTTTTTATGCCCAAATTTTATACCCGCCAAAATAGGGAGTTAAATAGGCTTTTTCTCCCCAAATTTCAAGAACTAAAGATGGGTTTAAGGTAATCATCATTACCCTACTTCTTTTCAATGACACAGCCCCCAAAACAGATTGCACACTCTTCGAGTGGCGGCCATTTGGGGGTCTAAAATCATTATTTTCCGAAGATTTTAAATTTGATTTAAAGCTAACACATTCAGCTAGCTTCTAGAAGAAGATTCACCTATTTTAACGAGTTTTTACAGAATATAACCAATTTAAGATGCATGCAAGATTCTGTCAGTGATGTTCTTTTCGCATGATAATCTTGCATTTAGAACTTCACGGTTTAGAACTTAACTTTATGGCCAAAAACCCACATGTAAGTAACTTTACCAACTTTTCTTGAGTTCTAATCGTTTGCAGATCATAGATTACCATCATTTGGAAGACATTTTCATGTCATTGATGTATAATCTCCCACCTTAGATTCTCCAGAATGTTCATTTTATAAAAGATCAAGAAAAAGTGTAGAAAGTGGGGAAAATCTTGATGGAGATCGGGAATAATGAAGCTAGTCCCTTACCTTTTGAATGAAAACTTGAATAATCCTCAAGGCGGATTAAGTTCTTAATGATGCTAGAAGGTGAAATCGGCTGGAGAGTGAGTTCTAGAGAGATGAGAGGTTTATGCAAAGTGAAGATGATAATGAGAATTTTCAATGAAATCGAGGTATTTATATGAGGGATTTAAAAAAAGAAATGGGCCGGCCTCAAAGGCCCAAGTCCATTTAAAATTATTTTTCTTTTAAACAATTTATGCCCCATTAGATTTATATCAAAATACAATTTGTTAAAGATATTATTATTGTTATTAAATCAAAACTTCACCTTTTTGGCCAAATTATTTGGGCATTCAAATGAGACTTTTATATTTTTAATTTGGACTTTATAATATGAACTTTATTATTTTTGGAGCATTTGATAATATATTTTGGCATTACATACGTTAACTTTATCCGCTACTTGTCGAAACAAGTTCACTGAACTATAATTTGGGAACTAAGACAGATGAATTCCAATCAATCATGACTAGATCCTATATAAATATAGCTCTAAATATGAGTACTCTACAAAGGTGCTAACCTGATGCTCCAAGAGKGACGGATGTCACAGTCTCCCCAAGTCAGAAAAATTTCGTCCCGAAATTTATTTGTCAGTCCTTAACTCTGGACTCGATTGGGAACAGTGGGGGTACTTGCTTTTCTTGAAATCCTCTCTTTCCCACGTATATTCCGGTCCATGTCTCAAAGTCCAATGAACTTTAACAATTGGGATTTTGCTATGCCTCAGCTGTTTGACTTTTCTATCCATGATTTATGTTGGTTGTTCAATAAAGCGCAGATGTTCGTTAATTTGCACATCTCCTAATGGCATGACTAGAGTTTCATCGGTTAAGCATTTTCTGAGATTTGACACATGGAATGTATCATGAATAGCGCTCAGCTCTTGTGGCAGTTTCAACTTATATGCCACTGGTCCAATTCTCTCTGATATTTCAAATGGACCAATATATCGAGGACCCAATTTCCCTCTTTTCCCAAATCGCATTATTCCTTTCCATGGAGAGAATCTTAGGAGTACTTTATCTCCTTTTTGAAATTCTAATTGTTTCCTCCGATTATCAGCATAACTTTTTTGGCGATCTCTTGCAGCCTTGATTCGATCCTTGATGACTACAATTTTGTCGGTAGTCTCTTGGACAATATCAGGTCTAGTTAGTTGTCGATCTCCAATTTCTAGCTAACTGAGTGGAGATCTGCATTTACATCCATATAACACTTCATAAGGCGCACATTGAATACTGGTGTGATAGTTGTTGTTGTATGCAAATTCGACTAACGGAAGGTGCATATCCCAGCTTCCACCAAAATCTACGGCACATGCGCGCAACATGTCTTCAAGTGTCTGGATTGTTCTTTCCGTTAGCCCATCAGTTTGAGGGTGGTATGAAGTACTTAGATCCAGACATGTACCCAACCCTCTTTGAAGTGATTGCCAAAATCTTGACGTAAATCGACTGTCCCTATCCGAGATAATGGAGATAGGTACTCCATGTCGAGTAATGATTTCATTTATGTAAATCTGTGCCAATTTCTCCATCTTATAATCTTCTCGGATCGATAGAAAATGAGCAAATTTCGTCAGTCGATCTATAATCACCCAAATTGCATCATGCCCTTTTACAGTTCTGGGCAGCTTTGTGATGAAATCCATCGATATTTGTTCCCACTTCCATTGGGGAATCTCGGGTTGTTGAAGTAGACCGGATGGTTTTTGGTGTTCTGCTTTGACCATTGCACAAGTTAAACATTTGCCTACGTGAAGTGCAATGTCTTTCTTCATTGCAGGCCACCAATAGTTTTCCTTAAGGTCCTTGTACATCTTATCTGCTCCCGGGTGGACTGAGTATTTTGATTGATGGGCTTCATCCAAAATTATGGATCTAAGATTGCCAAACTTAGGTATCCAAACCTTGTCTCCCAAGTAATACACTCTATCTGATTTTAGTTGAAACTTAGTCTCTATGTGGTGTAGAGTTTCATTCTTCAAATTCTCCTTCTTTAATGCCTCTTTTTGATCCTCGAGAATTTGTTCCTTCAGACTGCTGATCACTATTGCTCCCAACGCTCTCACCCTTGTTGTCTTCACTCTTTCCTTTCTACTCAGAGCGTCGGCCACCATGTTTGCTTTGCCGGGGTGGTACTTGATTTCACAGTCGTAATCACTAAGTAGCTCAACCCATCTTCTCTGCCTCATATTTAACATCTTCTGGTTAAGGATGTGTTGAAGTCTTTTGTGATCAGTGTACACAGTGTATTTGGTACCATAAAGGTAGTGTCTCCAAATCTTAAGTGCAAATACTACGGCTCCCAATTAAAGATCATGCGTAGTATAATTCTTCTCATGCACTTTGAGTTGCCTTGAGGCATATGCAATGACCTTATCTTTTTACATTAGCACACATCCCAATCCTTCATGTGATGCGTCATAATAGACCACAAAGTTTTTCGAACCCTCTAGTAAGTATAAGATAGGTGCATTACATAGTCTTTGCTTAAGGGTCTTGAACGCTTCTTCCTGTTTCTCACCCCAGACAAATTTCTTGTCTTTCTGAGTTAAGGTTGTGAGTGATTGTGTGATTTTTGAAAAGTTCACGATGAATCGCCGATAATAGCCTGCCAAACCAATGAATTGACGAATTTCCGTCGGGGTTCTTGGGGCTTCCCATTTCTTAATGGYMTCAATCTTKGCAGGATCTACCTGAATCCCTTTTTCATTAACCACATGACCAAGAAATTGTAATTCACGAATCCAGAACTCGCATTTGGAGAAATTTGCATACAATTTCTGGTTCCGAAGTAGCTCTAATATCATCCTCAGTTGTTCCTCATGGTCCTCCTTGCTTCGTGAATAAATCAGTATATCGTCTATGAAAACGATTACAAATTTATCCAGGTATGGTCTGCAGACTTTATTCATTAGATCGATAAAGACTGTCGGTGCATTGGTTTGCCCGAATGGCATAACCAAAAACTCATAATGTCCATATCAGGTTCTAAATGCCTTTTTGGGAGTGTCCTCCTCTCAAATTCTCACTTGATGATATCTGGATCGCAGATCGATCTTTGAAAGGTATACAACACCTTGGAGTTGATCGAACAAATCATCAATCCTAGGGAGAGGGTATCTATTCTTGATGGTCAACTTATTAAGCTCCCTATAATCAATGCACATTCGCATTGACCCATCTTTCTTTTTGACGAATAGAACCGGTGCACCCCATGGTGAGAAACTTGGTCTTATGAATCCCTTATCCAATAATTCTTGGAGTTGGCCTGACAATTCTTGCATTTCTGATGGAGCCAATCGATATGGTGCTTTTGCCACTGGGGCAGCTCAAGGGATTAAGTCGATACCGAATTCGACTTGTCTCAGCAGGGGTAGTCCTGGTAAGTCCTCAGGAAATACATCAGGAAATTCCGGAACAACAGGGAAATCATTAATACATTTCTCTTTGACCTTCTTATCAACAACATGTGCCAAAAATGTGACATAATTCTTCTTTAAGTACTTTCGCATCATTATGCATGATACTATCCTAATTTTTCGATCTGACTCGTCGCCTCGAATTACAATTGGGCCACTTCCTTCTTGAGAAATTCGGATAACCTTTTTCGAACAGACTATTTCAGCTCGATTTTTGGATAGCCAATCCATGCCAATGACTATATCAAAGCTTCCTAACTCAATTGGAATAAGGTCTATGCTAAAATCCTTGTTGGCTAAACTTAATGTGCAGTCCATGATTATGTCTTTAGCCTTAATTTCTTGACCATTAGCAAATTCTATTCTATAGGCTTCTTTCAACCTTTGGGGTCTTAAGTCAATCTTCGGCTTAAAATCTAGTGAAACAAAGCTTCTATCTGCCCCTGAATCAAATAATACCGATGCAAATTCATTATTCAGGAGAATTGTATTTGTAACCACATTGGGATCATATCTAGCTTCCTTTGCTCCAATCTCAAATGCTCGCCCCGTGCTTGACTTTCTGGTTTCCTTGATTGCTTGATCGGGCTTGGTTAGCATTTTTTCCTTGTTTTCTCTTTGGGCAAACATTCCTTATGTGGTCCGGACTCCCACAATCAAAACATAACCGCTTCCTGCAATCTTTCGCGGCATGACCACCTCTGTGGCATCCTTGACAGATGATACAATTTCCCTAGTGTGGATATTGGCATTTGTTGCACTTAGGCTTGTTTCCTTAGTTCACCACCTGGGTTTGAACCCCAAAATTCCCTGCTACTTTCCTATTTTTGTCCAATCTTCCCCCAAATCTTCAATTCCCATGCTCCTCCGTCTTTCTTTTTCCATTAGCGAATTCTCAAGATCGAACAACATTATTTGTGAGCTTGGTGGCAATGTCTATTGCCTCCTGAAGGGTCTTTAGGTTTGCCGAGGTGATGTTTCCTTGAATCTCTGGAGACAATCCCCAAATATATCTCTCTATTCGAACTTCCTCAGGTGTCACCAGATGTGGCACTAGGTTTGCTAATTCATGGAATCGAGTAGTGTATGCAGCTATGTTTTTCCCCTGTCATCTCATGGTTCCATAACTCCATTTCCAATTTTTGGAGTTCACTTCTTGGACAATATTCGTTTTTAAGTAATTTTTTGAACTCTTCCCATGAGAGTTGGTTAGTAGATTCCCTACCCCTAGTCTGAACTAAGGAGTTCCACCATGTCAGCGCTCGACCTTGCAGTAAACACGCAACATATTCTACTTTTTTTGATTAAGAGCATTTACTAATATGGAGGACAGATTCCATACTCTCAATCCAGGTTAGTAATCCTACGGCTCCCTCGGTTCCATGGAATTCCTTTGGGTTGCAAGATCTGAAGGATTTATAAGTGCACTCTCTGGGTGTTCTAGGCTCGGAATTGTTTGGTTGGTTAGCGTTCAATCCTGCCGCTACCTGGCTGACAATGTTGGGGAGTGCAGCCAATAGTTGTTCTGATACGAGTTGTGCAACCTCAGGGTTTTCTCTTCTTGGCGGCATTTTCTAGAGCCTAAGTTAGAAAGGAATTTTCTCATTAATATGTCAATAACAAGGACAATAATTTCCAGTCATTTAAATGATGCGAGGGATATTCATCGAAGGGATATCATTCAAGCATTTATATAACCAAAAAGAAAAAATCTTATATTCAATCACGATTTGACATAGACAAACATTTTTCAAAAGACATCACAATTTCATTGTTGACTACAGCCTATCAAAACAATTCGTGGATTTTTTTGAAAAAAGAGGGAGTATCCTACCACTAGTCATCCTTCCTAGAACAACATCCATCCAATTAATATTCCTAATATCAGCATCATTATCCCACTCACCACCAACCATCAGTACAATCTTCTAATCTCCCGTCTTGCAGCAATGACGGCATCCATGTTTCTTATCATACGCTGGTGGTGCACTTCCATCACATCAGACAGGTTGTTCAAGATATGGTGGTGGTATCCCAGCCGAGTCTGGTGAACTTGAGTATCTGATTCGATTCTCCGCACCCATTCTCGCTCAGCCAGATTCATGCCCCGAGTGTAGGATGCAGGGACTCTGGTCACCACTTGAGAAATCCTGCTCCCTAGTTGTGGTTGGGATGACTCTCCTCTAACTCTAGCAGAGTTCTCAAATGTCACTCGTCGAGGCAGTGGAACATTTTTCCTCGGTGTAACTCTAATCCTGGAACCATGATAGGTTCATGGTGGGACATCGGGTACTGGATCCGATGGGGGTAATAGGGATGCTGGTGGGGAAGCAGATGCTCCGCAAGTCGCAGTGTCCTCATGCTCATATGGATCTAGATCTTCATTGTTGGATAAATTCCTTCTGGATCGGCGAACCACGTAACCGGATTCGTCGACCGAGTATTCACTAGGATCGGATGACGCCATAGTGATCTGCACATTAATAATCTTAGTTACTAAATGTACCATCTAAAAATGCTTAATGTCATAACAGAAGCTTCTAAGAAAGGCTAAGGATGGCAATCAAGCTAAGGCCTAGGGATAGTCCAAGTCTCTGGTTGTAGTACCACAGCCTCTGGTTGCTTTACCAGAGCCTCTGGTTGCAATACTAGACTTAGATAATTTTGGAGTTTAGTTTTATTGGTCCTCTGGTTCAACTTACATCATAGATCAATGGATCTCTGGTCCATTGACCTATTGTTCCTCATGCCTAGCAGATTAATGGATCTCTAGTCCATCGACCTCTGGTTTCTCATACTTAGCAGATCAATGGATCTCTTGTCCATCGACCTCTGTTCCTCATACCTAGCAGATCAATGGACCTCTGGTTTCTCTTACTTGACGGATCAATGGATCTCTGGTCCATCGTCTTCTGTTTCCTTCTAACCAGTGCTTCTGGTACAATCATGAATACTTAACAAATTTAAGGGATTTCTATCCCATCGCCTCTGGTCCTTCTAGCCAGAGCTTCTGGTTCAACATGGTTACTTTTTCTATCCATCGCCTCTGGTTCTTCTAACCAGAGCTTCTAGTTCAACATGGTTAGCATTTACATGAATTTTCTATCCATCGCCTCTGGTTCTTCAAACCAGAGGTTCTGGTCCAACATGGACACTTAACAGTTATATGGATTTTTCTATCCTTCACCTCTGGTTCTTCTAACCAGAGCTTCTGGTCCAACATGGACACTTAACAATTATATGGATTTTTCTATCCATCACCTCTGGTTCTTCTAACCAGCGCTTCAGTTTGGTCTAGGGGAATGGATATTGTGTGTCCCTAAAACACTGATCAATCTTCATATATCTTCATAGAATCATCGCAAGCTTTATGAACATTCAAAAACACATAAGGAGAACTTGAGAGAATTTGTCAAATAGTCAAACCTTCTATTATGTTCGTATTATTACAATGAAGCTCTCATCTACAAATTATAAAGACTAACCACTATTTATATGGTCAAACTAACAAACACAAGTCAAAGTCAAACTCCTATAAGAAAGTCAAACACGCTGACTTTTACAATTATAGACTATATTTAACTTTCAAGACGAATACAATTAATACTGATTTTTCAGTCCTAACATTCTCCCCCTTTGTATTCAGACTTGAAATAAAATTCTACGCTTTAGAGTCCTTGTTTGAACTTTAAAACATTATGCACAATATGTCTTCTTCAAAAGAAATCTTCAACTTGAAATCTTCAAGTAATCAACTGTTGAAAAAGATCTTCTAGCATTCTCCCCCTTGAATGTAGAACCACAGTGATCTTCTCTTTTAACAATGTAGAACAAATACAAAAACAAYTTTCAGAAACACTGTACAAGATGTGATCTTCAAAGAATCTTCAGATAACAAATCTTTAGTAAACTTTTGTATAGATGATCTTCACATTCAACATCTCTCAGTCGTTGTAGCACACAAATAATCTTTTTGTAATTATCTTCAGTCGCGCTTCTATTGAGTCTTTTGCCAACACTAAAGTTACTCCCCCTTGATCTTTGCATCAAATTCCCTTTAAAATGTTCGGAAATGAATATTTCATTCATTATTACA
>NC_037529.1:30186624-30194714 GCF_001531365.2 Cynara cardunculus var. scolymus
TCTTTCTTTTCTTTAGCATTCTTCGCTCGTTCCAAAATTATAAGCTGCTTAAAATCCTAGATTTGCTTTAGAAGCATCTTTGCATTCAGCTCGAGAGAGTTAATCTTATTCTCGTTCAGTTCCAAACTTTCTTTCAACTTCCATAATCCTCTTATTTTCTATCTCCATCTCTTTCCTTTCAGCATTTAAAACCTTTTCAGCGTGTAAAACCTTTTCCTTTTCTAATTCCAATAATTTTCTTAACTCAGTAAAATCCTCAATCTCTGTATTATTCCTTGGAGATTTTTTCTCAATTAAAAACGCACTTTTAACCTCTTTGAGTTTATTGAAAAGATCTTTATTCGCTTTACTCCAAGTCATCAAATTATCATTAAAATCATTTTCTATATAACGGAGAGTGTTCTCGTATCTTTCAATCATACACCCAAATTCCTTCTCGATTCTTTCACATTCTTCTTTATGATTTTTCTTTAAAACGTTGATAAACACTTTCTCCTTATAACCGTCAACGCACTTTTCCAAATGAACAATTTTCTCTCTGAGGTACTCATATGAAGCTGCCATTTTTAAAAAAATTGATCAGTTAAGGATCTATGCAGTGAAATCATGTAAAAGAAATAAGAATAGTTAAGCTCAAAAGAATTGAAAAACACTAAAACTGAAAACACACACAAAACAGATAAACAAAATGATCCAAAAAAAATCTAAAAAAGAAATTAAATCATAACAAATATTATAAGTCCAAGATGAATTGATTGAGCGGTTTAGCAAACCGGATACTTCGATGCAAAAAAAAATATGCTAAGACCAAAACCGTTCACTAGTCCGTTCAAGGATTGTACGGTTTAAACCTTGTCCGCTAAAGCAATGTGTGCGGATTATTTCTTCGCTCAAGGAAACTCAGAATCCGCTCAAGATGTGTGCGGATTACTTCTCCGCTCAAGCAATGAAACAAACTTACTTATCCGGACACTTATCCGGTCAAGAGATGATCGGTTTATATGAACACCGGTCAAGAGGTGATCGGTTTATATGAACACCGGTCAAATTGTGCGATTGACTTATCTGAGATTTATGCGAATCCGGACAATTATCCGGTCAAGACTTCTACGGTTTAGCTCCTTAATCCGCTGAAATGATGTGCGGTGTAACCTGTATCCGCTCAAACTTGAGATGTATCAAACAATGTAGCAATTTGGTTCCAAGACCTTGTGCGATTCCTTATCCGGTCAAGAAGATTATGCGGTTTAGCTTAAACCGCTCAGGGTTTGTGAAGAAAAAAAAACCGCTCAAGAAATCCGTTGAAGCTGTGTGCGGTTTAGTATAAACCGCTCAAGCTTTCGATTAATCCACTCAAGTATCCGCTCAGGTTGTGATCAGTTTAAACTTGTCCGCTCAAGAATCCGCTCAAGTACACCGATCAAGCTATGTGCGGTTTAACCTCAGACTCTGAAACCGATTGAAGCAATGAAACAACCGGTGAACAATCCGGTCAATGGTTGTGTGGCTTATCTCTTTATCCGCTCAATTTAGGATTTGGACGGTTTAACAAAAAAATTAAGAGAAATCAAAATTAAAAACAGATCAAAAACTATTGAAAACACAAAAACAGAGGAACTTTTAAAAAGAATGGATAAAAAACACTGGTTTTAAAAAAAATTCAAGAACACGAAAAAAAAAATTTAAAACTCAAAAACCGATTGAATCTTGAAATGCAATGATCAAATCACAAAACTTTATGAATAACAAAGATTCACAATGCAATTTCGAGCATTTTGATCATGATTTAAACACAAAAACACAAGAATTTTAACAAAAATCGGATCAAAACATAAAAAAAATGAAGAACACGAAGAACATAAAAAAAATTTAGAAAAAAAAAAATTCACTTAAATCTTGAAGAATCTGATTTCTTCATCTCTGATCTCTTGCAATCCTGCTTTGATACCAATTGTGTGTCCCTAAAACATTGATCAATCTTCATATATCTTCATAGAATCATGGCAAGCTTTATGAACATTCAAGAACACATAAGGAGAACTTGAGAGAATTTGTCAAATAGTCAAACCTTCTATTATGTACTTATTATTACAATGCAGCTCTCATCTACAAATTACAAAGACTAACCACTATTTATATGGTCAAACTAACAAACACAAGTCAAAGTCAAACTCCTATAAGAAAGCCAAACACGCTGACTTTTACAATTATAGACTATATTTAACTTTCAAGACGAATACAATTAATACTGATTTTTCAGTCCTAACATTCTCCCCCTTTGTATTCAGACTTGAAAGAAAATTCTGCGCTTTGAGTCCTTGTTTGAACTTTGAAACAWTATGCACAATATGTCTTCTTCAAAAGAAATCTTCAACTTGAAATCTTCAACTTGAAATCTTCAAGTAATCAACTGTTGAGAAAGATCTTCTAGCAGATATTCATAAATTATGCAACACACACAAAGTCATGTTTTTCACACAGTCCTTCTATTATATGCAAATTCTTAGTACCACGATCAAGTCCTTCTATTATATGCAAATTAAACATAGGTGATCAGGCTTTGTTTAATTGACGTATAATAATGTGACCCGCTTTGCATGAATAGGTATATTTTTAAGTCACTTGGAAACTGCTTTGAAAAAAAAAAAATTTGGTTATAGTTTATGGCTTTTAAGGAAAAACCGATGTTCTCTATAACCGAGGCTCTGATACCAAATCTGTCACACCCCGTTAAAGCGGAAACACGAGGTGTAACAGGTAAGCGTGTCACAGCAACAGATAATAAATAACATCACTCAAATTTTACAAAAGTTGAAATTTACATCCATAATCGAGATGAAATAGAAAACTTCTTTACAAAAACTTCAATTCCGGACTTAATCGGTATCGCCATAATCATGCTCCAAACACTTCATTTTTACTTACTTTCTGAAAAGCATGAAACATAAAACAGGTCAACTACAAAGAGTTGGTGAGTTCATAGGTTTTCGCATGCACAAAACATTACAATGCATAATTCAAAACTAGCAAAACTATATACAACTTTTGCACATAATAAATGTAAATTTATAAAGATGTTTAGAAACTTGAGACGCTAATGAGCCTTTCCTGACCAATGTGCCCCATTATTTTACGAACGACCATAAGTAGCCCATACACTTACTTAGGTCCCACAATTTGTAATAATACTAATTCAGCGGTGGTCCAAATTCCACATGATTAGACCAATAAAACATAGGTAATGTGCACCCCTTTCTGGGTGGGATTGTCAACACAATAGCGGCTATCCACAATTACCACGGCACGGGGACAGGCCCGGGGACATGCCCGAGTTAACAAGTAGCGTTTACGGACGAGTACTTTATTTGGAAACATACTCCCAAACACATCAATTTAGCATTTATATTATGGTGCAAAACAGTAACAAAACTTGACTGAACAGTTCTTTAGCCCAACGATTTTGACTAAACAATTCTTTAGTCCAATAGTTTTAAGCAAGGCATCGACTAAACAGTTCGTTAGTCCAATGGTTTTTAACAAGGCATCGACTAAACAGTTTTTTAGCCCAACAATTTTATAAATAAACAGTATAGTTTGCATACTTCATGCTTTTCCCCCAGTTTAAACAAACAAAAAGCATTAAAAGTGGGGCCGTGAGAACTCACTTGTTAGACGATGATTATCCAAGGATTTGATGACGTCAAGTGCTGAACGTCCTACCCTTACCTTCCTAAACTGTAAAATGACCAGAAATTAGATTATCTATGGGTTCTCGCCAGAGATAAGGTAAAGTTATATCTTATGTAATGCCAATGGGTTTTATGAATTAAAGTTGATATTTTATTAATTTTTCTAAAAATAGTCCTGAAATGTGTATATTTTGTAATCAATTCCTCTGCACAAAAAGCTGCCATTTGGACAGAATATAAATTCTAAATCTGACATTTTTGTCTTCACAAATCATTGCCCAAAAAGAACCTTCTACAACTCCTTTTTATGCCCAAATTTTATACCCGCCAAAATAGGGAGTTAAATAGGCTTTTTCTCCCCAAATTTCAAGAACTAAAGATGGGTTTAAGGTAATCATCATTACCCTACTTCTTTTGAATGACACAGCCTCCAAAACAGATTGCACACTCTTCGAGTAGCGGCCATTTGGGGGTCTAAAATCATTATTTTCGGAAGATTTTAAATTTGATTTAAAGCTAACACATTCATCTAGCTTCTAAAAGAAGATTCACCTATTTTAACGAGTTTTTACAKAATATAACCAATTTAAGATGYATGCAAGATTCTGTCAGTGATGTTCTTTTCGCACGATAATCTTGCATTTAGAACTTSACGGTTCAGAACTTAACTTTATGGCCAAAAACCCACATGCAAGTAACTTTACCAACTTTTCTTGAGTTCTAAACGTTTGCAGATCATAGATTACCATCATTTGAAAGACATTTTCTTGTCATTGATGTATAATCTCCCACCTTATATTCTCTAGAAAGTTCGTTTTATAAAAGATCAAGAAAAAGTCTAGAAAGTGGGGAAAATCTTGATGAAGAACGGGAATAATGAAGCTAGTCCCTTACCTTTTGAATGAAAACTTGAATAATCTTCAAGGCGGATTAAGTTTTTAATGACGCTAGAAGGTGAAATCGGCTGGAGAGTGAGTTCTAGAGAGAGAGTAGGGAGGTGAGAGGTTTATGCAAAGTGAAAATGATAATGAGAATTTTCAAAGAAATCGAGGTATTTATATGAGGGATTTAAGAAAAGAAATGGGCCGGCCTCAAAGGCCCAAGTCCATTTAAAATTATTTTTCTTTTAAACAATTTATGGCCCATTAGATTTATATCAAAATACAATTTGTTAAAGATATTATTATTGTTATTAAATCAAAACTTCATCTTTTTGCCAAATTATTTGGGCATTCAAATGAGACTTTTATATTTTTAATTTGGACTTTATAGTATCAACTTTATTATTTTGGAGCATTTGATAATATATTTTGGCATTACATACGTTAACTTTATCCGCTACTTATCGAAACAAGTTCACTGAACTATAATATGGGAAATAAGCCAGATGAATTCCAATCAATCATGACTAGATCCTAAATAAATATAGCTCTAAATATAAGTACTTTACAAAGGTGCTAATCTGATGCTCCAAGAGTGACGGATGTCATAATAGACTTGAATTTCTAACACACAAGTTATCTGGATTAGAAGTCCGGACAACAAAAGATCTCAAATCGCACACTTATCACGTAACCCAGAAGTGAAATACGGTGAAAAAATCTAATTTGGGTTAAAAATCTCAAATACGGACAATGCAAAATTCAATACGGATAAGGCACAAAAATTAATTTGGATTAAAAATCTCAAATCGGATGATTTCAACACTTAGTCAAATTTCCAAAATGAAATACGGACATAAAAAGTCAACAAGTCAACTAGTCAAGGTCAACTAAGTCAACTACTCAAAGTATGTAAAAGTCCGCTTAAAATCAATTCGATCAAAAAGTCAAAGTACGATCAATCAAAAACAATCAACAATTCAATATAAATCGCATATTAAACCGCTCAACCTTACACTTAAATCGCTCACCAAATCACTCAGGCTATAACCGGACTTCAATTAAATCGCACAATACACAAGATAAATCGCACAAAATTACAAATGACTTACCAAGCGGATTATCTAAATCGCTCACTAAATCGGACAAGAGTTGAATGATTTACCTCTTAATCCGATCAAGACTTACCCGGTTTAGCCTAATCCGATCAAACTCAATTCACACAAATATTAAAAGTATTAAATCGTACAAGCTTTAAGCGATATACAACTAAATCGATCAAGAGTTAATCGGACTAATATTAAAGCAAAAACACAAATTTCACACTTTTTCACCAAAATTTTGGATCAAAACATGAAAAATTATGAATTTTGAAGAACACTTCACAGTTTTCGAAAACTCAAAATTCGATCAAATAAGGTTCAAAACATGTATAAAATCAAAAACAGTGTGAATCAAATTTGTTCTAAATCAAAATGCGAATCTATCGATGTATGATTTATCAATTAACAACCAAAATTCAAACGATTTAAGCCTAAAATCATATTTTGGAACGAAGAATAGATGAAGAACACTATGAACACAGATCGATTTTTCCACCAAAATTCGTGCAAAATCTTGATAAATTTGTTTAATCCTCTAATCAAACTACTGCAACTTGCTCTAATACCAATTGAAATGTTCAATTCATACACAACTGATCAAGATCTTCAAGAACATTAAGAATGAGATGAAGAGAGAGAATAGATCACCAAAATCTCTTTGATTGCTTGAGAGAGAATTACAATGCTAATCTCATATTACAGAAATGTTAATGACAAGTTAATGACAATTACAAAGTAAACTACTATTTATACTAAGAAAAGTATAAAGCTAATCTATTATAAAGCATGTAAAATATGGAGAACTTGAATACAACAATAACGTACATACTTGAACCCAACATATCAACTTTAATCCATAAAAACTCATTGGCACTACATAAGGTATAAATTTACTTTATCTTTATCAAGACCCAATAGGTAATCTAACTATTGGATTACGGATTGTTTAGGAAAGTAGGGCGGACGTATTGTGCTTCAAACGTCATCAAATTCTTGGATATTCATCAGCAAACTTGTGAGTATTCACGGCCGCCACTTTTACTGCTTTTAGTTAATTAAACTGGGGGAAAAGCATGAAAGTATGCAAATTGTACTGTTTAATGTAAATATTTGGACTAAAGAACTGTTTAGTCAAAAATTTGTTGAAATTATGAAAATTAATTGTTATTGCACTATGATTAAATGATAAATTGATGCACTTGAGAGTATATTTTAACAAGTCCCCTTCCGTAAACGCTACTATTTAACTCGGGCACGTTCCTGGGCCGTGGTAATTGTGGATAGCTGCTATTGTGTTGATAGTCCCACCCAAAAACGAGTGCACATTACTTATGTTTTTATAGTCTACTCATGTGTGCGAATGGGCCACCGCTGAAGTAGTTCGTAAACTAATAGGGCACATTGGTCGGGTAAGGCTCAGTAGCGTCTCAAGTGTTAAAGCATCGATGGAAATTTACATTTATAACGTGCAAGTTATGTATTAGTTTGCAAGAAGTGATTTATGCATTGTAAATATTTTGTGCATACCCGTGAACTCACCAACTCTTTGTAGTTGACGTCGTTTTATGTTTCATGATTTTCAGGATAATAAGTAAGAATGGAAGTTTTGGAAGCATTTTATGATAACACCAGTTCACAAGTCTTTGTAACTTCTTCTGCAAATGATGTTGTTTTCATCGTGAACAGTAGGCTTATGAAATTTGTAAATTTGAGGATTATGTATTTTAATGTTTGTTAAACCCCACAATGCAAAATGTAAAAAGTAATGAAAAACAACAAGTGATGAAGAACCAGAAGACCAATGAAGACATCAAGGCAGAATCGACTAAGTCTGGAATTCAACCATTGGATCGATGGATAGTTCAACCATTGGACTGATGGACAAGTTCAACCATTGGACCGATAGACAAGTTCAATTAGAGGATCAATGGACAAGTCCAACGATACGATGGAAAGAGCATCCTCTGGACAAGCAACACTTAGAAGATTTTCCAGCACTACATCCAAGCATGCAATGAAGATTTGAAGATAAGGATGAAGTCATCATATCATGAATGACAGCTGGAGATGACAAATCAACAGCTGGAATTCAAGTTTATCTTATTGTTAATGTTTATCCATGTGAAAGATAAACTCTATCTGTTAGCTAGACGATTTGCTAGAAAGTAGCATTAAATAGTTATCTTCTTAATAGTTGTTTAGTATAAATAGATGATTAGGTCTATTGTAAAAATAAGGCTTTTACTCTTTGTTTTACGTTTATGATTTAATAAAGTAAAACTTTGAAGCACAAAATTGTTCTTAAACTTTCTTATTTTATTCTTGAGACTTCATAACTTTCTTCATTAAATCACTATAATTTGGTTACTCATAACTAGATTATTAGTGTTATTGAGAGATCTGGGATCAACAATTGG
>NC_037529.1:30197697-30199208 GCF_001531365.2 Cynara cardunculus var. scolymus
AAACGAGGACCCATTATGAAATGGGTACCTAAATCCCTTTAATTTGTCTTGCTGGACCAGCATATGCAACCATGGTACATGGATTCAGGTTGCTCCAGGCACATGACTGGTGATAAAAGTCAACTATCCTACTTCATCGAAAAATCTGGAAGCTCTGTGACTTTTGGAGACAACAGCAAGGGTTCAATCAAGGGATATGACACTCTCATCAAAGGCAATGACTCAATCAGCAAAATGGCTTATGTCGAAGGATTAAAGCACAATCTATTAAGCATAAATCAGTTCTGCAACAGAGGTCTTGAAGTAAAATTTAACAAAGGTCTCTGCATAATAGAAACAAAGTCCGGTAACCCAATCATCACAGCAAAGAGAGAAGGAAACCTCTATCTTCTCGATTTTGAGTCCTCTATGGGACAGGACACCCTCTGTCTTGTGTCTCATAAGAGCAATGAAAATTGGCTATGGCATCAAAAATTCTCACAACTCAACTTTGATGCGCTAAGAAAACTAGCCACACAGAATCTGGTCAAAGGAATTCCTGCTCTCAAATTCGAAAAATATCATCTGTGTTCAGCATGTGAGTTGGGAAAACTAAAAAGGGCCTCACATAAAACCAAGTCAGAGACCTCCTGCACCAAACCATTGGATATGCTTCACATAGAYCTHTGTGRACCRATATCCACTCAAAGCCTTTCTGGAAAGAAGTACATGCTGGTATTGGTCGATGAATATTCCAGATACACTTGGGTCGAATTCGTAAAGAAGAAATCAGATGTTCCACACCTACTCATTGGAGTGATGAAAAGACTATAAGTCCTTCTACAACAAAAGTTGGTGAAGGTTCGTAGCGATAATGGGACTGAATTCAAAAATGCCATAATTGATGACTATCTCTTCAATGAAGGCATAACGTAAAACTTTTCATCAGCAAGAACTCCACAACAAAATGGAGTAGTTGAACGACGAAATCGAACCCTCGTGGAAGCAGCAAGAACCATGCTCGTTTCATCGGAGTTACCACTCTCTTTCTGGGTTGAGGCCATTTCCACAGCTTGCTTCACCCAAAATCGACCCATCATCAACAAGAGACACCAGAAAACCCCATATGAGCTTATCAACCAAAGAAGACCAAACGTCAAATATTTTCATATCTTTGGGTGCAAATGCTTTGTACTCAAYGATAGAGAATATCTTGGCAAGTTTGACAAGAAAGCTAATGAGGGAATCTTTCTGGGTTATTCTCAAACCGCCAAAGCTTACAGGATATACATCAAGAGGACCAGAATAGTTATTGAAAGCATCAATGTGTCCTTCGATGACTCTACTCCAATGACTTCTGGACAAAACAGTTCAGAACTCGGCCCTCAAAGAAGAGCATCTGATTCATCACTTAGCAAACCCAATGAATCATAGTTAGCTCAATTATTTGAAGACATCTTCGGTGAAGAAGTAATCTCTAGACACGAGACCAATGCAAAATCAATCTCCAGAGTCAATGATGAACATGCAGA
>NC_037529.1:30205373-30218253 GCF_001531365.2 Cynara cardunculus var. scolymus
CCCAGGCTGACACGTGTCCACTACATTAATGACATGTCCTATCCAGACGGCTCACGTTCATCCAATAAAACCCATTTTCATGATTATTATATTATAATAATCAAAGAAATGTTTCCCTTAGCACTCCACCCCACTACCACCCCACCCGCCTTCCCCATAAATACCCGTCTTTACCATTCTTACCTTCTTTACGCCTTCAAAACTTATAACAAAACTACGACGAACTCAAGACCTGCAACGTCATCAAAAATGGCCTCCTCCGCTTCTGACGAATCCAACAACAATGACAGCCGCATCCAATCTACCGGCACCGACAGCCGTGCAATCGTCTTCTTGCCCATGAAACCCAATAACCACATGATTGAACTGCGTAACACCCTTTTTGATGACAGGTTTGCGATAATGATTGAGTTCTTCAAGAACTGTATCCTTCTCCCTGCCTTAACTCTAGTGAACCCAAACGTACCCTTAAAGTACGTTCAACAATACTGGCAGACCTGCGAGTTTGATCCTCCCAGTCATGGAATAATAGGAGACATAGACGCTCCAAATGACATGGTTTGCTCGGTAAAAATATCGCGAGCAAAAGTTTCTAAGGTTCTGTGTATTCCCACAAGAAAGGAACTAGGGATCGAGCAATATGACGAACGACCTTCCTCCGACGACATCCTAAGGTTCATGAAGATGCTAGGGTACAATCATGAATTGCGAAATGTATCAGAGTTCAGAAGACAATTCCTCCCGCCAATGTGGAATTTGTTCTTTTCCATTCTCAACCGATCCCTCACCTGTAACCTCGGTTCACTCGACTAAGGAAATCTCAACATAATGACAATTATGTATGGGCTTTTCTTTAACCTTAATCTTGACTATGCCTTCCACATCTACAACGAGATTCATGCGGCCGTGATCAAAAAGTGCAAACTTCAAGCCGCTGGAAAGCCACTATCTGTTTTACTCTTTCCCCGCTTCCTTGCTCTTTTCATTGGGGACGCGATGGTGCAACACGGACTACCTGCTGTTGAGCCTTTCACCCCAAACTACAAAATGCAAGGACAGCGCCCAACACTATCGAAGGAAGGATACACCCCAAACCGACCGCTGTCCAGGGCTATGCTCACTGTCAAACCATCGACAAGTGAGATACGCCAATCCTATGAACGCTCCATGTTGTCCCAAGAACCGAGGGTAGCTACCCCGGAGCACTTAGAGCCGTCTCCCCTCCAAGCGAGGGAGCACCTACGTCATCTTCATCGGATGATGAAGATGATGATGATGATGATGATGATGATGCTAGTGCTTCCCCCGGCCTTCACCAAAATATTTCCCACCCTACTACCCAAAGGGCAACCACATCTACTACTCCAGGCGATCAAAGCCAAAGGGGTATTGAAACAGGACGACCCAGTCCCACCCAAACCCCAACCAGTCATCCAGAGGCCATTTTTCGGGCCTCTGGAGATGAACAAGCCGAGGAACGTCATATCCCATCACCCCTCTCTCAACAGAGAGGTGATGAAAAAACAAGATCCCCTTCGCCTCAGGGCTCGCCACAACCCCTCACACACACAGAAGCATTCGTTGCTTCTGACATTGATCCCATAGATCGTTCAGAGYGATCTTCAATTCGTGCACCACTCCCCTTGGTATTTGATCTACCAAAAGGGACACACATCCGCTTCACTT
This sequence comes from Cynara cardunculus var. scolymus, assembly GCF_001531365.2. NCBI lineage: Eukaryota > Viridiplantae > Streptophyta > Magnoliopsida > Asterales > Asteraceae > Cynara > Cynara cardunculus. The sequence continues at coordinate 30,207,060 of NC_037529.1, forward strand.
ACTCAGCCTCTGAAGCTGAAGAAGAGGAAGAGGATGTTCCAACATCACGAGATAGTTCTTCTCTCGAAGGCCAAGGACATGATAGAAGTCCCTCGAGGCCTACCTTCGCACAAGGCCAAGAGGGCACCTCAGGAACAGAGGCCCAACCTGCAACATCTGTTGCTGCAGGGGTTACCCCCATAGCTGATCTGGTCACAAAGGCTGAGTTCCAAGCCTATGTTGATACAGTGACGCGGTCCTTGGATGACCTTAAACTCCTCGTACAAGGGATTGTTGAAAACCAACCCTCACCCGATACCCTAGACCTCCACCAATCCCTTGCCATCCTCCAACGCCACCTAAACCAAATAGATACCCAAACCCAAACCAACTCATCCCACCTCCAAATCCTCCAACAAACAGTAACCCCAACAACACAATACCATATAATCCTTAGCCACCCAACGAAACCAAATCCTAATCCAATCCATAGCCACCCTCATGGCTCAGGCAACTGAAGCCGATGAAAACTTAACCTACATCATTACCCAACTCCAAACCATCCTTCACAATCTTCATCAACTACCAGCCTCCATCACCTCCCAAATACCTCACCCTCAACCTTCATCCACCTCATCCATCGATGAAACCCTTGCCACCCTCACCACCCAAATGGCCACCATATAAACAACCCTCACCCAATTACCCGTCACCATACTTGCCCAAATGCCACCACCAACTCAAACACCACCTCCCTCTGTAGGCCCTTCCTATGAAGCAACCTTCTCATCCTTCACTGTAGAGGTGAGGAATCTTCTTGCCAACCTTCCCCATCCTCCATCGTCTGCTACAACCTCTGTGCCACCTCCACCCTTTACAGGCACAGATTTTGCTACAAGAGCCGATCTACGGGCTCTATCAAAGGCACTAATCTCATCATTCAATGATATAAGTGCAAAATTTGCCGCTCGATCCATTGAACCCACCACTACACTGAGGAAGAGTTTACAACAACATCAAGAACAAACTAACACTCTCTTTCGCACAATGGAACAAAGGCGCAATAAGGATCGGGTGTGCACTCTCGCTTCCCATATTCGAATGTGGAAAAAGAAGAACAGATCAAGAGTATCCTGCTCTTCCAACCGCCCCCACAAACGATCAAGGCATGAAGACCAAGACCCCGATGATCAAGGTCTTGGACCTCATGAAGGGGAGACAGAGGTGGCGGCTACACAACAAACAGGATCCGCTGCACCACAACAACAATCATCACCACAACAACCACCATCAACCCAACAAACCCAACCAAGGGAATCAGAGGCCTTGCCCTCTGATGAAGAACAGAATATCCAAGTTCCCTCAGCCAAAATACCAGACCCCATCATGTTGAGTTCATCAACCGATGAAGAACCAAAAACACCACCTACAGAAACAAACCAAACCCTCACTTCCTCACCCACAATAAACCTACCCTTAACCCCTTCTCCAACACCTCGACCCTTCACCCTTTCCTCACAACCATAACCTACAAAAACCCAACCATCGCCTCAACAACCCCAAACCCCACCAGAAACCTCTCAACTACTTGAAACTGAACCATCAAAAGAAAACTCTCCCTTTACCCATACACAACCCCAAGCCGAAACACAACCCTTAACCCAACAACCTGTGGTGCATGCGGACATCCCTTCTTCCTCGAGGCATCCTCCACAAGGCCTGGTAGATGAGATCATCCAGAAGATGGAGTCGATGAGGTGACGTCCTCAATTGCCACCCAGGGAACCAATCTTGATGGAAAATATCCATCAGTACATGTATCAGGATCACGATGAAAGTTTGTCAACCAACCCTCCAATCCTATCGCCAGAGTCAATGAACCTCCTACATCATCGATTTGTCAGACAAACCACTCAAGAACCTCGAGCTGTCTTTTCRAATGAAGGAATAAGGAGAGTCGTTGACTTGAAGATAAAGTCTTTTGCCAATAGAGCTATTCGATACAACGAGTTCAGCGTGGAGAGAGCCCATGGGATCGTTAGCATGTTCAATGAAAACGATCTTATCAACCTCAATCCATATGACTTGATTGAGTTATATGACTACACAGCTCAAAGGCAAGATCATGGCATAAGGTTTGGAATGGCAAACCGAACGATAGTGAAAATAATGGAGTCCCTGGTAAAACTCAGAGCCAAAACAGATTTTGAAATCGCTTTCAGGCTAGGCATCGAGAGATTATCATGCGCTCCTCCAAATGAAGATTTCCAGGGCCTGCAGGAGATACGTTCTGCTTCAGTTCTTACTCAACTTGAACTCGAACTTGTTTACAAGAATGAGTTTGGGGTTAAAAAGTTCTTCAGATTGACTGAAGCCTTCAAGTATTCAACAGATACACTTGAATGGTTTCAAAAAAACATTAGAGAAAGACTGGGCAGAAACCATGTGCCAAGGGAAGAGGGAAGCCATCTCATACACAAGATATCAACCATCATTGCTTATCGAAGACTACTCTTGCGCTTCAAAGAGATATACTCAGGTAGTTAGTGATGAGATGAAATTTTTGCTTATTTTTTCTGGATGTAATTTGTTTCTAGTATTGTAAAGAAACTTCATCATCCAATGAAAAATTGGAGTTTGATGTTTTTCTACTAGACTAGTGTATGTTCTTCACATATGTGTCTAGATTAGACTTTGTTTGTTATTTCATTACTTAGGGGGAGATTGTTAAACCACACAATGTAAAATGTAAAAAGTAATGAAAAACAATAAGTGATGAAGAACCAGAAGACCAATGAAGACATCAAGGCAAAATCGACTAAGTCTAGAATTCAACCATTGGATATATGGATAGTTCAACCATTGGACTGATGGACAAGTTCAACCATTGGACCGATGGACAAGTTCAACCAGAGGATCAATGGAAAAGTCCAAGGATGCGATGGAAAGAGCATCCTCATCGATCCTCTGGGCAAGCAACACTTAGAAGATTTTCCAGCACTCCATCCAAGCATGCACTGAAGATTTGAAGATAAGGATGAAGTCATAATATCATGAATGACAGCTGGAGATGACAAATCAACAGCTGGAATTCAAGTTTATCTTATTGTTAATGTTTATCCATGTGAAAGATAAACTCTATCTGTTAGCTAGATGATTTGCTAGAAAGTAGCATTAAATAGTTATCTTCTTAATAGTTGTTAAGTATAAATAGATGATTAGGTCTATTGTAAAAATAAGGCTTTTACTCTTTGTTTTACGTTTATGATTTAATAAAGTAAAACTTTGAAGCTCAAAATTGTTCTTAAACTTTCTTATTTTATTCTTGAGACTTCATAACTTTCTTCATTAAATCACTATAATTTGGTTACTCATAACTAGATTATTAGTGTTATTGAGAGATCTGGGATCAACAATGTTGTTATCTATCAATTGGAGCTATGAAATGCTTACCTGTTACACCTCGTGTTTCTGTTTTAGCGGGGTGTGACAGATTTGGTATTAGAGCTTCGGTTATAGAGAACACTGGTTTTTCTTAAAACCATGAACTATAACCAAATATTTTCAAAACAATGTCACTAGTATAACCAGAGGATGAATGTCGTGTTATTATACTTAAATTAAACAAAGCCTGATCACCTATGTTTAACTTAAGTATTATGATAGAAGATTCGAATCGATTGTGTTGGAAATATGCTCAAATTTAGAAATTTTATTTAAAATATGACAAGCATGATTATGTGTGTGTTTGCATAGATTTTGAATATCCATAGCCTTAGACTAACCAAAAGCTCTGATTGTGAAGTAAAACAAGTTATATAGAGCACTAGGACAACCAGAGGGTCAACTATGTGTCTGAATACTTGGTAGTTAGACATAGATAAAGGGTCTAGTCTCTATAACCTCTGTATTCAAAAATTCGTACTATGCATTAGGTAAGATTTTCCTTGACATAGAAAGTGAGCTTTGCATTCTAGTTTTGGTTAAATGACCAGTTAACTTTATAAGTGGAGGGCGTTCAGAAGCTTTGGTTGGCTTGATCTTGAGAGCCAGAATCTCTGGCTAGAGGGACCAGAGGCTCTGGTCCTTGAAAGGAATATTTTTACTAACACTTTATGTTGGACTAGAGGCTGATGAAGTAGAAATTCTTTAAGTGTATGTTGAACCAGAGGTCGATGGACAGTGATCCATTGGAATTAGAGATCGATGGACCAAGAGATCCATTGGTCTGTTAAGTTATGAGGAACAAGAGGTCGATGGACATCGATNGAGGTCGATGGACATCGATCCATTGGTCTGCTATGTATTAGGAATCAGAGATCGATGGACCAAGAGATCCATTGGTCTGTTAAGTTATGAGGAACCAAAGGTCGATGGACAGCGATCCATTGGTCTGCTATGTATGAGGAACCAGAAATCGATGGATCAAGAGATCGATGGATCAAAAGATCCATTGGTCTGCTATGTATGTTGAACCAGAGGCTGATGAATTAGAAATCCCTTACATCACTAAGTGGATGTTGAACCAGAGGTCGATGAACTAAAAGTCAAATGTAGCTCCGAATAGGGGAACTTCAACCAGAAGCTATGCTAATACAACCTGAGGCTCAGGTCAACTAGAGGCTCTAGCTTGCTTGCCATCTTTAGTCCCTACTTGATGACTTTTGTCTTCACCTTAAGCGCTTATTGATGGTATATCGCAGATCACTATGTCATCATCTATTCCTAGTGAATATTCAACAGACGATATTGGTTACGTTCTTAGTCGATCTAGAAGGAATTTATCAATCAATGAAGAGGTAGACCCATATGAGCATGAGGACACTATGACAAGCGAGACACCTACTTTAACACCTACATCAGTGTTACCTCCATCGGAGCCAGTGCCTAGTATTCCACCTCAAACGTTTCATGGTCCGAGGATTAGGGTCACGGCTAGAAAAAGTATACCACTACCTCGACAGGTGACTTTTGAGAACTCTAATAGAACAAGAGGAGAGGCATCACAATCGCAGCATGGGAGCAGAGTCTCACGAGTGGTGACTGAAGTACCTGCATCCTACGCCCAGTGCATGACTCTGGATGAACGAGAGTGGGTGCGAGGTATTGCATTGGAAACTCAAACCCACCAGACCTGGCTGGGATATCACCACTACATTTTAAATAACCTGTCCGATGTATTGGAGATGCATCACCAGCGTATGATGAGAACCTTGGATACAGTCATCACTGCAAGATGCGAGATTAGGAGACTATATAAATGTTTAGTGGCGAGTGTGTTGATGATACTAATACTAGGAATGCTAATATATTGAATGTTGCTCTAAAAGCAATGACTAGTGTTAGAATCACTACTCTTTTGTTGGAATTTAAGGTCTGTTTTGATGGTTGAAATCGATTGAAAGCCCTTAGCATCCTTTGGAATCGTTTAAATGTACTGAATTTTTGGGATGAATATAAAAATCTTTCTGTAAATACTTCAATGATATCTACAAGATGAATATCCTATGCATCATTCTGTTGATTAGAAATTATTGTCAATGATATTGCTATAAAAATGATGAGATTGCCCTTTTATCATGCCTTAGAAAATGCCACCAAGAAGAGAAAACCCTGAAGTTGCACGACTCGTGTCAGAACAACTCTTGGCTGTGCTTCCCAATATAGTCAGCCAGGTAGCTGCGAGCCTGAGCGTTAACCAACCAACCAATTCTGAGCCTAGGACATCCAGGGAATGCACCTATAAATCCTTCAGATCCTGCAACCCAAAAGAATTCCTTGGAACTGAGGGAGCCGTAGGATTATTAACTTGGATTGAGGGTATGGAGTTTTTCCTCCATATCAGCAAATGCCTAGAAGCAAACCAAGTAGAATACGCTACATGCCTACTGCAAGGCAGAGCATTGACATGGTGGAACACATTAGTTCAGACTAGGGGTCGGGAAACAGCCAACCAACTTTCCTGGGAGGAGTTCAAGAAACAACTTAAGGAGGAATATTGTCCAAGGAGTGAACTTCAAAAGTTGGAAATGGAGTTATGGAACCACAAGATGAAAGAGGAAAACATAGCTGCATATACTGCTCGATTCCATATGTTAGCAAATTTTGTGCCACATCTAGTGACACCTGAGGAAGTCCGAATCGAGAGGTATATCTGGGGATTATCTATAGAAATTCGAGGAAATATTACCTCGGCAAACCCAAAGACCCTTCAGGAGACAATAAACATTGTGACCAAGCTCACAAATAATGCTATTCGGTCCGGGGAATTCAACAAAGGAAAAAAGAAAAGTGGAAGAACTTGGGAACCAAAGATTTGGGGAAAGATTTGAAAAGAATAGGAAGGTGGTCAGAAATTTCAGGGTACAGACCCAAGTGGTAAATCAAGGGAGCAAACCTAAGTGCAATAAATGTAAATATCCGCACTGGAAAATTGCATCATTTGTCAAAGATGCCACAGAGGGGGCCGTCCCACAAAGGATTGCCGAAAATGATTGTGTTTTGAATTTATGAGTCCGGATCATATGAGAAATATTTGTCCGAAGAGAAAATAAGGAACAAATGTTAACCAAGCCCGACCAGCCAACCAAGGAAACTCAGAAAGTCAAGCACGGGGCCGAGCTTTTGAAATTGGAGCAAGAGAGGCTAGGCATGACCCCAATGTGGTTACAAGTACATTTCTCTTCAATAAAGAATTTGCATTAGTATTATTTGATTCAGGAGCAGATAGAAGTTTGTATCAATAGACTTTAGGCCAAAGATTAATTTAAAATCTCAAAGGATGAAAGAAATTTACATAATAGAATTTGCCAATGGCCAAGAAATTAGGACTAGAGACATAATCATGGGTTGCACTCTAAGCTTAGCCCAGAAGGATTTTAGCATAGACCTTATTCCGATTGAGTTAGAAAGTTTTGATGTAGTTATAGGCATGGACTGACTATCCAAATATCGAGCCGAAATAGTTTGTTCGGAAAATATTATCCGAATTCCTCAAGAAGGAGGTGAAACACTTATAATTTAAGGAGAGGAGTCCGATCGTAAAATTAAGATAGTATCATGCATGAAGATGCAGAAGTACTTAAAGAAGAATTATGTTGCATTTTTGGCACACGTTATAGATAAGAAGGTCAAAGAGAGATGTATTGAAGATCTCCCTGTAGTTCGGGGGTTCCTTGAAGTATTCCCCAAGGATTTACCAGGATTACCCCCACCTAGACAAGTCGAGTTTGTATCGACCTAATTTCTGGAGCTGTCCCAGTAGCAAAAGCACCATACCGATTGGCCCCATCGAAGATGCAAGAAATGTTGGGACAACTCCAAGAGTTGTTAGATAAAGGATTCATAAGACCCAGTTTTTCACCATGGGGTGCACCGGTTTTGTTCGTCAAAAAGAAAGATGGATCAATGCGAATGTATATTGACTATAGGGAGCTTTATAAGTTGACTATCAAGAATCAATATCCTCTTCCTAGAATTGATGATTTATTCGATCAACTTCAAGGTGCCGTATACTTTTCAAAGATCGATCTTTGATCCGGATTTCATCAAGTGAGAATTCAAGAAGAGGACATCCCCAAAACGACATTTAGGACCCGATATGACCATTATGAATTTTTTGTTATGCCATTCGGGTTAACCAATGCACCGGTTGTTTTCATGGATATAATGAATAGGGTTTGCAGACCATACCTAGATAAATTTGTAATTGTCTTCATAGATGACATACTAATTTATTCACGAAGCAAAAAGGATCATGAGCAATAGTTAAGATTGATATTAGAGCTACTTAGGGACCATAAATTGTATGCAAAATTCTCCAAATACGAATTCTGGATTCGTGAAGTACAATTTTTTGGTCACGTGGTTAATGACAAAGAGATTCATGTAGATCTTGCAAAGATTGAGGCCATTAAGAAATGGGAAACCCCAAGAACCCCGACGAAAATTCGTCAATTTCTTGGTTTGGCAGGTTATTATCGGCGATTCATTGCGAATTTATCAAAAATTACACAACCACTAACAACTTTAACTCAAAAAGACCAGAAGTTTGTTTGGGGAGAGAAACAAGTGGAAGCATTCGAGACTCTTAAGCATAGGCTATGTAATGCACCTATTTTATCGTTACTAGAAGGTTCGGAAAACTTCATGGTATATTGTGACGCATTACATCAAGGCTTAGGATGCGTACTTATGCAAAAAGATAAGGTCAGTGCATATGCCTCAAGACTACTCAAAGTGCACGAGAGGAACTATACTACGCATGACCTAGAATTAGGAGCCGTAGTATTTGCGCTTAACATTTGAAGACGTTACCTTTATGGTACCAAGTGCACTGTGTTCACTGATCAGAAAATGCTAAATATGAGACAAAGAAGATGGGTTGAACTGCTCAGTGATCATGACTGTGAAATTAAATACCATCCAGGCAAGGCTAATTTAGTAGTTGATGCTTTGAGCAGAAAGGAAAGGGTGAAGCCAACAAGGGTGCGAGCTTTGGGAGTAGTAGTAACCACGAGTTTGAAAGAACAAATTCTCGAGGAACAGAAAGAAGCATTGAAGGAAGAGAATTTGAAAAATGAGACCATACACCACATGGAAACTAAGTTTCAACTGAAGTCCGATGGAGTGAATTACTTGGGAAATAGGGTTTGGATTCCTAAGATTTGCCATCTTAGATCTATAATTTTGAACGAAGCCCATCGATCAAAATATTCAATTCACCCAGGAGCAGATAAGATGTATAAGAACTTGAGGGAACACTATTGGTGGCCCGGAATGACGAAAGACATTGCCTTGTATGTGAATAAGTGTTTAACTTGTGCAATGGTCAAGGCCGAACACCAAAAACCATCCGGTCTACTCCAGCAACCTGAGATTTCTCAGTGGAAGTGGGAACAAATATCAATGGACTTCATAACTAAGTTGCCCAGGACTGGGAAAGGGCATGATGCAATCTGGGTAATTGTGGATCGACTGACAAAATCTGCTCAATTTCTGCCAATTCGGGAAGATTATAACATGGAAAAGCTGGCTCAAATTTACATAAATGAAATCATCACCCGGCATGGGGTACCTCTTTCCATCATTTCGGATAGAGAGAGTCGATTTACGTCAAGATTTTGGCAATCACTTCAAGAAGGGTTGGGTACACGTCTAGATCTAAGTACTTCATACCACCCTCAAACGAATGGACAGACGGAAAGAACAATCTAGACACTTGAAGACATGTTGCGCGCATGCGCCATAGAGTTATGTGGAAGCTGGGATACGCACCTTCCGTTAGTCGAATTTGCGTACAATAACAACTATCATGCCAGTATTCAGTGTGCGCCTTATGAAGCATTATATGGACGCAGGTGTAGATCTCCACTCAATTGGCTAGAAATTGGCGATCGGCAATTAACTAGACCTGATGTTGTTCAGGAAACTATTGACAAGATCGTAATTATCAAGGATCGACTCAAGGCTACAAGAGATCGCCAGAAAAGTTATGCTGATAATCGGAGGACACCATTAGAATTCCAAAAAGAGATAAAGTACTCTTAAAAGTCTCACCATGGAAAGGAATAATGCGTTTTGGGAAAAGAGGCAAATTGGGTCCCCGATATATTGGTCTATTTGAGGTAATTGAGAGAATTGGACCAGTGGCATACAGGCTAAATTTGCCATCAGAGTTAAGCTCCATTCATGATATATTTGATGTATCAAACCTCAAAAAGTGCTTAACCGACGAAACACTGGTCATACCATTGGAAGATGTGCAAATTAACGATCAATTGCGCTTTGTTGAAAAACCAATAGAAATCATGGATAGAGAAGTCAAGCAGTTGAGGCCTAGTAAGATCCAGATTGTAAAAGTTCATTGGACTTCAAGGCATGGGCCGGAATACACGTAAGAAAGAGAAGATTTTATGAAAAACAAGTATCCCCACTTGTTCTCAAACGAGTCCAAAGATAGGAATTGACAAATAAAAATTTCGGAACGAAATTCTTCCGGCATGGGGAGACTGTGACAACTGTCATTTTTGGAGCGTCAGGTTAGTATCTTATTAGGGTTTCTATATTTATGATTATAATTTATTAGGGTCTAGTCATGTTGATTAGATTTCATCTGGCTTAGTTCCCAAATTATAGTTCAGAAAACCCTGTTTCGACGAGTAATTGATAAAGTAACTTATGTAATGCCAAATGTATTAAAAATTCTTCTAAAATAATAAAGTTGATATTATAAAATTCAAATTAAAAATATAAAAGTCTCATTTGAGTGTACAAATAATTTTACAAAATTTGGAATTTTGATTTAATAATGAATAATTTTATCGGTATTTGATAAAAGTGTATTTAAGTTAACATTTAATTGGGCTTTATCTTATTAAGAAAAAAATGTGATGGATTGGGCCTTGTGAGAACCGGCCCCTTTATCCACATATAAAAACCCCACATCTTTTGAAATCTTTCATTTCATTTTCACATTTCTCCTTTCTTTCTCTAAAGATTCTTAGTCTTCCACTCCAGCCAAATCCTCCCTCAAAACTCTCTTAAATTCAATAAATTTTGAAGAACATTGAAGTCTTCAAATAATATCAAGCAAAAGGTAATAGATTAGTTCTAGGGCAAAATGCACAAAATGACAATCTACTTTCATAAATTTTTTTATTATAGCATTGTACTTTCAGTTTTTCTTATTACAGCAATGTACTTTCAAACTATTTTTTAATAGGACATTGTACTTTGAAAAATTTATCCATCATACCATTGGGTAACCTTTTGATTTAAATTTACCCATTATATTAGGTTTCCATGCCATCTCATTGTTTACGTAGACTGTCCACATGTACTATAGTGATGTGGCTTTCTTACTACATCATTGTACTTTCAAAATTATTTTATTATAACATCTACTAGTTCTTATTAAACATTGTATTTTTAATTTAAATATTTAGATATTTTACATGTTATTTAGTAAATGTATTAAATGAATTAAAAAAATTCTAAATAATTCATTAATATACCAATATCAATAAAACTAGAACACAACTTATATCGCTAACATTTTTAAAAAAAATATGTGTTTTTTGAAAAAAGGAAAATAAGAATTGTTCATTTTTACCAAAAAAAAATTATTTTTTAAAAAATATATTATATTTGTTCAAAAACTTTTTACTTGACGCATAAATATATTAAATTAATTACACTTTTTTTTAATTATTTA
>NC_037529.1:30218378-30222141 GCF_001531365.2 Cynara cardunculus var. scolymus
TTACTTTTTTTACAAACAAAATATATCTCGAAAATAATGTTTCATATTTATTTAWTAAATATTTTACTYTAAGAATATTTAATTTGAATGCAACTTAATAAGAAAAAGTAAAAAACATTAAATGTTTTTTTAGATCATAACAATGAAAAATGAAAATCACTAATAATAATTTGAAATATGGTTTTTATTTTAATTTTAATTAAATCATCAAAATGATATGGCATCCACATCACCTCATTAAAGCCACACAAACAAAAAAGTCAAAGGGTTAACCGGTTTAAAAGGTAACAGGTTACCCATTGCTATTATGGGTAGATTTTTTAAAGTACAATGTCTTAATAAAAAAAAGTAGAATGCTATAATAAGAAATTTTATGAAAGTAGGTTGTTGTTTCATGCATTTAACCCTTAGTTTTATTATCTTTGTACCTTTTCAATATTATTTCTCGTTTCCGTCACACTTTCTTCCTTCTTCTTGAGCTCAAAATTTTCTGGATATTCTAAGATGAGAGATTAATCATCAAACACATGAAAATATCTTCGAAATGGTCATAATCTATGATCTACAAACTTAGAACTCAAGAAAATGGGATAAAACCACATTGCATGTGAAATTTAACCATCAAAAGTAACATTTTGGAACTGACAGATCATTACTAGTAAGTTGTGTCGACTGAATCTTCTAAAAATAAACGTACAAATGCTTTGTTTTTCCTTTTAAAATATATTTTGATGAGTGGTTGTCTTGGGCTTCACTAAAAAATATTGAGTTTTGAGCATTTAAAAGCTCAATTCGAAACTCCGGTGCAAAATGATGTTGTTGGACAAAAGATGTCTAACAACAGTAACAATTGCGGTATAAAAAGTTGAAAGTATTAAGGAAGGTTTCTTTTGACAATGATTGGTGAAACCAAAATTCTAGAAACAGAAATTTACATTTCTGTCCAAGTGGTAACTTTTGTGCAAAAGCCTTTTATTTTAAAATATATATAAATATTGGACTATTTTAAAGAACAATAAAAAATGTATCAACTTTAATCCATAAAAACTCATTGGCATTCCATAAGGTATAATTTTACTTTATCTTTATCAAGACCCAATAGGTAATCTAATTATTGGATTACGGATTGTTTACGAAAGTAGGGCAGTCGTATTGTGCTTCAAACGTCATCAAATTCTTGGATATTCATCAGCAAACTTGTGAGTATTCGCGGCCCCACTTTACTGCTTTTAGTTATTTAAACTGGGGGAAAAGCATGAAAGTATGCATACTATACTGTTTAGTGTAAATTATTGGACTAAACAACTGTTTAGTTAAAAAATTGTTGAAATCATGAAAATTGATTGTTATTGCACTACGATTAAATGATAAATTGATGCACTTGAGAGTATATTTTAACAAGTCCCCTTCCGTAAACGCTACTAGTTAACTCGGGCACGTTCCCGGGCCGTGGTAATTGTGGATAGCCGCTATTGTGTTGACAGTCCCACCCAAAAACAGCTGCACATTACCTATGTTTTTATAGTCTACTCATGTGTGCGAATGGGCCACCGCTGAAGTAGTACTGATACAAACCGTGGTACCTAAGTGAGGGAACGGGCCACTTATGGTAGTTCCTAAACAAATGGGACACATTGGTCAGGTAAGGCTCAGTAGCTTCTCAAGTGTTAAAGCATCGATGAAAATTTACATTTATAACGTGCAAGTTATGTATTAGTTTGCAAGAAATGATTTATGCATTGTCATATTTTATGCATATGAAAGCCCGTGAACTCACCAAATCTTTGTAGTTGATGTCGTTTTACGTTTCATTCTTTTCAGGACAATAAGTAAGAATGGAAGTTTAGGAAGCATTTTATGATAAGACTAGCTCACAAGTCTTTGTAACTTCTTCTACAAATGATGTTGTTTTCATCGTGAATAGTAGAGTTATGAAATTTGTAAATTTGTGGATTATGTATTTTAATGGTGTTATCTATCAATTGGAGCTATGAAATGCTTACCTGTTACACCTCGTGTTTCTGCTTTAGCGGGGTGTGATAGGTGTGGGATTAATGGATGGGGTGGATTCGACAATCCTTGCTAAGATGAGTTTAAGGTCATCCAAGGACTGCTGCGTCGAGTCAACAAAGGCTTGGAACTCTACCTTTATGACTAGATCAGCAACTGAGGTAACCCCTGCAGCAACATATATGCTATAGGTTGTGCCTCAGCTCAAGAGGCGCCCTCATTGCCTTGTGTAAATTTGGGCAATGAAGGACTTCCATCGAGTCCTTGATATCCCTCTAATGAGGAGTTATCTCTTAATGTTGCAACATCAACTTCTTCTTCTTCGGCTTCAGAGGCCGAGGAAGAGAAGTAGGTATGTTTCCCTGTTAGCTCTCATTTCCTTAAATGTAAAAGTATAGAAAAAGTAAACTGCGAGTATTGACAGAAGATGATCTGTCACAGAAGACCACAGAGGACCAACAACAGAAGATRCTCAAGCGTTCAAGTCTCAAGTGACAGAACCTCTGTCGTGTCTCATAGAGGTTCTGTAAACTGGTGCTCTGCAAAGACATTGCTACAAGTCAAAGACGACAGAACCTCTGTCGTGTCTCACAGAGGTTCTTCCGCATGTCTTCTGTATAGATCTTCTTTAGTTGTTTTACTTAGGTTTATTAGCTGCTCGTGCTTATCACTTATTCTTGTCTGTAATCTGTTTTGATCGAATGGCTTAGATTACTTTACTTTTAGGTCGTGTCAGGAAACGGTTACTTGCTTGTATAAATAGCAGCGTAGGCCCTTGTATTTCAGTGCGCTTCCAGTATTGTAATTGTCAATATTTTCATCAATTGAAAATCATTTGAAGCCTTCTCTTGTGTTCTTCAATCGTCTTCCCTGTGTTGTTTATTGATTTCTACTTTGGTTGATTATTATTATTTCCGCCGCACTCTCACTGTTAAATAGATCATCCAAGTAAGTAACCTTTACCAAGAATCTGAGTTAATCGATCCTAACAATTGGTATCAGAGCTAGAATCAAATTTTAATTTTATTTTTTCTGTTCTTGGTATACATCCTTTGTCGACTCTAGAACACACAGTCTTCTTCTCCAAGTTTACTCTGTTTTTCACTGTTTTATCAATTTTCTCCTATTTTGCTCTTGATTTTTCTTCTATCAATGGCGAATACGGCCAATGCTTCCTTCATGAGTACGGGTTCACAGTCTAAGCCTCCAACGCTCATTCGTGAGGAATTTCCTCAATGGAAAATCCGAATGGTGAGTTTTCTTGAGTGTATTCATCCCAGGATTTGCGAATTCCTGTACAATCCTCCTTACGTCCCAATGAACCTCATTCCAAGAGTTCCTGCAACTCAAACTACCCCAGAAATACCTGAGCATTATGAGCCTCGTCCCGAAGCTAACTGGAGTGACGAAGACAAGGTAATCATCGAATTAGGGAACAAATGTAAACGGTTGTTAATCATGGCTATTCCTAACGACATTTTCAAATGCATCGATCACTGTCAACTGTCCATGGACATATGGGCAGAAGTGGAGAAATTAATCGAAGGTGGAAGGAAGACGCTAAAGAACAATCGTTTGATTTGCATCAATAAATACTATAGCTTCAAGGCCAAAGAGGGTGAGTCTCTTACGGATACATACGCTAGGCTAAACACGCTGATTAGCAACTGTAAAAGGTATGGTATCCCCAGAACCACAGAGGAGAACAACTCACTGTTTTTGAAGAGCCTTGGGGATGAATGGTCGACTATTA
>NC_037529.1:30225896-30227155 GCF_001531365.2 Cynara cardunculus var. scolymus
TATTGGCACGAAGTGGGTTTTTCGAAACAAGAAGGATGAGCAAGGGGTAGTGGTAAGGAACAAGGCAAGGCTAGTTGCGAAGGGTTATTTCCAAGAAGAAGGAATTGACTATGAAGAAACCTTTGCCCCTGTAGCCAGACTGGAAGCTATCCGTATCTTCCTCGCGTTTGCTGCTCACAGAGGGTTCAAAGTATTTCAAATGGACGTCAAGTCAGCCTTTCTGAACGGCAAGCTCAAAGAAGAAGTTTATGTCAAGCAACCCCCAGGGTTTGAAAGTGATAAGTATCCTAACCATGTCTATTTCTTAGACAAAGCTCTGTATGGCTTCAAACAGGCTCCCAGAGCATGGTATGCTCGACTATCATTCTTTCTCACTTCAAATGGGTTTCATAGAGGTACAACTGATATCACCTTATTTTATAGAAAAATGAATGATGATATTTTACTTGTACAAATCTATGTTGAYGATATAATCTTTGGTGCAACTAATGTCTTAATGTGCAAAGAATTTGAAGTTTTGATGCAGAACGAGTTTGAAATGAGCATGATGGGAGAGCTCACCTTCTACAGGGTTGGTGAAGTGTCTCCTCTCTTGGACGTAATTAAAGCTCAAATCAACTTCTGAGAGTTCATCTTAAATGTCTACAGAACAATCAAGTCAGATTTTGTTTACGCAGTAGACGACTTCCCAGAGTCTATGGTTTAATTCTCTTCTGTTTCAGAATCCGGCCTAAGCTTCAAAATTTTGTCATTTTTGTAATTCTTTACATTGTAATTCTTTCATAGGATGATGTTTAATCACTTCTTGTAATTTCATTTCAATTAAGTCATACACTTGCACTTAAATTTCAAATTTTACATTTTCATACTTAGGGGGAGATTGTTAGCTCTCATTTCCTTAAATGTAAAAGTATAGAAAAAGTAAACTGCGAGTATTGACAGAAGATGATCTATCACAGAAGACCACAGAGGACCAACAGCAGAAGATGCTCAAGCGTTCAAGTCTCAAGTGATAGAACCTCTGTCGTGTCTCACAGAGGTTCTGTAAACTGGTCCTCTACAAAGACATTGCTACAAGTCAAAGACAACAGAACCTCTGTCGTGTCTCACAGAGGTTCTGCCGCATGTCTTCTGTATAGATCTTCTTTAGCTGTTTTACTTAGGTTTATTAGCTGCTCGTGCTTATCACGTGTTCTTGTCTGTAATCTGTTTTGATAAAACGGCTTAGATTAATTTACTTTTAGGTCGTGTCAGGAAAC
>NC_037529.1:30227205-30241045 GCF_001531365.2 Cynara cardunculus var. scolymus
TGTCAATATTTTCATCAATTGAAAATCATTTGAAGCCTTCTCTTGTGTTCTTCAATCGTCTTCCCTGTGTTGTTTATTGATTTCTACTTTGGTTGATTATTATTATTTTTGCTGCACTTTCACTGTTAAACAGATCATCCAAGTAAGTAATCTTTACCAAGAATCTGAGTTAATCGATCCTAACATTCCCCTTCGCTAGATCAAGTATCGAAGGTGGTGGTGCATGAATGGGAGATCGCTTTGAACGATCTATGGGGGATTCAAAGTCAGAAGAAACACATGCTTCTGGGAGTGTGATGGGTTGTGGCAAGCCATGAGGCGATTGGGTCTTATTTGTTCATCGCCTCCCTGTTGAGAGAGAGGCGATGGATGATGTGGTTCCTCAGCAAAATCATATCCAAAGGCCTGAAGAGTGTCCTCTGGATGGCTAGCTCAGGTTGGGATTGGACTGGGCTGTCCTTGTTCAATACCCCTTTGGCCTTGATCGCTAGGGGTAGTAGATGTGGTTGCCCTTTGGGAAGTAGGTGCGGGAGTTATGTTTATAGGGCCGGGGGATGCGTGAGGAGTGTCATCATCATCATCTTCATCATCCGATGAAGACGACTCCTGCGTTCCCTCGCTTGCATCAGGGGACGACTCTATATGCTTTGGGGTAGTTTCCCGCGGTTCTTTGGACAACAAAAAGCGTCCATACTTCCTGTATATCTCAGCGTCTCTGGAATGGCGTTGAGCATGGACCTCGAGATGGTCCTTTCTGTCGTGTAACCATCCTTCGAGGTGGTTGGGAGATGGTCGTTCATCAAGTATTGTTGCGTGAAGGGTTCTTCGGCCGGTAGATTGTGTCTCCTCATCGCGTCCCTTATAAATAAGCCAAGGAACCGTGGGAAGAGAACAGAGGATAGTGGCTTTCCTGCGGCCACTAGCTTGCATTTCTTGATGACCGCTGCATGGATCTCATTGTAGATGAGAAGGGCGTAGTTCAGCCGTAGGTTGAAGAAAAGGCCAAAGATTATAGTCATAATGTTATTGTGCCCTTGATCCATGCTCCCGAGCTTGCAAGTGAGGGCTCAGTTCAGGATTGAGAAGAACATGTTTCACATAGGAGGCAATAACTGCCTCTTGAAGTCGGATGCATTGCATAGGTCACGGTTGTAACCCAACATCTTGATGAAGTGGAGAATGTCAGAACTGGTGGGTAGCTCGGCATAGTTTTCGATGTTGTGTTCTTGGCGAGTTGGGATGCACAGTACTTTCAAAACCTTTGCACGGGAAATCTTCATCGAGAAAACCTTGTCATTTGGGACATCAATGATCCCCATGATGCCACGATTCTCCGGGAGGAACTCGCATGTTTGCTAGTATTGTTGCATGTATTTTAATGGTACCTCATTGTCAGAAACGGTAAGAGCAAGTTGGAGAATATAGTTCTAAAAGAACTCTATCATAATAGTGAACCTATCTTCAAATAGGTTTGTTCGTAGGTCGATTGCACATGGTAGTCGTTGTTTTGGGATTCGTGTGAAGCTGAGGAAGCCATTGTAGGAGAAGTTGCAGGTTTTGGTATGCTCGTCATCTTGTGTTCTTGGAAGGTTTTGACAGCGTAAAGAGGAAAGTGGTGGAGAAGATGGGTATTTATAAGTGGGGTAGGGGAAAGGTTTTGGGTTTAAATTTTTTAGTGGATAATGATTATGGTTTTGGGATGTTTGGGTGAAAAGTTAGTGGTGATGGTGATAAATGGCCGTAATCCTGGACATTGTCATAAATGCAGGTGGACACGCGTCTTAATGGGGTGGGAGGAAGTGTAATATGGAGGGATGTCTATGGAACAAGCTATTGAAAGTGTCAGGCGCGTGGAGGATGACGTTTGGGTGTTTTGGGAAAATTAAATAATTATCCCAAATAATATCTCTTGAAGAATAATCCAAAAAAATATTTACTATTTAAAATACCATCTAATTCTAAGATAAATACTAATTTCAAAGTTTTGGTCTTCTAAAAATCCATGATGTATAGTTTTTAGTCACAAAAGCTGCAATTTTGTATAATCTTGAAAAAGTTTTCAATTAAAGATGGGTTTTTGGATAAAAATAATTTTGTCATGGAACGAGAGGTGCTCTGGTTGGTCATGACTTTTGGGTGGGAACAAGAGGTCTCTAGTTAAGAGTGATGAATTTATTCATCGATGAAATGTTGGGTTTAATGAATAAGAGACTCCGGATAGACAAACCAGAGGCTCTGGTTAAGCATGTAAAACCCTTGTTTTAAAAAACATAACCTATATGAAAGGACCAGAGGGGTTCTAGTTGAGTGCAGGCAATGATTCATCATTTATAAAACATTTTTGTTATCCAAAGGCTCTAGATAGACAAACCAGAGGCTTTGGGTGGGAAAATGCATGTTTTGTGCAATATGGATGCTTCATGATGAATGCAAAACTCCCCCTCAAATGATGAATGGGGATGTGTATTGAGTTAAAAAAACTCCCCTTAGAATCAATAAGAAAGTTGAATTGGATGAATAGAGTCTCTGGTCTATACAACCAGAGGCTCTTGTCGTGAAAAATGATGCAAGCATTTATGAAATATGGTTAAGTTTATGTGAATGGATATGAAAGGATGGGCCTTTGGGACCAGAGGGCTCTGGTTCCAAAGACTTTGAATCCAGAAGCTCTGGTCTTTAGAACTAGAGGCTCTGGTTGAGAAGGCGATGCAAAGAATGTTGAAAAGATGTATATAGAAGGTGCTTTGTGAAGTTCAAGTTGTACCAGAGGGCTCTGGTTGTAAAGGACTTGGAAACAAGAAGCTCTAGTCTTTGGAACCAGAGGCTCTGTTGCATGAATGAGAAAATATAACTAAGTAATATGTATGAATGAATGAGGGAGACCAATTTTTGGACCAAAAAGGCTCTGGTCTCAAAGGATTTGAATCCAGAGGCTCTGGTCTATAGAACCAGAGGCTCTGGTTGTGAAGGGGGGGTACTTAGTGAAGAATCACATAGTATTTGCTTTGGACCAGAGGGGGTCTGGTTCCAAAGTCGATGAAAACTTTTGGCCATATTTTAAACAAGTATTTCTAATTGTCTAGAGGCTCTAGTCTTTAGAAACAGAGGCTCTGATTTAGAGTACTTGGGGTTTTAGGCCATAGAGTATATCACTTGCAGGCATAACCATGAGATATTGAGAATCTCTTGTTTTAAACTATGGGTTGCCTCTAAGTGGTGAGATTTAGCATACCCATCTTGCTGACAAGGAATAAAAATCTTTTCTTATTAAGAGATTTTCTGAAAATGTCAGCAAGTTAAATCTCTATAGGAACAAAGTACATCTCTATTGTACCTTTTTTGGCATTGTCTTTCAGAAAGTGGTACCTTTACATCGATGTGTTTGGTCTTCGAATGCTGAACAGGATTAGAAGAGATGGCTATGGCACTCTTGGAGTCACAAAGAATTGGAATCTTTTCATAGTCAAAGCCATAGTCCTTAAGCTTATTCTTCATCCAGAGGACTTGTGAACAACAACTAGCAGCAGCAACACAATTCTGTTTTCTGGATGTTCAACTTACCAGCATGTCCCGCAAGAGTTGACAGCTTCCAGACGTACTCTTTCTATCAAGCTTGCAACCTGCATGATCTGCATCTATGAAAGCTATTAGATCAAAGCCAGAGTTCTTTGGATAACAGAGACCCAATGAAGGGTTCCCTTGAGGTATCTAATGATCCTCTTGATTGCAGAGATATGAGATTCCATAGGATTAGCTTGATACCTTCCACAAAGACATGTAGCAAACATAATATCTGGTCTACTAGCAGTTAGATATAGGAGTGATCTAATCATGCCTCTGTAGGTTGTTACATCCACAGATTTGCCTGATGGATCAGCAAACAACTTAGCTCATGTAGCCATTGGTGTTCTCATCGATGATGAATTTGAGAGAGAGTATTTCTTCAGAAAGTCAGTCACATAGTTGGACTGATTGATGAAATCCCTTCTAGAGTTTGTTTTATTTGAAGACCAAGGAAGAAGCTAAGTTCTCCCATCATACTCATCTCAAATTTGCTTTTCATCAGCTCTGAGAATTTTTTGCAAATTTTTTGCATTGGTAGAGCCAAATATGATATCGTCCACATATATTTGTACAAGTAGAATGTTACCTTTATGCTTCCTGAGAAAGAGGGTTGTATCGATTGTACCTTTTTCGAATCCATTGTCGATGACAAAGGTGGAGAGAGTTTCATACCAGGCCCTGGGTGCTTGTTTCAGCCCATAGAGGGCTTTATCTAGAATGTAGACGTACTCTAGATGCTTTGGGTCTTCAAACCCAGGGGGCTGCTGCACAAATACTTCTTCTTGAAACTTACCATTAAGGAAAGTAGACTTCACATCCATCTGATATACCTTGAAGCCTTTGTGTGCTGCATAGGCTAGGAATATCCTGATGGCCTCAATTCTTGCGACGGGAGCGAACGTTTCATCGTAGTCAATCCATTCTTCCTTGCAGTAGCCCTTGGTAACAAGCCTGGCCTTGTTCCTTATGACTATGCCATCTTCGTCCTTCTTGTTTCTAAAGACCCATTTCGTTCCTATGACCGTCTTCCCTTTAGGTAGAGGCATGAGGGACCATACTTTGTTTCTCTCAAAATGGAGTAGTTTTTCTTGCATCGCGTCTATCCAGTTTGGGTCTTGTAGGGCTTCAGAAATCATCTTTGGTTAGATCATGCTCAGAAAGTTGGCGAAGAGGCATTCATTGGCTGTTGCAGATCTCGTCTTGACACCAGATGTTGGATCACCAATGATTTGGTGTTGTGGATGGTCTTTTGTCCACTTGGTGCAAGATTGGGGTTCTAGAGCAACATGATGCAGTTCTTCATCAATCGATGGAACTGCTTGCTCCCCCTCGAAAAGATCATCTTTAGAGTGATGTTCTGGTTCTGGTTCTTGATCTGAAGACACAGAAGAAGTAGTAGGTGAAGTAACATGAGTTTTAGTAAGAGTTGTACCTTTTGGATTGGAGACTTCATGTTCTTCATCAACTTTGGAAGTGGGTTTAGCAGTAGGTGCATGTCCAAAGACTACTTCTTCGAAGATGTCTTCAAATAGATGAGCTAACTCTAATCCATTTTGTTTGCCAAAGGATGAATCAGAGGGTCTGTGTTGAAGTTCGAGTCCTGAACTGTTGTGTCCAGAAGTCATTAGTTTGGAGTCATCAAATGACACATTGATGATTTCGATGACGATCTTTGTCCTTTTGATGTAGACTCTGTAGGCCTTTGCGGTTTGAGAATATCCCAGAAAATATCCCTTCATCAGCTTTCTTGTCGAACTTGCCAAGATATTCCCTATCATCGAGTACAAAACATTTGCACCCAAAGACATGGAAATATTTGACATTTGGTCTTCGTTGATTGATGAGCTTATAGGGGGTCTTCTGGTGCCACTTGTTGATGATTGGCAGATTCTGGTTGAAGCAGGCAGTGGAAATAGCTTCATCCCAGAAGGTGATGGGTAACTCCGATGAAGCAAGCATGGTCCTTGCTGCCTCTTGTTGGGGGGTTCTTGTAGCTGAAAACTTTTGGGAAATGCCTTCAATGATGAGATATTCATCGATTCTGGCATTTCTGAATTTAGTTCCATTATCACTTCTAACATTGTTGAGCTTGCGCTGTAGAAGGACTTGGAGCCTTTTCATCACCCCAATGAGGAGTTCAGGAACGTATGATTTCTTCTTCACGAACTCAACCTAAATATATTTGGAGTATTCATCAACTAGTACTAAGATGTACTTCTTTCCAGAGAGGCTTTGTGTAGATATAGGCCCACAGAGATCTATGTGAATCATGTCCGAGTGCTTGGTGTAGAAGGTTTTTGACTTTGTTTTATGAGAGACACGTTTCAGCTTCCCCATCTCACAGGCTGAGCATAGATGGTCTTTTTCGAAATTAAGATCTGGAATCCCCTTGAGCAGCTTCTATTTGGCTAGTTTCTTTAGTACATCAAAGTTTAGATGTGAGAACTTCTGATGCCATAGCCAATTTTCATCGCTCTTATGGGATACAAGGTAGACGGTGTCTTGTCCCACAGAGGATTGAAAATCCAGATGATAGAGATTCCCTTCTCTCTTTGCCTTGATGATGGTTTGGCCAGGCTGTGTTTCGGTGATGTAGAAACCCTTGCGAAATCTGAATTCAAGACCCTTGTCGCATAATTGGCTTATGCTTAGTAAGTTATGCTTCAGACCTTCAACATAAGCCACTTTGCTGATGGAGATGTTGCCTTTTATGAATGTGCCGTATCCCTTGATGGTACCCTTATTGTTGTCTCCAAAAGTGACAGAGTCTATATTTCTCGATGAAGGAGGACAACTAACTTTTGTCACCAGTCACGTGCCTGGAGCAACCTGAATCCATATACCATGGTTGCTCATGCTGGTCCTGCAAGACAATTTAAGGGGTTTTAGGTACCCATTTCATAATGGGTCCACGTTGGTTAGTCAGAGATACGACCTTTCTCTTTTCATCAGCCCTCTTGGGTGTGGGTTGATTTTCATTACCCTTAGCCTTTGCAGGCTTGGGTCTGTTTGCGTTTCCCTTGCCCTTAGACTTGGGCTTTTTCACGTTTCATTGGTTTGAACATTATAGCGATAGACGTGTTTGGAAAATATGTAGTGGTGGGTTAACATGTGGTTCCTAAGGTTTTGTAAAAGTGCTAAACATTGACATGTAGGATATTTTGAACATGAATGTTTAACTTTCTTTTTATTCGTTGAAAATGAAGAAGTAAATGCAGGGTATGAAAATCCTATCCTAACATCGGTTATTTTTACAAACTTCCTATCAAAGTTCATATTTTCGATTTGTAGAAGGCTTGGTCTTTACTTCTTTCCTAAAGGAGGGCTGCTTTTCTTCAGCTGAATGAGAAGAAAAGTCGTGGTTAAAATTTTCAGAGGCAGGCCACTTCTGTTTTTGTGCGCGAGTAAACTTAATGAACTTATACGAAGTACTTGGGCCTTGTGAAGTATTGTTGGCAGACTTGGTGTTACTCAGCTTTCCTTTTTCTTTGTATGAAGTTTTCATAGATGTTGGAACATCAGAGTTCATTGAGAAGTTTTGAGGCTTCTTATTCTCAATGACGTCTGGTGATTCACAGATTATTTCTTCTTAAGATTCAGAGTCAAGAAAGTCTCTCGCGGATTTCTCGAAATCAAAATTGTCATGGATGTTTGTGGGAGGAGTGGGTTCAGAGGTTGATGGTTGAGAGTGATCTGTTAGGGGTTCCATCATTTCTGACTTAGAAGAACTTCCAATATTACTTGGATGGTTCATCGATTCATCAGATGACGGTTCCTTACTAAGATTCTCCTTTTCAACAACGACACTTGCTGATGAAGTGGGATTGATGACCAGAGACTCTGATTTAACTATAGGGTTTCCAATGGTCTCTGGTGTGGAGGCATCGCTCCCTTCATCAGAATTCTTACATGTGCTGTTCTCGTACACCACGTTTTCAAAATCCTGTCTCAAAAGGACAGTTTTTCCATCGACTTTAACCCTTTTAAAATTTGCTTTGGGTTTAGGGAAAAAGTCGGGTTTTTGAATGCATCCAAGTTTGAAAGTGGATTCAAGGGTGGATTTCTTAGTTTCGATGAAGGAGTCCAATTCATTGAATCCAATCCCTTGAGTGGCCTTTTGTCCGTTTAGTTTTTTCGTACACATTTTGTGCATCCTTATATTTTTTCATCAGAAGTTTATTGGTTTGAAGCTTCTGATGAAGAATCTCCCTTTCCTTTTAAAAGAAATCTTTGAGAGCTACTGAGTTAAGCCTCTCTGCCTCAGATTCTTTTAAGGCCTTTGCCTTCTTTTCTAAGTCCTTCGTTATTTTCTTGTTTAAATCCAGATGTTTTTCTTCCTCTGATTTTCTAAGTGAGGCGCTGCGAATCTTTTCCTTAACTAATTCAACTTTTTCTCCGGTTAGAAGATCAGTCTCTCATTTGTAGAAACTGACTTCTTTTTTTGCTTTTATTCTTTCAGATTTTTCAAAATTTAATTTTCCTTATGTTTTAAGAAATCCTCTAAAAGTTTCATTACCCTTAACTCTAGCTCAGATGGAGTAGAGTTGGTTTCATCAATTGAAGACTCACATACCTGTTCATCAGAGTCAGAGGCGGATTCTGCGTTGGACGTGGCCATGAGATAGATGAGTGCCTTGTCTTCTTCATCAGATGAAGAATCAAACACCCAGTATTCTTTTTCAGCCATCAGCTTTCGCTCTTTAGGATTGTATTTGTACTTGTTTTGTAATAGTTTGCTTCCTTTACCACGTCCTCTGCATTCTTTTGAAAAATGACCAATTTTTCCGCATCTAAAGCAGCGAAGGTCATTCTTCCTTCCATCTCTGTCCTCTCTTTTCTCCATTCTTCTATCTTCTCTTTCTTCTCTTCCCTCTCTTCTTTCTTCCCTCTGATAGAACTTTGACTGCTTCTTTACGTAGGATGGCTGGTACTTCTCCCTTCTGGAGCCTCTTTGCTCGAATGGCTTTTTGATGAACTTTCTCTGGAACTGTTTTGTTATCAAGGCCAGAGACTTGGCAAAGGCTTTGAAATCATCATCTGATTCAGATGTCACGTCTTCCGATTCTGATTCTACTACTAGTGCCTTTTTGCCTTTTCTTTTGTGGTATCTAGTGGAGGTCCTTGAAACATCCTTTTCTTCTGCAGCAAGAGCAAGGGGTCCACCGATGGATACTTTTGTTTTCAGTATATTATTATCTTGTGCAGCCAGTGTTCCATAGACATCATGAAGTGACCAGTTGTCTAAGTCCTGATTTGCTTAGAGGGACATCGACAGCCGAGTCCACTCATCGCCAAGACTTTTAAGGAATAACACATTATTTTCTTCCTTCGTCTTGGAGATGTCGTTTCAACGACATTGATTGATGAATGTGTTGAAACGATCGTACGTCTTCTAAATCGGTTCATCAGGAAGAGCCTTAAAGTTGGTATATTCGTTGAGACATTGAGCTCTATGATTTTTCTTCGTTTTTTGCTCCTCCTTCCAATTGACTTGCCAGTTCATCCCATAGTTCCTTTGCTGTGGTGCATGGATCGAAGGATTGAAGAATTTCATTGGGGATGGCGATGATAATTAATCTTTTGGCCTTTTTATCAGTTTCTACTTGTTCCATGTCATCTTCATCCCAATTCTTCCCGTCCTTGGGCATGTAGTAAGCTGGTATTTCTGCTGTGGTGCTCGTTCCTAAGACTCTTGGAACAAGATTATGTGGTACGTAGGGACCCTACATGACAGATCGTATAAGATTTATGTCCATCCCTTCCAAAAAGTTCACCATCCTTATCCTCCATTGTAGATACTCTTCTCTTTGAAGAGTTGGAGGTTTGGTGAGGGAACCAACACAATAAGCAGAATTTCAGTTGGCCATTGAAGATTTGGAAGAGAAAAATTATGCTTTTTAGAGAAGATTTTTATGAATGAATGAAAAAAGCGAATTGAGAGTTTTTAATGATCGTTTTGATTGAAAAACAATCAATTGGCTCTGATACCAATTGTTGATATCAGATCTCTCTATAACACTAATAATTAAGTTAAGAACAACCTAATTATGTCGTGTGAATGAATAAAATGACAAACACTCAGGAACAAAATATGAATATTCAAAGAATATACTTGAGTGCTGGAATATTCACTTTATTCCAAAATGATAGTAAAAGCGTTCAAAGCGTTAACCGATTACAATAGGCCTAACACCTATTTATACTAGAAAGCTAAACAAGAAGATAACTATCTAGCAAATCTTCTAGGAAAGATAAAGCTTATCTAGACATGGATAATCAATAAAACAAGATAAACTTTGTAGAATCCAGCTGTCAATTTGTCATCTCCAGCTGTCTTCCATGGGGTGGTATTCAACCTTATCTTCATATCTTCATTGCATGCTTCTGGTTGAACTATAGTAGAAAACTCCAAGTGTTGATAAATAGAGGGGCTATGAAGATGTTCGATCCATCGCACCTCTGGTCGATTCATCGATCCCCTACTTGTATTGAGGACTTAGCCGTTTTGCCTTGAAGAATTCCATCGGCCTTCTGGTTCTTCATCTCTTGTTTTTCTTCATTACTTTTACATATAAGAATTATGGGATCTAACAAAGAAAGATAACATACCTTAGGATCTCATACAGAGGCTCATGGTTGGACTATACATGTCCTCTGTCTAGTAAACTTATTATGTTTAGAGGTAGAAGCTTTGTATAGTACATACAGAGGCTCTGTCCTATAATCATAAATGTTTTTGAGGCAGAGGCTCTGTATGATGCATGATCTAATGCTCCCCCTCGACATTAGCTTTTCTCCATCTGCTCCCCCTTGAACTATGCTTGGATCATATATGATAAGTATTGCACAAGCATGACGAACAAGGTACAGAGGCTCTGTATCACAAGACAACTTATACTCAAGCAAGAGGCTCTGCATGTACTATGCAGAGGCTCTGTCTCATGGAATAAGACTTAAAACAAAAACAAAAGTATGCTCATAAGGGATGCAGAGGCTCTGTATAGTACATACAGAGGCTCTGTCTTAGTTGGAAAGATTGAGCATACCCAACTTGCTAACCAAAAAGTTAAATCTCTTTTCATCAATATTCTTTGTAAATATGTCAGCAAGTTGTAAATCTGTTCTAACGAAAAACATTTCAATCGTACTTTCTCTATATGGTCCTTGATGAAATGGTAGCGAACGTCGATGTGGTTTGTTTTAGAATGTTGCACAGGATTGCCTGTTATTGCGATGGCACTTTCCTAGTCACACAGAATTGGAATCTTGTCAAACTCAATGCCATAGTATTTCAGTTAAGTTTTCATCCATACCACTTGGGAACAACAACTAGTTGCGGCTACATACTCTACTTCAGCCGTGGAAGTAGAGACGCAATTCTGCTTCTTTGAAGTCCATCTTATGAGCTTGTCTCCTAGTAACTAGCAACTCCCTGATGTACTCTTTCGATCAAGTTTGTTTCCTACATGATCAGGATCTGTGTACGCCATAAGATCAAAACCAGATTACTTTGGGTACCAGACCCAGAAATTGAGTTCCTTTAAGGTATCTAAAGATTTTTTTTTACAGCCAATAGGAGATATTCCTTAGGATTTGCTGATATCTTGCACAAAGACATGTTGCAAACATGATGTCTAGTCTACTAGCCGTGAGGTACAGCAGTGATCCAATCATTCCATGGAAAGTCTTAACATCCACCGGTTTTCCAGATGGATCTGTGTCAACCTTAGTTCCCGCTGCGATTGGGGTTCTCATTGTGGAAAAGTTATGGAGTTGGTATTTCTTTAATATGTCAGAGATATACTTAGCTTGGCTAATAAAAATACCGTACTCCCTCTGTTTTACTTGCAAGCCGAGGAAGAATGTTAATTCTCCCATCATGCTCATTTTAAACTCTCTCTTTATCTGGCCCATGTGTTGAGCCAGAGGTGTCCTTCATTCCACGACACATCTTCATCCTGAATCTTTAATTGATGGTAACCGGATCATAAATCAATTTTCAAAAAATAAGTAGCCCCAACCAATTGATCAAACAAATCATCAATTCTTGGAAGAGGATACTTATTCTTGATTGTTAATTTATTTAGCTCCGAGTAATCAATGCACATTCTCATTGACCCATCATTCTTTTTTACAAATAGTACTGACGCACCCCATGGAGAAGTACTTGGTCGGACAAAACCTTTATCCAACAATTCTTTCAATTGTGACATTAACTTCTTTAATTCAGAAGGAGCTAATCTATATGGTGCATGTGCAACTAGTTCTGCTCAAGGAAGTAATTCAATCTGAAATTCTATTGATCGATCTGGAGGTAGACTTATCAAGTCTTCCGGAAATACTTCTGGAAATTCTCTTACAACTGGGATATCCTCCATCTTTTCCTTTTCTTTATTTATGTCAATGGCGTAGGCAAGAAAACTAGCACATCCCTTTTGCACATATTTCCGAGCCTTTAAAACCGATATAAGGCTAGAGTAACGATCCCGTTGGTCTCCATAAGTTATAACCTTTCTTTTTCCCAGTAAGTCTATATGGATCATCTTTTCGTCACAAATTATGTTAGCTTGATTTTTAGGTAACCAATCCATGCCTATGATTATATCAAACTCTCTTAAAGGCAAATGAAATAACTGTATAGGCACCTCACACCCATCTATACTTACAACAGATTCATCTATCATTTCTGTAACCAAAACTTCACTATTGTTTGCTGTCTCCATGATTAAATCCTCATTCAATGCTTTATATTTTAAATGTGCGCAAATAACAAACGACGACGATACAAAAGAACGATTTTTAGCAGAGTCAAATAAAACTTTGGCACATATTGAATTAACAAGGAATGTACCAGTCACCACTTCAGGGTGTTCATCTGCTTCACCTCTCATTATCTGAAATGCTCATCCTTTAGCAATTGGCTCACCATGTCCCATTTCTCCACGATCGCTTGAAGTATTACAATTAACTGCTAACCAACGATCAATTGGAAGATAACCAGATCCTCGGCGCCCAGAGTATCCAGATCCTTGACCTCCAGCAAATCCAGACCCTCGACCTCCAGTAAATCCAGACCCTCGTCTCTTAGCTTGTGGACAATCAGCATTTACATGCTGAGAGGAATTGCAGGTAATACATCTTCGCACCATTCGGCAGTCTCGAGCTATATGTCCCGATTCTTGACATTTAAAACAAACTCGTGACTCGGTATTGCAGTTTCCTTGATGTATCTTATGATGTCGTATACATGCTTTATCAGCAAACCTTCGGACTAGCCGATTCAGATTTTCCATAAACCTTGGTCTACGAAAATAAGTCATTAAAGTGTCTCCTTTAATTTTATCCCCAACCCTTTCTTGTGGTTGACGATTGATGTCTTGTTCCATTATTTCTGCATCGTCAACCGCTGCTTTAAATGTCGTTGGATTTCTGGATATCACATACTTTCGGAGATTGGACTCCCAACCCAGATGTACTTTGTTACTTTACTATTTTTAGATATAATGTATGCTTCAGCAAACCGAGATTGTTTCATGAAGACTTTCGTATACTGATGAACTGACATGTCTCCTTGTTCAAGAAGAAGGAAATCATCTTCTAACTTTCGTACCGCTGCTTCAGGACAATATTGCATCTTAAATTTTATCACAAATTCATCCCATAACATAGTTTTCAGAATGTTTGGGTCTGAACTTGACAAAATCTCCCACCAGTATAAAGCACTTGACCTTAGACGGGATACAACAAACATAACATTATCTTCCTCTGCACTTTTACTGATTTGAAGACTTAGTTCAACTTCCTTAAGCCAACACATGGCTTTGACAGGGTCACGTTCACCAGAGAATTTAGGAGGTTTACTAACAAGAAACATTTTAATATCTCCTCCCTTATGAACTGAAGATGAAGTATGGGGCATAGATGTATCTGTTACCTATGTACTGGCTCCGGCTTCTTTCTGATAGTCAGGATCCCTTATTATTTCTGAGTTATTTTGTGCCGAACGTTCCAACAAATTTACCAAACTTTCTTGAAATTTTCCCAATTTAGCAGCTAGCATTTCCTGAGTAACAAAATCAAGATAAAAAACATTATGTCCACCCCTTGCTCTACCTCTGCCACGGCAAGACTGTTGATCCTCTCTCTCAGTGATTTGATGATATTCCCTTTTCTCTTTCACGTTGTATTTGTGTTTCTATATTTTCAGTTCCAGCGATCTTCACTGAGTATGTTTAGTGATCGCTGAAGAATTTGCATTGTAAATCTATCAGAGACA
>NC_037529.1:30241610-30245515 GCF_001531365.2 Cynara cardunculus var. scolymus
TGTGTTTGTATTCATCCACCCCCTTCTACAAACTGTTTCTCTTCTTGTAGACCCTTACGGGACCAACAAGTGGTATCAGAGCAGTGTTTTCTTTATTTCCTTGTGTTTGGCTAATTTTCTGTATTAATTTATCTCCTCTTAGATAACTTACTGCTTACAAATGGCTTTACAAATTACAAACACACACATACACGCAAGATAATGGCTCTCTTGCCAAACCTCCCCGGTTTGTCCGTGACAACTTTAGTCTCTGGAAAAACCGGATGTCCCTCTTTCTGGAAGGTGTGGATCCTAAAATTCCACATTACATAGAAAATGGACCATATATTCCATTTGCTACTGTTTCGGCTGTTCTAGAAACAGCTATGACTGCCGCGATTCCTGAACGGCAGATTCCAAAGCTTCCACTCTTTCTCTCGTAAGACAGTATGAAAGCTTTCTCTGTGGAAAGTCTAAGACGCTGTCTGAAGTACATCAAAGATTTGACTAAGTTTCTAGAATGCCTTCCTGAGTCTTGGAACGCCTTTTCCATGTGTCTCAAGATGTCAAATGACATGTCCACTCTTTCTCTTTCTACCTTATTCGGGATTCTACTTAACCATGAGCAATCTCGTCAGCTGAAAAGAAATCTTGTAAAAGAATCCAAGGAAATGAAAAGCTCTCCTTTAGCTTTGATCTCTGAAACTTCTCCAGTTGAAACTTCTACTCCTTTTGTTTCTTCTCTACCTCCCGTGGTCATCACAGAAATAGATTCTTTTGAGGACATTCCAGAATCTGATTTAACAGATTTTGATGAGTCCCTGGCATTCCTGACTCAATCATTTAGGAGGTTTGCTAGTAAAAGCAATTTCCGCTGATCTCCTCAGCTATCCCTAAGGGAGATGCCAAAGTCTGAAAGAATAGACAAGGCTTTAGCTATATGCTACAACTGTCATCGTCCCGGACATTTTGCAGGTGAGTGCATATCGAAGAAGACTGCGACGCCATCTTCTAAAGCTTCCTCCTCCTCCTTCAGGACCAAAGATGAAAAATACTTAAAACTAAAGGAGAAATACAAGAAGATGAAGAATAACCAGCGAAAGGCTAAAGGCCTTATTGCTGAAGAGCATGACTGGGCTGAATCATCTGATGAATCATCTTCAGACGAAGAGGATAAAGCCCATGTCTGCTTGATGGCCATTGATGCTGATAAAGGATCTTCTAAGGCATCTACCTCCGATGAGTCATCTTCTTTTACTCAGGTATGTATCCTGAATGAACCTTCTTCTACTCTTTCTGCACTAGATACGCTGACGGTTGACCTTTACAATGCCCTCAATGGCAAATCAAAAGTTGAGATGCTTAATGTTGATCTTCAAGAGCAATTGAAGATTTGTCACCCTAAGATCAAAGAACTGACCTCTGTTGAGGAAAATCTTAAAGATCAAGTTATTGTAAACCAAGCCATCACTATTGAACGTGAGAAAGTTGTTGCTGAGCGTGAGCGAGCAATCGCTGAACTGAAGGCTGAGAAAGCTACCATTGAAGGATGGTGCAAAGCTTCCCTCAAGGCCTCTGAGATCATTAACGCTTAGATCCCGGCCAAGAATACGACTAGTCTAGAATTTTCCTATGATCAGGAAGAATGTGTTAAACACAGGTCCATGCTTAAATTTGGTACATTTGTCTCTTCTATTCCTAACACTTCTTCCTCTCAGTCCTCTTCCTTTACTGAGAGTCATCTTGAAGGAACTCCTTTGAGTTTTGGGTGCAAAGACAAAGGTAAATCAATTGTCACAACATCCCTTTCTAAGAAGCCTAACAAGTCTAATAGATCTAAATCTATTCCTTCAACTTGTAAAACTTCTTCTTCTTCCTCAGGGACTAGGAAATCTTAATCGCATCAGAAATCTAAGTCACAGCTCAGGGTGAACTTTTCACCTTAGAAATCCATTCCCTCAAAGGTTCCTCCAAGAACCAATGAGAAGGCAATCCTTGGAGCTGGTCCCACTTCTAGTCTGATACTTCCTGGCCCTAAAGCTACTCCTAGTTTTAGGAAGTGTAAACACTGTGGTGAAAGAACACATGTTGCCAATAAGTGTCCTTCTACCGTCAAAGCTAGTTCACCAGTTTTGAGCAAGAAAGTAACCAAAGTTGAGAAATCATCTAAAGTGAAATCATCCACAAAGACTGCTCCTACAGTCAAGGTGAAGAAAACCACTGAAGCCTCTTCTTAAGGCTCAGTGAAGACAACTCCTGTTGAAATATCTTCAGCATCAGACGTTGTAATCCCTACCACTGAAGTCTCTTCGACAGACTCAGTGAAGACTTCCACTGAAAGTACATTGGTAGTATCAAGGGTTGTTCCTCTTTCCATTCAAACCTCTTCAGGTTTAATGATGCCATCTTTTAATAATGATTCGTCAGTATCAAATGATGAAGCCTCCAATAAAGTTGGACCCATTTAACTGGGTACCAATAGCATTTCTTATTTTGTTTCCTTGTTCAGGATGTCAAAGGCATATGGTATCTGGACAGTGGATGTTCAAGACATATGACTGGAGATATATCTCTTCTGTCTAACTTCAAGAAAGAAAGAGGACCTTCTGTAACCTTCGGTGGAAATGGAAAAGGATATACTAAAGGATTTGGTATATTATCCAATGGTACAAAAACTTTCAAACACGTTGCATACGTTAAAGGACTGAAGCACAATTTTCTTAGCATCATCCAACTGTGTGATAAAGATTATACAGTTAAATTCCTCAAGAATTCTTGTCATGTTCTCGACAAAGATGATAAGGTTGCTCTAACCGGTTCTCATCTAGAGAATGTTTATATCATCAATATGAATTCTCCTCTCACCGAGAATAGTTGCTTCCTTTCTAAGGCCTCATCAGATATTAACTGGTTATGGCACAAACGACTATCTCATCTCAACTTCAAGACACTCAGTGAGCTGTCAAGAAATGATCTTGTCATAGGTCTTCCTCAACAGTCGTTCGTAAAGGAATATCTTTGCTCAGCCTGTGAAAAAGAAAAACATACAAAAGCTAGTTTCAAGTCGAAACAAATCTCTTCAGTGACCGCACCTCTTCAACTATTGCACATGAATCTCTTTGGTTCAGTCAACGTGCAATCCTTAGCTGGAAAGAAGTTCACGCTTGTCATTGTTGATGAGTATGCCAGGTATACTTGGGAATTCTTTCTAAGATCCAAGGACGAAGCACCTGAAGAAATCATTTCGTTCATCAAAAAGATAGAAGTACTAAACAATGTTAAAGTACGATCTATCTGAAGTTACCATGGTACTAAATTCAAAAACAGTACTATGGATAACTTTCTTGAGGACAAGGGAATCTCTCACAACTTCTCCTCTATGAGAACTCCTCAGTATAATGGGGTCGCTGAAAGAAGAAATCGAACAATCATAGAGGCTCCTCGATCATTGCTCAGCGAATCTCGTCTTCCAACACAATTCTGGGCTGAAGCTGTCAACACTTCTTATTTCACTCAAAACCGATCGCTGATTGTAAAATGATTCAAGAAGACGGCCTATGAACTCTTCCATGGAAGAAAGCCCTCAATAAGCTTTCTTCACATATTTGGTTGTACTTGTTACATTCTCAACAACCGCGACCAACTTGGAAAGTTCGATCACAAAGCTGATGAAGGAATATTTCTTGGATATTCTTCCATATCCAAAGCCTTTAGAGTATTCAACAAACGAAGACAAACCATAGAGGAATCTATTCATGTCACTTTTGATGAATCTCAATCAGCTAATTCAAAACCCATCTCTTTGGATGAAGATGAATTAGAGAACTGGATGATATCTCATTATGGACAACCTGAAGCTTCCTACAGTGCTCCTCTTAACACTAAATCTCCAGAAGCTGAAGATGATCCACTCATCATTCCAGTTG